>NC_138903.1:39038160-39568428 GCF_965194825.1 Balaenoptera physalus
ATGTATACACACATATATAATTATTCCTGTGTTTAAATATATATATGAGTATAGCAATATGAGGTCATATCAATACCTCCAACTCTAATCCAGAACCCCAAGGTTCATTTTTGCCTTCTCCCTTTGCCTATTTGTAGCTTCTCTGACAGTGAGAAACCTAGCTCCCATTATCTACAATTTATTTACTTATATGTTTAATCACAGCATACAAGCAACCAGCTTCAAAATAGCACTCTCATGTGAAACACATTTACCTACTAGAGTACAGTATTTATATACAATTCTTTTTGTTTTTAGCCTTGCAATAACCAATCAAAGCACAGCATGGTTGATATTTTTATATTCACATATAGTAATGTTCACTCTTTGTGCTGTACATTTCTATGAGGTTTGACAAACGCATAGAGTCATATATCGATTACCACAACATCATATAGAACATTACATCACCCAAAAAAATTCCCTTGCACTTGCTCATTTTTAACTGGGCTGTTCATTTTCATATTATTAGGTTTTGAGCATATATTTTGGATTCATGTCCTTTAATAGATATATGCCTTGGACATATTTTCTCCTAGTCTGTTATCTGCTTTTCCATTCTCTTAAAAGAATCTTTCTAAAAGTAGATTTTAATTTTGATAAAGTTTAACTTATCAATTATTTATTTTATAGGTCATGCTTTTGATATCATATTTAAGAAATCTTTGCCTCACTGAATGTCACAGAGATTTTCTCTAATGTTTCTTTAGAAGTTTTATAGTTTCAGGTTTTACATTTATGTCTGTGAGCATATATAATAGCGTATCCTATTCTTTCAGCACCATTTACTTACTAGAGTAATGTAACTACTTACCCTTTTTTCCACTGAATTACCTTTGTATTTTTTTCACAAATTAGTTGTCAGAATATGTATGGGTCTGTATATGAATGCACTATCTTATTCCACTGATCTAATTGTGTATCTTGACACCAATACCACACCATCTTGACTACTATAGCTTTAGAATAAATCTTGAAATGAGGTAGTGTTAGCCCTCTCATTTTTCTTCCTTTTCAAAGAGGTTTTGCCTATTTTAAATCCTTTGAATTACCATATGAATTTTAGGATTAGCTGGTAAATTTCTATAAAATGGTTCACTGAGATTTTGATAAGGACCATATAGATTAATTTGGGGAGGGTTGAAATATTAATACTGGGTCTTTCAATATATAAACAAGCTATATCTCTCCATTTATTTAGGTCTCTAATTTCTCTCAGCAACATTTTATAGTTTTCAGTGTATTTTTGACAGATTGATTTTGAAGTATTGATATTTAATATTTTATGCTTTTTAAAAATTCTAGTTATTCACTGATAGTGTATAGAAATAAAATTGATTCATATATGCTGATCTTGTGTTCTATTGTACAACTTACTAAATTCACTTTTTAGTTTTAGTAGATTTTTAATAGATTCTATTGGACTTTCTACATAGATGATCATGTTTTCTGTGAATACAGTTTCAGTTCTTCCTTTTCAATATGTATGCCTTTTATTTCTTCTTCTTGTCTGATTTCACAGCCTGGAACCTTCAATGCAGATTTAAATAAAATGGTGAAAGAATGAGGCAGGAAATAGTTGGGCCCCAGGCTGAGCAGTTGGAGTTCGTCTCCTGTGGACAGATACTCCAAAACAGCAGGAGGGAGGAGATGCTGAGCCCTGCCCACATAAGAGATAGAAGACCACATATTCCTGATTCTCGAAGTCAAGGAGACCTTCCCGACTACACATGCACACAAAGGCTCCTTGAAGGTCAAAAAGGGAGGGGGCACCACCCCATAGTAGGTGATATCAACCTACCCATAGGCCTCTTCGCTAGAATCCGTCCTGGCTAAGAGATGCGCATGCACACGTGGGAGGTGCGAGATAAACCTGAGATAAACCAAATACGGACTCAGAACCAGGCAAAGCAAGACGATTGGCCAAAGGAAACCAGGAAGGAATGTTCCATATAAGTGATTCAAACTACCATGAGGGCGCGATTCCCTCTGAATCTGCCGTGTGTCTATCCACACCTACCCTTTTTCCTCCTAATAAACACTTCACTTGCTTCACTACTTTCCGTCTCTATGTGGAAATTCATTTCTACACAGCTGACGGGCCAGGGCCTTGTCACTTACCACTGGTGAATGGTGGTCTGGTGGCTAGGATTCAGCACTCTCCCTGCTGCTGCCCGACTTCAATCTCTGGCTGGGAACCGAAATCCCGCTTCAAGCCGCTGCAGGCCGAGGCCACCCGAGATTAAGAAGACATTCTGTCTTTTTCCTGATGGTAAGGGAAAAGAATTCAGTATTTCACCATTAAATATGATGTTAGTTATATCAATAGATTATTCATAGATGCTCTTTATCAGGTTGAAGTTTCTATTCCTAATTCTCTGAGAGTTTTATCAGGAATTGATATTAGATTTTGTTATATGCTCTTATGTGTCTATCTATATGCCTTTTATATTTTTAGCTTGCTAATATGGTGAATTCTATTGATTAATTTTCAAATATTAAACCAGCCTTGCATTCTTGGGCTATACCTAATTTCATCATAATGTACTATAATTTTTATATATTGTTGAATTCTGTTTGCTAAAATTTTAGTTAGAACATTTACATCTATGTTCATGGAGAGTATGGGTCTGTTGTTTTTTGTTGATTTGTTTTTGTTTTTCCTGCAGTGTCATTGTCTGGTTTTGGTATCTAGTATTTGGTAATACTAGAAACATATAATGAGTTGAGAAGTATGCCCTCCTCTTAGATGTTCTGAAAGAGTTTGTGTATGATTGGTTTTACTTCTTCATTACATATTTGATAGAATTAAGCAGTGAAACCATCTGGGCCTTAAGTTTTCTCTGTGGTAAGGCTTTGAATCATAAATTCAATTTATTTAATAGATATAGAGCTCTTTGGGTTATATTTCTCTTCTTGAATGAGCTTTAGTAGTTTGTGTCTTTCACTGAATTTTTCCATTTCATCTAAATTGTCAAAATTATAGGCATAAAGTTGTTCACAATATTCCCTTATCATTCTTTAAAAATCTAGATTATAGAGTGATCTAACTGCTCTCATTTCTGATATCGGTAATTTGTGACTTCATATTTTCTTCCTGAACAGGCTGGCTAGAGGTTTATCAATTTTATTGATCTCCAAAGAAACCTTTTGGTTTCATCCATTTTCTCTATTGTTTCTGTTTTCTAGTTCATTGATTTCTGCTCTAATATTTATATTTCCTTTCTTCTATCTATATTGAGTTTTTTGTTCTAATATTTTAAGGTGGAAACTGAAGTCACAGATTTGAAAATGTTTTGTCTTCTAATATAAGCATATAGGACTGTAAGTGTCCTCCTCAGTGCTGCTTTAGTGGCATTCAACAAATTTGTATACGTTTTGTTTTCATTTTCATTCAATTCAATAAACTTTTGAATTTCTCTTTTTATATCTTTTCTGAACCATGGGTTCTTTTGAAGTGTGTTATTTTGTTTCAAAATATTTGGGGTTATTCCAGAAAGCACTCTGATATTGATTTCTAATTTAATTCCCTTGTGGTCAGAGAACATGCTTTATCTAAATTGAAACTTTTAAAATTTATTGAGACTTGTTTTATGGCCTGGAAAATTATTTATCTTGATAAATGTTCCATATGCACTTAAAAATAATATTACTTGGAAACAATTTGATCTTTTGGGTCTTGTTTTTATGATTTATAGTGCAACTCCAGAGCAGTGATCAATCTAAGGCTAAATATTCCCCACCACTGAGTCAAGATCTTCCTGAGTACTTTACCTAAAGTTCCATGAATTATAAATTTTCCAGTCTGGCTGATGGTAGCAGGCACTATTCTTGGCCCTGTGTGAACACCGGGCATTGTTCTAATTCTTTTGGAGGGTCCTTGACCAGTCTGGGAGAGTTTCCTCACACACATGTGCTCATCAGTATTCTGCTGAATAACTAGGAGAGACCCGCTGTAAATCTCTGAAGTTCTTTTTCTGTCCATTTCTCTCTTCTTTGGTATTTTGTCTTCTGAGCTTTATCTGTCTCAATGTACCTAGAGAGCTGGATTCTTCTCTGAAATTCTCTAAAATTCAGAGTCTGCCAAGCTCTATCTCAGTTTCCCTTCTCTTTACCATGGCCTGGAGACTCTCTGAAGGCTGTAAACTGAGGGAATCTTAGGGCTCACTTTGTTTCCCATCTCTCAGGGATCACTATCCTTCATTGCCTATTGTCCAGTGTCTTTAAAAGCTTTGCTTCATATATTTTTATTAACTTTTGGGTTGTTTCAGGTGGTAGAATAAATATAGTCCCAGCTTGACTAAAAGCAGAAGTTCCTCCTTCTCTGGTATAAAACTTCGGTTTTAAATGAAGAGTTGAATTTTCTGCATGTCCTATATCAAGAAGAAAATGTAAACAGAACTACCTGATCTAAAATGCTGTTAATCACCTCTTCTATAATATTAAGAAGAATTTCTTTAAGAGCACTTTCCAAGATTTGGTCATCTTCTGCAGATTCAGATTAATAGAATAAAATTACTTATTCAGATGGACCATTTGCCTGAGTTGGATGAGATCATATGTCTATATTTAGCTGAGATTTAGTGTCTGCTTGCAATCAAGGATAAATCTTCCTGAGCAGAGTTACTGGCAACTGTCTGCTCTATTCAGCTCTATGGAAGGTAACAATTCCCTGTCATGGTATAATTTACATTCCATACCTTCATTAAAAAAGGGTAAAGAGCTCCTTTCCCAGCCCAATTTTCTCAGAAACATCATAATCAGTTTTAGAGCCTCGCTTCCCTTCATGGAAACCCAAGAACTATAGAAAATGTTTTGCTCAAAACCAACAGCTATATTCATTGTTATGAACTGAATGTTTGCATGACCCCCAAATTCTTATGTTGAAGCCCTAACCCTCCCCCCACCCAGGGTGATGATATTTAGAGGTAGGGACTTTGGTAGGCAATTTGGTTTAGATTAGGTCATGAGAGTGGGATCCTCATGATGGGATTAGTACCCTTATAAGCAGAGGAAGAGGTAGAGAGATCTCTCTCTCCATGAGCACACACTGAGGAAAGGCCATGTGAGGATACAGCAAGAAGGCTGCAACACAGGAAATGGGCCTTCACCAGACACTGAATCTGCCAGCACCTTGATCTTAGATTTCCCAGACTCCAGAACTGTGAGAAACAAATGTTTGTTGTTTAAGCCACCCTGTCTATGACATTTTGTTTTAGCAGCCCAAGCAGACTAAGACATATAATATAAATGCAAGGAATTCTAATTTCAGAACTGTCCAGAATTCTGATGGGCGAATTAAATACTCAGCCTATAACTTTTTGGTCAGCAGTATTAATGTAGCAATATTGGACTAACTTACAGAGATGCTGTATGGAGTAATCTATAAAACACTTGCATAAAGCAAGGATAAACAAGACTGTTTTAAAATTGGGTTACTGATGTTTTCTAAAAGATTTTACATAAAACCTCAACTTAGGACCCAGGAATTCTTACACAATTATTAGTAATATTGCATTTCTCTTTATTCCTCCACAAGAATGACAAGGATGTTCTATTTATCGAGAAGACCCTATTGCCATGTTGACTAAGTGCCAGGTAACCTATTATACTCACTCGAGTGTCCAAGTTCAATCAGAACATCACAATTCTTTACCCTCAGGAATTTTGGCCAAGTGACTGAGGTGGAAGTCCTTATACAATAGGAGCAAAAATACTTTGGTTCTACCCTATCAAAATGAAAAAAATAAGAGTATCTAGAAGGGAACATTTTACCTAGTTGGTTACGAGGGATTCATAGGCCTAGAGCTGGAAATGACAGCTCCTGGATTTTAAAACAGCTGTCTTTTTCACAGTCTGTTTTATTTTGCATTTGAGGTTTGAAATGTCCACTGGCTATGCCAAGTGGAAATTTGAGGCAATTGTCAAAATGATTCAGGGAGAAATGCATGCAACCAAAACACATCACAGAAACACAGCCAAACCCAAACATTTCACTAAAAACAGTGAACTATGGATTTGCTTTTGCCTGAATTATTTAGATAATTTCTTCATTTTTTTTCTCTTTGATTTTCCAGTAAAGACATGGCAAGAGAATATTCATTTCAACAATGACTCCTGTGTCACATAGAAATATAATTAGAATTAAATATAATTCTCCAATAAGGAAATAATTCATTTAGGAAGAAGTCTTTTTTTTTCAGAGAGCATTGGTCAGCTATATTTTACATCATCTTGAAATGATATTCCTGGTTAATTCAGAATTTAAATTCTAAAATTAGTTAAAGGTAACCTGGCTTCACCTATTTTCGTGCTGGCACAGTTTGCCTATCATTATAGTTAAAAATGACCGTCAATAATGATAATCAAGACCTGTGTCTTAGGTCTGGCTTTAGGTATATCCAAATATGTACAATGACTGGTGGCTATCAGATATTAAATTTGCTTACATAGCCTTAAAATCATTGATTAGAAAACTATAATATAAAGCTTAGAAATATGAGTTTTCTTTGACTCATGAAAATGGAAACAATAGAATAAATGCAAAGAACAGAAGAAACTAAATAATAAACTTAAGACTAGAAATTAATGAAATGGAAACTAAACAGATAGTATTGCCAAAGAAAAAGCTTTTTTTGGAAAAGATTAGTGAAATAGATATACTTCTGGCTAGACTGATATGGGAAAAAGAGAAAAAAAAATTTATTATAAAATGGGGTCACTATGAAAGATATAAATACAAATGTAGGCAGTAAAAGAAAAGCTCAAATTTCCTAAATACAAAAACAGTAATGCAAAGCAGAAAAAAATCAACAGAAAAGAGTAAAACAAAGCAAATATAACAAAATAAAAATAAAAGTTATAGTATAAATTAATAATGTTGAAAGATATCAGTCATGTCAATAAATGTAAATAAACTAAATTTACCTGTTAAAAAAAGATTTTCAAATAGGCACATAAAACAAACCTAACAATTTAAAGGGATGAACAAAAATTTACCACACAAATGAAAAAATAAGAAAATATAATGTTACAATCTTTTTACCAAATTAGAATTCAGGCCCAAAAGCCATGAATGAAACAGCGAGAGATTCTTTATAAAGGTGAAAGTCACAATGCAAATTAAAGATATAATAGTTATGAATATCTATGTACCAAATAATGTAATAATCACCTATACAGAGCAAGAACTATAAGAAGTGCAAGGAGAAATAAATAGAAATGCACAATTAATAGGAGACTAACACAACACTCTCAGTACAAAACACATAAAGTGGACCATAAATAAGTAAATGTACTTTAGATATATATATCTAAAAGATCTAAACAAAAAAAGCAATAAGATATACTGAACATCATACCCTGACAATAGAAAATGTAATTTATTCTCAAGCACACTAGATCTTTTTCAAGAATTGATGGTATATTAGGACACTATTCCAAAAGATCATTTGGTTTCACAAAGTACAAGTATTAAACAAACAATACAAACAATTAAACAAACAACAATTAAACAAACATACTGTATGATCACATTACAATAAAACTAGAAATTAAAATACGAGCCACAAACAAGCCTTTCATCTGGAAATTTAAAACCTTCTTATTAAATCTTGATGAAAAGTAAACACACAAAAAATTACAGAAACTTTGGAAAATAATGGTAATGAAAACACTACATAACAGAACCTATTAGGCACATTTAAAGCAGTGATCAGAAGAAACTTCATAATACTAAACATCTACATCAATAAAAATAAAATAATGAAAATAAATTAATTAAAGGTAAGAAAAGCAAAGTAAACCAAAACAAAGCAAAGTAAGGAAATATTAAAGATTAAATTAGAAATTAGTAAGGTAGAGAACAGGAAAATAGTAGGTTAAATTAATAAATCAAAATCCTACATCTTTGAGAAAATCCAAAAATTAGATAAATCACTAGTTAATTTAATCAAAAAGGGAAGAAGCAAACAGATAAGAAAATAACAAGAGGGCAATTACTGATACAGGGGAAACATATTGTAAGAATCTACTTTGTATACCTCTTTGCAAATAAATCTGAAAAAGGTAGATTAAATCATTTCTTATAAAAATACAGTTTACAAAAAAATGACCCAGTAGAGACAGAAAGCTTAAACAGACCAATTTCTATAATTGAAATAGAAAAAGTTACCAAGAAATTACTTCTCATAAAAGCACCTAGCTCAGATGATTTCACAGAGCAATTTTACTAAACTTTTAGAGACCAGATAATCCTAATGAGACATGCATTTAAAATGAAGGAAATTTTCCAAATTATTTTTATGAAGCAAGTTTAACACCGGTCCCATAAAAAATTATTGGACCAATATCACTTATGAATATTGATGCAAAAATTCGAAATAAAACATTAGCAAACAGAGTCCAAAGCCAAACGATATTTTTGAAAATTATATACCATGGCAAACTGTTGTTTATGCCAGGAATGCATTGTACTTTTATATGATTTATTCTGCATTCTGCAATGTGTTTAACTAAGTGCTATTATCAGTAAGAGAATTAGAGAGCTCAGCTTGTTCTCAGGTGATTTGCCTGTAGTTATTCTTCTCTTAAATTTTAGTTACTGGTGCCTACTCAAGTGTTCAAAATTTCTTCTAAATTTCAGTATGACCCACAATTAAAATTAAATTATTTCCTGACTGAGTTGCAAGTCTCAAAAATTTGGCAACAGTGATCTTTCTCAAAAGGCATCACTTTTAATAACTATCAGAAAATTGAGGCCATTAATTTCAAAGCAGTTTTCTAGAGACATCCGTGCCAAAGAAAGATTGGGAATAATTGAGTTGCTATGTGATTATGAGTTTTATCTTATATCATAAATATTGGACTAAAATGGAAAGTCTTAGAAAGAAAAATATACCTTTATTCATAAAGTCCTTGGACTGCTTATTTAAGGAAATCATCTAAGTCAGGATCTAAAGGAATCAATAAATTAAACTGACAATATTCTAAATAAACAGCAACCTAATTAGATAACTTACCAACTGATGATAACGTTGAGGGTTTATTGTCCTTCTTTTAGGGAGGTCTAATAAAAATTTGTCTATTGGTTTTCGAGAGCTGTACCTATGATATGGCAAATCAGAGGCAATGTGCCACAGTTTGGGGTCCCTCCTGTTGCTGTTTGTTGAGCAATAACTTAGGAAAGGGGGTTAGTGGCAGAGAAGGTGATTTTTCCTGGTGGCCTTTAATAAGATGTAAGATGTGTACACACAATTAATTACCATACCTACCACAGAGCTTACTACAAATCAAAGCATGCTTCATAGGACTTTTTCCATTTCTGTACGAGCCCATTTGGATGTTTACTGGTGACCTAATTTCTTTTCAAGGTTGTTCTTGATGTTAATATAAATTTGCTTTTATCTGTATAGTACTACTGAGGACAAAGGGAAATGGAATGACCTCTGTAATTAGCCCAAAGGCCACCACCTCTGAAGAACGGTTCTGAAAACTCCACTCACATAAAGTTCGCTCTAAATATTAACTTTTGCTGCAAGTTTCTATGGCAGACTTGGAAATAAGGATAACGTGTGAACTAATCTCTGTTACCCTTATTAGTGGTCCATCCAAGTTGAGTGTAAAAATAAGGCAAACTGATAAAAGGTGAAGTCACATTATTCGTCTCTGTGAATAAATCGTTGGTTTATAATACTTTAAACCAAAAACAACAAATATTTTTGAGCAACCACAAAGTAAGATATGATGCCAGACAGGATGGTGGGCAGGCTTTATTTCTTGTGTTGAAAAACGTTCATTTATGTTAAATGCTTCCCGTAGTAGACACTGATGATCCTGTCAGATGCCCTCGATTCTTTTTATCATTCTGGGCAAACTTCTTCTGCTTCGAGATCATTTTGCTTCCAATATTGGACACCTGAGACACCTTGGGGGACTGGGACTGCCCTTGGGTTACAGAAATCACTTTGTTGCAAACTGTTTTATTGCCTGGAGCTTACTTCCCTCCCCACCTCCCCAGCTCCCCAGGAAGGTCTTTGGCCAATAACTAGCTTCTGAAAAAGTATGAAAGCCCAGACCCCTTGTTCCTGTCTGGACAACTTCTAAGGAATAGCACACTCTTCAGAGTTCCCCTAGGCGATCAGCTTCTCTTGATGGGGCTTTGAAATCTGAAATTGTATCTTTACTTGTCCTCCTCACACGCCCTGCCCTGCTTCCTCCAGTTCTTAACTGGTTTCTTCTGGCAGCATGTCCTTAATTAATCCCTTGCACATGAATCCTCATCTCATAATCTGCTTCTGAGGGACTCAACCTAAAACACCACTTCCACCCCAAATTTAAGAACTTAAAAATGTGCAAAACCCCGCTGATTTCCTAGAAACAGACAGTTAAAAATTCTTTAAAAACATTCAGAAAGCAAGCAATGACAATTTCCTTGAATAGCTAATTGTGGGAGATGGAATGAATCATTGGGCCATGATGTCCAGCAGAAAGGATTTATCTCAATATGATATCATTCTTTCTGCATATAAATATATGTGGGTGTGGGACAGTGGAAAAACACACCAGGTTTGTCAAGGGCAGAAGCACAAGTGAGAAGAAGGTGACTGTGTACAGAAAGAGCTTTTTAATAGCTCTTTTAAAAAATCCAACAAGAGAAAAATATGAGAAAGAAGCTGAGAATAATGAAATCATTTTCATTCACTCTAGACTTCCCATTATCTTTGTTCTCACTCCATTTTAGGAGAGGCATCTTTTTTTTATAGTGTTTATATGGTATAAATCTGGAGAGTAAAAAAAGAGAAGTAAATTGGCACTTTATAAAAACGTTTTTATAAAAAACTTAAAATACTGAAGAGAAGCCAAAAGAAGTAGATCCAATGATATATTTTAATTAATCTACTGAGTAGGACTTCAGCTCTAACCCCTGGAGATACAGGCAAAAAGTAGTAAAACCTAAGAGCACAGAAGAGAAATAGCCACTTAAACACAGAAGCCAAACATGGACGATCACTATTCTGAAACACAGAATGTCAGTGGGATGGATAGGGCATACTGCCCTGCTTGAATGAAAGCTTTACTAGGGCAAGAAATGGGTCTGCTTTGCTCACCACTGGAACATTGTAAACTACCTACATATGTTTGTTAGGTGGATTATTGTATTAGTTAATTACATTATTATTTTATAATTTATTATAATAACAATAGATTTTATTTATAGTTTACATTATATGTGTATTATGTTATTTATATTTATAATGTATACTATACTTTATACTATATTTTATTTATAATTATTTTATTTATAACAATCTACTAATGAATCATTTTATTTATTAATTACATTATTGTTTAATAATTTATTATACTAATTTATTGATTATCTTAATTGATTTTTATTTAATTATTTTAATTAGTTGATTATTTTATTGATTAATTAAAAACATAATTCTGGGTTATTTCTTTACAAAGAATAGGTACCCTATGATTTGGCACATAATGGGTACTCAAAAATATATGTGGAATAAATAAACTCTTGATATCACAACTGGGACACACGGCCTGGTAAGTATGATTTCACTCATAAGAATAATGGAAACAAATGTTTTAAATCATGACTGTCTTGAAAAATTTGAGATGTGTGAATCTGATTGGCCCAACCTGGCAAAAAAAGAAAACCTCATTTGCCCAAAACCTACAGAAAAGAAGTATCCTGTGTCCAATTTTAGGCCTGAAAAAGGCCTAATACTGACTTTCCAGCTTCCCACTTAGCCCAAATAGTTAATAGTAACAGGAGTGATTATTGTAACCTAAGTTGAATAAATACTGGAAAATTTTTAAAGATTTTTAAAAGATGAGAAGAGTCGATATAATTTCACAGGTATCTTTGAGATTAAGTATAATGGGGTTTATGAGAATAAGGCAAAGGAATAGAACAATGAATGCAAGAGAGCTTTTTAATATATGGTATCTAATCTAGTCAATACACAATATCTAATATGAAGTAGAGGCATATTGGATATTAAATAACATTAAGAAACAGCACTAAGAGTGAAGATACATTCTTAAAAATTTTAAAGGAATCCTATGCCTCCAATCAATCTATGATATATAAAGTGTATTTCTTTTATCTCCTTATGAGTCCCCATATTCTGCTATCTACTCCCTAATTTCCCCTGGCAGATTCCAGATCCAAGCTTTGGTTCATAGCTTTGATGCTTTTTACTGGCAATGTATAGTCCCAATAACAATATACATGCCATCCCAATTAGAAGAGAGTTTGACAGTCAATTTAGAATAGTAACATTTTCTTTACTTGCATAATGTGGCATAAGTATATTTAATGGAATTCAATCTCAATTCAATGGATATCTACTCAAGTTCAGTAAGAAATACTGTAGACTATCTATCTATCTATCCCCATTTTAAAATAAAGAAACTGTATTGTAATTATATTAATTAATTCACTCACACAGACTGCTTCATACCAATCCATGGAGGTAGCTCCTATCCCCATAGTATAGATGAGAAAACTGGCTCTCAAAGAGGATATGACATTTTTGTACTTTCCCAGAGTTTATGGTTTCTGCTCCTGCTTGGATATCTTGGCCTATCAGATGGCATTTTTTAAAAGGCTACAGTATAAGAGCTTTATAAAAATCTCTATTATTAAATTTGTCTTCTCCTTAAATAAGCAACATCGTCCCCTCTTGTTTAATGAAAACTGTTACTAGAACAAATTAACTCCTGGGCTTCCCTGGTGGTGCAGTGGTTAAGAATCCGCCTGCCAAGGCAGGGGACATAGGTTCAAGCCCTGGTCCGGGAAGATCCCACATGCCGCGGAGCAACTAAGCCCGTGTGCCACAACTACTGAGCCTGCGCTCTAGAGCCCGCGAGCCACAACTACTGAAGTCCGCGCGCCTAGAGCCCATGCTCCGCAACAAGAGAAGCCACCGCAATGAGAAGCCTGCGCACCGCAAAGAAGAGTAGCCCCCGCTCGCTGCAACTAGAGAAAGCCCACGCACAGCAATGAAGACCCAACACAGTCATAAATAAATAAATAAATTAAATAATTAAAAAAAAAAAGAACTAATTAACTCCTTCTTGAAAAGTTCAGTTAAAATGCTTGCCTTCTTTTAGCGAATTACAATTCTCAATGCTGGCTTTCTTACAGCAAGAAGAAAACAGAAAGGAAAAACCATGAGCCGAAAGGGAAAAAGGAAAAAGAAATAAATGCTATGTCCAGAGTACACCTGGATGTGAGAAACACCATTCAACCAAACTGCCTGTAGTCTCAGGTTGAGTTTTTTTCTCCAGGAAAGCAGAAGTCATTGGTTCTCTCCAGTCTTGAGAGGTGGTGTTTGCAAGGATCAAGGAAATGAGGGACAGGGGGTTAGACACATTTCAGCATTTAGGTATTTTATTTCTCCTCTAACTGGACAAAAACACCCTTGCTCCTAAGAAATACTTTATTATACGTGACAATTGGATGAACATCGGGTTACAGACTAAAAGCAGCTGTTGTAGGTCAAACAGCAGAATATCACTGAAATCTTGAATGTACTTTCCAAAGATAATTAATAGTAACATATGTATGCCACTCTTGGCAAAACTTGAAAATCAATCACACCTAATTGAATTTTAAAAATTTATTTAGGAAAAAAATTATTCTAGCTTGTGAGGTCAGACTTCTTCAGCTCAACTTAAATACTTCCTCTATTTCTCAGATGTATTATCTTGTGTTAGTGAGTGAGAAAGTAAGGATGTGTGTTATTGCTTTGTTACTGTTGCAAAAGAAAACACTGCTTCAAAGGACAAAGAATCAAAATGAGAAACTGGAACCTCCCTGGTGGTGCAGTGGTTAAGAATCCACCTGCCAATGCAGGGGACACGGGTTCAATCCCTGGTCCAGGAGAATCCCACATGCAACTAAGCCCATGCGCCACAACTATGGAGCCTGCGCTCTAGAGCCCACGAGCCACAATTACTGAAGCCCGCACGCCTAGAGCTCGTGCTCCATAACAAGAGAAGCCACCGCAATAGGAAGCCCGCGCACCACACAAAGAGTAGCCCCAGCTCGCCACAACTAGAGAAAGCTCACG
This sequence comes from Balaenoptera physalus, assembly GCF_965194825.1. Lineage (NCBI taxonomy): Eukaryota > Metazoa > Chordata > Mammalia > Artiodactyla > Balaenopteridae > Balaenoptera > Balaenoptera physalus. Next base: position 39,052,299 of record NC_138903.1, read on the forward strand.
CACAGCAATGAAGACCCAACGCAGCCGAAAATAAATAAATAAATTAATTAATTTTTAAAAATGAGAACCTTCCCTCCCTCTTAATAAAAAAAAACTATACATCTATGAGGGTGACCATAAAACACTCAAGTAGTATAAAAAGATGATCCTTTAACAAGTAGGTATGCTGAGTCTTGACATGGCAGCCTGTAACTGAGTCCTTTTGGATTAGAGGAAGAGAGGTTTAGCATGATTAGAGGAGATTTATACACGGTGTGATGTCAGGAGCATCAGAGACAATTCTGGAACTAGCAGATCAGCGAATTTCTAAGCACAACATTGCACAACAATTATAGATAAGAATGCTCCTACTACTGAACTTGATTTTGTTTAAGGACCAAGATATGCCTAAATCCAAGCATTTGGTCCACAGAATCCTAACGTCCACCTCTCACATTGCTTAAATAATAAATAAAATTTGAGAGAAAACAGGTGAAATAACCATCAAAGCCACCATCAAAAGCCACCATCAAAGCCATTGGAAAATAGTTCCCTCCTTTGATATTTAGCTTGTTTATTTTTTCTTGCTACTCCCCATACACATAATTGAGTCTGGTAATTCACTTTTGAAAATACAGTTAATAACCCAAAGCCAGTTCACTGTGGCAGTGACAGAACACCAACAAATGACCAGAAGAGCAATTCAGTCTTGACAAAACGGGAACAAATGTCGTGATTTTTTTATGTTTAATAAGACTCTTAGATCCCTTAAAAGCTACCAGTACATTAGTTTCTGTCTAAGAACATGAAAGTCCAGCACATATCATTTACCTAATGAGCCAGTGATTTTTCATAAAATTTTTATGTTCTTTCTCTCTCTTAACTGAAAGGCATTTGGGAGACAATTAAAGTTGATGATTTCCATGTGTTCATTAAAAGGAAAACTAAGTTTTTTCCCTAAGATTTATTATTTTTTATATATTCTCTTTTGCTGCTTATTTTGTATTTGCAACATAGGGGATATGGAAGATATTTGTTGAATGATAATGCTAACCCCCAAAATGCCAATCTTTCATCTTCTAAATGATAAATTGCCCCCATTTCTTCCTCCTACTCACACTCTTTTTTCCATGAAATAATCAAAGGTTTCGCTAGATGGGTCCAGAGTCCAACCATGTCTTCAAGTGCTTTTAGACACACAACCCTTGTTAATTGTCATCAGAGATTAGATTGTTAACTGTCACAAGAGATTTAGGTAGCAAGGCAAACCTCTTCTTCAACATTTCCTTTGTATCTTTTGGGCTCCTGCTTTCTTCAGATGTACAGAGCCCAACATCAGTTTTTATACCACTGATTCTGTATTCCAGCATTATCTGCATTTGGATGACAGCTGAGAGTGGCTAGAAGTATGACAAAGCACTGCCATATGGAAATATTTCTATTTATGTGCACACCTTCTTTGAGTGGAGCTCATTAGTGTGCAGTCTGAAGGAAAAGAACTGAACAAGACAGCCACATGACTGCTGTGAAAATTCTGTCATCCTTAACAGGCCAATTTCTGCCTCACTCTCCACACCTACTCAGACATCTGGCAGCAGTCCAACCCTTACTAACTGAGTAGCTTGGGACAAGTTCCTTTGCTGCTCTAAGCCTTCTTTTTTCTTCTTTTTTTAAATTTTTTTATTGGGGTATAGTTGTTTTACAATGTTGTGTTAGTTTCTACTGCACAGCGAAGTGGAGTTCCCTGTGCTGTACAGCAGGTTCTCATTAGTTACTTGTTTTATACATATTAGTGTATATATGTCAATCCCAATCTCCCAATTCATCCCACCCCCGCTTCCCCCTTGGTGTCCATACATTTGTTCTCTACGTCTGTGTCTATATTTCTGCCTTGCAAACAGGTTCATCTGTACCATTTTTCTAGATTGCACATATATGCTTTAATATACGTTATTTGTTTTTCTCTTTCTGACTTACTTTACTCTGTATGATAGTCTCTAGGTCCATCCACGTCTCTACAAATGACCCCATTTCATTCCGTTTTATTAAGCCTTCTTTTTCTTATCTGTAAAACAAACATAGTAACAGAGCTTGGCTGATCAAATTTATTTTTAAGAATATTTTTTGGAATTAATTCACAGTGACAGAAAAGTTGTCAGAAAAGTACAAAAAACTCCTGTATACCCTGTTTAAGCCACTGAATATATAGTAATTTGTTTCACAGCCATAGAAAACCAATACACCAATGGACCTTTTTCTTTTTAATGTTGTATATTTCCCCATGTCATGACACTCCCACTAGACTTTATAGTAAATGTTTCTACAGAAAACCTCTTCTACTCATGATCAACTAGCCCATATTTCAGCTTATGTCTTGGTCCCAAGGAGTTCTAGAGAGTGCATACATGTATTTAAGACTCTAAGAGAGAATTCAATGACATACTTCTTTCCCATCCCAATCTGAGGCCTGGCATTAATTTGTAGACAATATCTGCTCTTGTCATCTTTGTTTCCTCCTTTGGCTAGCCATCTTCTCACGTATCCAGAAATTTATACCTTTGCCTCAACCATAATGCAAAATAAAACAAAAAAGAATTATATCTATAGCTGATTAATTCTGTCCCTTCTGAGTTGAATCTTGATTACTCTTCTTCCAGAGAGCAATCTTATTCAAGGCTCTTCTCTCAAAATGGATGAATAAGAGTTCAACCAAGTGAAGAAGGGGAAAGAGAATGATCTAGGAACAACTTCAGAGTGTACAAAATCCCCATGATGGTAGGGCGCATGTGAATGAAGGCAGAAGTGGTACAGGATATAGTTGGGGAGGTAAGATGGAGTCATACAATGCAAAATCTTCATGGAGAACATTAAAAATTTAGCTTTTTAACCTAAGAACAATAAGATGCTGAAGGGTTTTAGGAGTGTGGGGGAGGTGGCATGATCAAAGTACCCTTTGAAAAAGATGAGTCTGACCAAAGTGAATGAGAACATGGTGAATACATAGACAACAGTTATGAGGCAACGAAAGAAGCAATCTAGTGAGAGATTATGATAGCCTGGATTAGTGTGATAGCAATGAAAATGAAGACAAGATGGAGGTAACTACAGAGAGGATCCGAAAGTTACTGCTCACCATTGTTTCTTACACATTTCATTTCTCTCATCTTGGAAAAATTTCTGATTTAATTTTAATTTGCCTGGAGAATTTCCTCAGTTTCTTTAGAAAGGATGCATAGTTAAGATACTTCCTGGGCCCTTGCATGTGTAAAAACGTGTTGGTATTGCCTTCATAAGGCAATGAGATCATGGGCTGCCATATTTTTCTCTCCAAATTTTATAAATGAGATACCCTAACTTCTAGTTTTATATATATAGCAGAAAAGAAATATTTTTCCTTTTGATTATCTTCCTTCTTGTTTTCACTTTTTTTTCCTGTGTGAAAGTTTCCAAGATACTTTATCCTAGAATTTCACCAGATATATCTCTAGGAGTGTATCTTTTGTTTCTTTAATCCTGTTTGGTACCCAACGATCATTTTGGATCCAAAAACTTGATTACTTTTGAAGTTCAGATAAGTGTTTTCTTCTAAAATTTCTGGAATTATTGCTTCCTTTCCTTCACTTTTTACTTTCTTTCCTAGAATTCCTATTCTTAGCAAAAATCTCTTGGCTTGTTCTATAACATATTTCCTTTTTTTACTCATGATTTCTATTTCTTCATGTTTTGCTTCACTTTTTGAGATAGTTTCTATATTTGAACTTCAAATCACTTATTCAGTTTTCAACAGTGTCGATTCCATTTTTTCACTTCTTTGAAATCTTCAAATTCACAAATCATTTTCTTTCAATTTCTCACATCTTTTTGCTTTCTCATGATTTCTTTGTTGTATTTCCTTTATTTTTCATAAGAAATCTCATCACAGATTTTTTAAAGTTTTCTTCTAATTTTGTAACTCCTCTCCTTTGAACTACTAAGTCCCCTTAACTGACCTGTGAATCACATGTCCACTCATTTCAGCAAGTGGAGAAATCTCTCTGAGAACCATTGCCAGTAGTGATGTTGGGGCCTGTCAGGCTATGGTAGCTTTGCAGAAGAATGAGGTTAGAAGTTTTTCATGTTTAACCACTGGTGAAACAACTGGGCTGATAGGTCCTGAAGACTCTATCATTTCAGTCTTATCCACGTGTGAGCTTTGAGTGGCTGTCATTTTTTTGCGTATTGGAAGGGGAGCAGTTCATAGCAGCAGTCCCCCTCGGGGGTAGCAACATCCATGGGATCAGCAGAGTGGCTCAGGGATTTGGTGGTGAGCAGGAAGGAAGGGCTGATCTCCACGGGTTTAGGGGATCCCTACACTCCGCCATCTGCCCTCTCACAGAGCCTTGGAATCAGAGCTCCTTACTCCAGGCTACATCAGAGAAAATGGTTTCCTCCCTCCTGGTGATTGAAATGAGGCTGCAACAACGATGCCTTCACCTCCTAGCCTGGTTTCTACAAGGGCATCTGGGAAGCCTGAAGATTCCAGATGTATAGGATCCCTTCCAGGTTCCTACAATAAAACATGGTCATCTCTACACCACCTTCCCCGCTCCCACCCCAAAGACACATATATACATAAGCTTTAACTTACTGCTTGATTCACTCCAGCAGGAAGTTGAGGGAAATAGGAGTAAAAAACATGTGCTCAGGCTGCCATCTTCCCAGAATCCTTCCTCTTGGGTGGTGGGATTTTTTTATTTTTATTTTTTCCTTTCATGTATACTAAAACTCCCTTGAAGGCAGGGACATTAGGTAGATTATTTTTTAAGACAAATTGTATAATGAGGATAGGTTAATCCAACTCCAGTTGATTTCCTTAAAAGCACTGATGGCATTCTAAACATGATTCGTAACTGGTAAGCGGGTGAGCCAAGCAAAAACACATACCTTGGAAATAACAACTAAGAAATATGGTCACATTAGCACCAGAAATTGATTTTTTTTCTCAAGCTGTTCGCCAGTTTTGCATTGATTAGTCGTTGTCCTTGAAAATCAAGATACTATTGATCTGCATCCAGTACTTAAAGGGTTCTCGAGAAATATTTGTGGATTTTGATGAATTACATATAAGACTGTGGTAGACAGGTCTACACAATTTTCATCGTTTAGATTTCTTAACTCTGTGCATCTTTCTTATCAACTGACATCACCTAGTTAATAAAACCTTTCTGATTCCCAAATCACTTCTAAGAACCTGTGGTTTTGAACAGTTTCATGATAAACTATCTCAGGAAATGCTTGACCTGCATTAAGGTCTTGAGTGTCCTAGTTCCTTAGTTGATCAATAGAAACATTCTCGAACATGCATTGTTGAAAGTATAAAGTACTTAAGCCCATAATTTTCTTCTGCTGTGAATGTAATTGGCTCCCATTTTAAGCAAAAGCACTTTGAGAGCATAAGAACAATGAACACTGCCTCTCTTTGGATACAGGAATAGGAACAAGGACACTCTAAACAAAGTCAGAAAGGAGTGGTAGAAATAAGAATGAAATTGGGACAAGAGGTATGTTTTCAAGATTAATTGGCTCACTACTGCTATGGCTAAAAGAATACAGAATATCGCTAAATGTTAAGTAAGGAAAATTACCAAACCACCTAAAGAAGCATTCTGTGGAAGAGTCAAAGGTTTATAAAACTGAACAGAAAGACTCTATTCTCCCTTCTTCCAGTACAAATAAAATGGAGGGATTTTTCTTTTTCTTTTCTAAGTTTAAATGAGACTAAAGAGGCTCAGGTGGTCCTGAGAGCCTTGGAATTGAGATTATTGTGTAGAGATGCCAACTAGAGAAGTCTCAACCTGAGGTTCGACTTAATTGGTTTCTGTCTACAGGACCCCATATTATTTATCCCAATATGGTTCTAAAATTCTCTGCTTCCCTGCAAAGTAGATGTTCCTGAAGATTACCTCCTGCCTACCAGCGTGAGCCTCTATTAGTTGAAATGTTTTGTAATAGCTGTTGCTTCCATTTTAGCTCAGCTGGATTCAGGAAGGGAAGGGAGGCGGGTAGCTAGGGTGGATTTAGGGGGGACACGGGGTTATATTTCACTGACATGTGCTTTAGGAAATAGTTTTGTGTGATTCCTTCTTGTCCTCATAAAAAATTCTGCCACCACACTGGGCACCAGTACTCTGCTTAGAACCTGGCAAGAGAAACCCCTGATCTGGAACTCTAGTTTTAGACAGTCCCATTCTAGTCCTCCCCAAACTGTACCCTACTACACACGGTGAGGAGTCCATGGAGCCAAGGCGTCTGAGTATTCTAATTTGAACCAGGATTTCCAGATTTTTATGAAAGTATATTTGTCAAGATAGGAGGATAAAATATATTTTATTTTGCTTTTTGCTAGCTTGCTTTATAACATTTATATTTCAGATAGTTTGCAGGCCTTCATTTGTACTCCTGACCTGGTCCCCACAAATGGTAGAAATGGGCCTGCTTGTCCCTACTCCTTTAGGGCAGGAGAAGACACTGCTTGAACAGTTCTGGACCAGTTCCAGTGCTGTTCCTTTCCCATCTCAGAACAAGACTTTCAACCTAGTGTGTGTTTCTGGCTCTCCCACTAACTAATTGGGGGACCGACGCATGCTACTTCCTCTGAGTCTCGGTTTTCCCATCTGTAAAACAAGAAGATTGAACAAGATGAGCTAAAGGTTCCTTCCAGTTCTTCCACCATAAAGGGTGGCAAAGACTAGATAGCTATTCTTGACTTTTCAGGGTTTAGTGGGCTCTTTAAATACTTTTGAACCAAGGCTTCTGCAGGTAAAGCAGAGTGGGTCCTCAATACCTATGTGTGTCATGAGTATGCAATGGAGTTGCACTAGGCCTCACCAATTTGTGCATATGCAAATGAATTTGATAACACTGAGAACCTGAGTTTTACCAGTTTCTACCTATATGCTTAAGGTAAAAGCCCTTGCCCTCAAAATTTCATCCAACTGTTTATGGGCATTCCCGGGGTTTCTTAATAGTTCTCAGGTTCCTTCACTCTAAGATGCCATGTTAGTGTCTGCTGGAGAATGCCTTTCCCCTTGACCTTCTACACTGCACCTGTCGCCCCTGTGGGTGACAGACAGCATGAATAGTGATGCCAGGGCACCATCTCCTCATGCCTCCAAGGCTACAGTCCTACAGAATGAGGTGTGCACCACGCTGATAGAGGAATGCCCCTCTGCCCTTCTCTTCCTTTTATTTCCTAATTTGTTCCTGAGATAGGAAGCGGGGTGAACAAGCTCCACTCTCTCACACAGTCATATGAAAGCAGAGTTTCTCTCGAAAGGACTCAGACACAAAACCAAGGACCACAGGACAGACCCTGACACTGGCTCCAGCATCTCTCCCCAGGTACGGAATGTCCTCTGGCCCCTTCCCCACATAAATATCAATCAGGCAGATGTCCATGGATTACTGGCCCACTAACCTATTAGGTATACCAAGTATGTGAACACAACCGGGACAGAACAAGTCAGTGAATGAATGAGTGAGTGAGTGAGATAACTAAATACCAGGAAAATGATGGCATACAGTGATATTAGGCTGACTTTCCAAACATCTCAGAAATTCATTCAGATCCATATTGCTTGTGGAGATTAGCTGTATATTTTAGGCCTCGGCGAATAGTTCTTGCATTTTGGGCAACAGACAAAGTTAATCATTAATATTCACTCAGTACTTATGATGTGCCAGAAACCGGGATACACATTTATGTGCATTATCTTTTTTATTCCTTTAGGTCAGGGGTGGATAAACTTTTTCTGTAAATGGCCAGACAGCAAATTACTTTCAGTTTCGTAAGCCATAACATCTCTGTCACACTATTCAGCTCTGAAAGCTGAAAAGTAAACACATGTAGATTAGGCTGTGTTCCAATAAATCTTTATTTACAAAAACAGGTTGCAAACTGAATTTGGCCCACAAGCCATAGTTGGCTGACCCTTGCTTTATGAAGTTCATGAGGTTGGTGCTGTTTGCATCTTCATTTAACAGACAAGGATACTGAAGCATAAAGAAGCTAAGCAACTCACCCAAGATCCCAGATACCAAGGAGTGGAACTGGGATTTGAACCTAAGCAGTCTGGTTTCAGAGCTCACACTCTTCAGTACTGAGTCATTTCTGGCACTTGGCAGTAAGTTAGAGACTACCCTTAGGTGGAGAACTTAAGGGCTGGGACCTGCCTGTGGATCTGGATTACCAGTGGGCTTAATGTTTCCTTCCTTAATCATCATCATTGCCAACACAGAGCTTGATATATGCTGATCATCCGTTTTTAAAAAAAAAAAAAGCAGTAACAAATGAAAGGTCACTTTTCTTGCTTTGAAATATCAGGAATGGGTGGTGTGTACTCCATCTAACAATGCTTAATTACAGAATTGCAGTATTCATGACTTCTTAATTGCTCTAAAGATATGATCTCATTTACTACTCATTAATTTCCTTTCCAACACGTCCCCTCGAGCCAGCTCTACCTTTCATAAGAAAGCATGAGTCAATACTAGTAATAATAATAATAATAATTCTATTAACAACACATTTATATCATACGACTCTAAGCCACTCACTCTTCTAAGCACTTTGAATATATTAATTCATTTAATCTTCACAGCAAACATTTTACAGATGAAGAAACTAAGACCTAAAAGTTGCTTGGCCAAGGGTAAAATACCAGTAAGTGGCACAACTAGAATTTGAATCCAGGCAATCTGGATCTGGAACCCATGCTCTTAATTACCATGCCTGACAGCCTTTCAAGGAGGATTTTTAAATATCTTAAAAGCTAAAATATGTCATTTTGGTAAGTCCCCTCTGTGTACATGGAATGTAAATTGCATTTCATGATCTATTATGGAAGACTCCTCTACATTCTTCCTTATTAGAGAGGTTGTAACGTGCCTGGAGTGTGAAGGCAGGTGGTAGCCCCCATCACCAGTATCTCTTGCTCACTCCTTTTTTTTTTTGGCGGAGCCTCGCGGCATGCGGGATCTTAATTCCCCAACTGGGGATCCAACCCGTACCCCCCTGCAGTGGAAGCACAGAGTCCTAACCACTGGACCGCCAGGGAAGTCCCTCTTGGTCACTCTTGACACTTGGAATTGCAGATGCCAGTGCAGATCCCCTGAGACAATTTAGAGGAGTGATTATTTGAGTGTGTGTGGGAGTGGGGGGGTGGGTAGAGTATAAGGCACCTCAGGAATGTCCAGGGACAAGGATGGGGGTATATTAACATTGTGAAACGGAAGCATTTCCTTTCTCACCTCAACAGTTTTCTACCACAAATTTTCTCTCTTGAAACTTTATTCCCTTCAGAGATGCCGCAGGTAGTGTTGCTGGGCCGCTAATAGCTCCTTGGAGTTTACCATTTCCTTACGTGCAGTCCAGCTTCTCACTGCCAGCTTCTGTGCCTCTTTGCCTGCGAACTCACTCTGGCCTCGTAAGTCCTCTCTGCCTACAAGCTTGGCAGAGTGAAAGCACCAGGGAGCTAAGCAATGATTAATGAGAGCTGGTGTAGAAATACTCCAGCATCATTACCCCTCAGGCAGAATAAATTCTGAGGCACATGTGTTACTATGGCTCTCAGAACTCAAGAGAATTAAGTTCCAGCTGTCCAGAGTGGAATCTGGCTTGGTAATTGTATCATTCAGGGTTCCACCAGAGAAAAAAACGCAATCATACATGTATATAATCCTTTGCAATAAATTTCATACGCACACATCACATATGTGTATATATGCATATATACATATACATATGTGTATATATGCATATATATACACATATGTATATGTATATATGCATATATACACATATGTGATGTGTGCGTATGAAATTTATTGCAAAGGATTGGCCTATGCAATTATGCGACTGTGGAACCTGGTGAGTCTGAAATCCCTGGGGTAGACCTTTAGGAAGTGCAGGCTAGAACTCTCAAGCAAGAGCTGGTGCTATTTGCACTTTACGAGTCCAGGTGTCACATCATTGGGAAGCCTTGCTTCACCACCTCACTGTCCTATTTGGATTAGGTGCTTCTCCCTCTGAGCTCTATCACATTTGTCTCATATTTATACGACAGCACCTGTATTACAATTGTCTGTCTGCTGCTTGAGCACAAGCACCATTATTTCTTGGTGCCTACCTTCTGATTCAGTACCTGACACAAGATGGTCAACAAGTGTTTGAAAAGAATTGAATGAACCCAGCCAGCCCCTTGAATCACATCATTATGTGCTTGCTTTGAACTGGGAGGACCCAGAATATATTTGTATTTTAAGTGTCATAATGTTCATGGAGTAACTATTATCCCCCATACAGGGCTTTTAGGTCAACCTTTTCTTCTGTGTATTTACCTTGTCGGTGACATTTTTACAAACAGAAGAAATTTTTCCCCATGTTGCCATCTTCCATATCAGCCACCTGGCTCCACTCCTAAGAATAACCCACAAGTTTTTTATATTTGTAGATTTGCAAAGTAGCTTTCATGAGTAAGAGTGTCATTCATCTATGAGAACCCAGCAGAGTTTTCTGGAGGCAGCTTGCCAAGAAGGCCAAGATGGTGAGTGGTTCCAGCTCACTGAACCATCCATTGGAATTTTCCATTCTAAATAGAAATGATGGCTAAAAATGGTTTTCAAAATGGTAGACTTTCAGTTGAAACATGAAACTTCTCAAGGTATGGCCTGTATATGTGGGATACCCTTGCCCATTTCCCTGGAGAGAGATCCACTTCAGCCTTACCTGTAGGTTCACCTTATTCCCCACTTTGAGATGTAGCCTCCTGCGTGCTGGGTGAACGTGAGTAGAGGAGACAGGATGGAGATCCATCCTACCGCAAAGTCCTAAACCTTAATGAGAGAGGAAACCTGGCCCATTCTTAATGTGAATGGTATTTCACTGTGCATTGTTCTAGCAGAGCTAATGATAACAATAGCAGCAGCTACTACTTGTCAAGCACAACTTGCCAGACACCCCACTGAGATGTTGCCATACATGACAGCATCAAATCTTCACAATCAGCCTGTGTGGTAGATTCTGTGAGCCCCATTTTACAGCTGAGGAAACTGTGGTCACATAGGTAATGAATTGGGGGAAATTTAAGGAATCTGAGTTCCATTCTTAGAAACTCTGATTAAATGAGACTTACTGTGAGTCCAGCTCTGACCTTTTGCTTTAATTCTAAACCTGGCTCTCTATCTTGACAAAAATCTGATGAAGATGATGTCTCTAACTTTAATTTATTGAGGCCCTACTATGTGCCTTGTGCTATGCATTTTAACCAAGCGATGGTGCCAATCTGCACCAGAGCCTGGGATCTTCCCACCGCAGAACAGACCCCTGTTCCCTCAAGGATGAGGCTCAGGCTGGCTTTCTCCAGTTGTCCTAGTAATTGTGGCCTTGCCCAGGGACCCCAGCCATGTGACTGAGAGCTGGCTTCCTTCCCAACCCCTGCTGCCTCTATTCCAATGGAATCTCTGCCCACCTTTTGTCCCAGATCTGCTGTGGCAGATCTTCTGAAACCATTGGCTGCCTGTCTGCTGAGCATCCCACTGCTACCTCCCTGCCCCCAAGCAACTGGCTCTGCTACCTCCTATCACCTGACCTTATGCTCCCCTGTCTGATTGGTCTCCCCCCTCACGTCCGTCTGCACTTGTCTGTGAGCAGCTGACCCACTTCCAGTGAGGGATGTCTCGTTTTTCAGGTTGAAGCCTCAGCTGGCTCCTCTGGCCTCACCCCAGCTTTTGAGGTCTGAGAGACCATTCTGAAGAACTAGGAACAGCCTTCATCTCTAAGATCCGTACAATCATGAATGACAAATCAAGACATAAAGACTTTCTTCAAGATCTGATTCAAATATCACTTTGGAAGTGACTGAACCCCCAAAGTACTTTATATTTACTTCTCTTGAGGCACACAACAATTTCTGTCATATTTAAGCATATTTATACCTTACACATTTAACCTTTCCATTCAGAATACACACCCAGGGCAGAAATGAAGTGAATTCATATTTGTGTTGCTCAAGGTAATAGCAAAGTGGGGAAAAGCTAGGTGTCTTGAAACGTAATTCCCTCAATGACTCAAATAATCTTCAGTCAAGTTACTAAATTCACAAACATTTAGAATTTGTCAAGGAAAAGCATTTTTCTCATATAGAAAATATTATTAATAATGAAAATCACACTAAAATTTACTCAGAGTATAGCTTATCCTAAAGAATGACATGAAGTGATAGATATGTTTTTCTAAGATTTGTAAAATCGTTGGCTTTGTAAACTCATACACAGTCAAACTGTGAAGTCCTGTCTATTAAAAGCATTTATTCTATATTGAAAATGCTCACGATTCAGCATAAGCAGTAAATGAATATTGAAATTCCGGTAAAACGTGAGTCAAACTCTGCTGAGTATAATCGAGTACAGAACAGTCAAAGAGAAATTCACTGTTATGTATTGATCTGTTTTACCTGAGTCATTTATTTGGGACAAAAAGAAGTCCTGCCATTATATCTGTGAAGTTAATCAAACACAGTAACCCACCACACACTGACAATACTGTCAGTCTCCAGCCGATTATAAATAAAAAATGGCCCTCCCTGCTACCATCCGGATAAGTGGGCTTATTTTCTCACCATAATCACCTGAAGTCTTTGTAATTTAAAGGCCTAATTTTCTGCCCTCGTTTTCATAAACACTTTTATAGCAGGCACAGTACACTCCAGTGCATAAGTAATGTATCATACTCTTGGTACATGCAAAGATTACCTCATTAATTACAAAGAAAAATGATAAAAGAGGCCATCTATTTTCTGCAACCTGTTCACAGAAAGTGCCATAAGTGGGCATTTAAAATTATTTGGGTGTACATAAAATTATCTTAAACATTTGTATCCAGTATTACACATACAGTGTTTTAAAAGACCAACATTATTATAAGGTTTATTTGAAAAAGAGCAGATCCTTTCCTATCCCTCGCAAGCTGATTACTACTCTTAGGAGACAACCACTTTCAACTACTCTGGCGCTTTTGACTTTGGTATATAACATCCACTCTGGCGCTTTTGATTTTGGTATATAACATCCCTATTGCTACTTCTTAATGTTTTTCTCTTTTCAATATTATTTTGGGGGGAGATTGACATTCTGTTTTACACTATTATTACAAGCTTAACCTAATTGTGGATGGAGCCATGCACTGTCCATGCTTGTATTTGATTTCTTGTAAACCTATTTTTAAAAATTTCCCTGAAATTCATACAGGTGACCCTGAAGAACACAGGTTTGAACTGCGTGGGTCCACTTATACACGGATTTTTTTTTAATTTTCTTTTTTTATTGGAGTATAATTCCTTTATAATATTGTGTTAGTTTCTGCTGTACAATGAAGTGAATCAGCTATATGTATATCTATATCCCCTCCCTCTTGGACCTCCCTCCCACCCAGTACTACACCATCCGGGTTGGCTGAATCCATGGATGCGAACAGCAGACACAGAGAGCTGACTATAAGTTATGGGCAGATTTTCAAGTCTGTGGGTGGTCGGGGCGCTCCTAATCCCAGCATTGGTAGATATTATGGGGAGAATTTGAATCCCCCAACTTCCCCCCTTCAGGACTGAGTCACTCATTCCCCCAGCTGCTGGGAGTATTGGCAGCTGAAGGTTCTCTGCTAAGACAACCTGGCCCAGGGTCAGGCCCCATCGCCTGGGGCCACCTGCACCAAGTGACTTCCTTCACATCCCATGGGTGTTGATTCGAAAGGCACTCCCCTGTAAACTCCCTGCAGACTGATCTCCATCTTTGAGTTTACTTTTAGGAACTGACCCAAACAGATGCAGCTGAAATTGAGTACTGGGGGCAAAAGCAAAGTGGCACCATCACAAATCTCATTCTTCCCAAGGCAGGATATTTGAAGGACCAGGCATCAGACTGTGCAGGTTTGCAACTTAGATTTATGGCCTACCAGCTCTGTGGCCTTGCCCCATTTCTGTTCAGTGTAATTTTATCTTCCTTCCTCACATTTCCAATGGCAGTGATAGCATTGCCTATGCCAACCTAGGGCAGGGGCTCTCAAACTTCACCTACACCAAAATCACATAGGGGGCTTATTAAAGCACAGATGGCTGGCTCCCACTGGTAAAGTATCTGAGTCAGTAGGTCTGTGCAGAGCCTGAAAATTAGCATTGCTAACAAGTTCCCAGGTGATGGTGGTACTACTCGTCTAAAAATCCACTATCACAGGGTTTTGTGAAGATAAAAAGACATGTGCAATGCACTGAGCTTGGAACAAGTTAGTGCTCAAAAGCCTGAGTTGTCTTTGTTGTTGTTGGGAAAAGCTATACTTTTACACTCATAGACTTTGAACTGAACTTCTGTGCCTAAGACAGTTTTAGGAATCGAGAAAAGCAGAGAGGAACAATGATATCCAAGGAGCACACGGTGGCAAACAAAGTCCGTGGACCACAATGAACCAGAGATGGCCAATTATAAAAATATCACAAGAATGGTGAAGACCGACAAGCTGAAGGACATCCTCTCTCAGTGGTGTAAACATAACACCAACTGCATCTCTGACTAGGCCCCCGGTCTTGTATAGTGCCATCAACACGTCTACCCGAACTCACTCTTCTCCTTTTCGAATCCCAAACCTACTAAAGCAGGGCTTGTGGAGGGGAGGTAGGGCATGGTCTAGTTATTTCAGGCTCAACTGCTTTATCTCACTGCGAAAGACAAGCTTAATAAATCAAAATATTCTACGGGCTAAATTTTTTCCATCATTACACTTTCTACTCATGACAAGTTGCATAATTCCATTCATGCAATTAGCTATATGTCAATTTAGAGGACCCCTCCCTCAAGTCCGCCTAAAAGGTGATTCCATGAAGTCTCTGCCCAAGGTCGTGAACAATATCTATTCATTGGCCACATCAGAAAACAGTAACTTGGAAAAGCAGGAATTAGCGAGGATTTTAGGTTCTTCCCTACAACATTTCTCTGCAGGTCTGATCAAAGAAGACTTAGATTCACATCTAGCCAACATTTTCTGAGCACCTACTGTGTGTCAGGCCTTGTGCTAGGTACTCGTCTAAATGTATCTTGTGTAGTCCCCACAACAATATGCAAATCTAATGTTCTGTATTAAGCTGATAGAGGCTTGATATTGTAATATAGTGGAGTAAAATCTGCAGCAAATGTGGAAACATCAGAAATCTCCACTCATCTCTTATTTGCAGTGAGTAATTTGATCTTTATTTTAAAGAAAGATTAATTTGAATGTCAGAGTCTGCACACTTTCATTTTGGTCCTTTCTTTAATATATCTCAGTAGCTTGCAAACCCTTATGCTCATAACAATTAATATAAAGGACTGTACATTCAAAAGCAGATGTGTCATACCTTCTAGTGGATTTAAGGATCTTTTAAGGATATTTTTGACTATAGGGGATTTTTTCATCTTAAAAAGTTGACCTTCAAAACTCATTTCTACATAAAACAAGAATTTTAGGAACATTTTAAGCCAAAAATTTCTGACTATCTGAATCCTAAGCATGTCAGAATGACATTTGCTTTCCTTTTATATAGTACAGGGATGGACCTCAATCAGGAATAAAACCTAGGGGTCTGGGGGGTCCTAAAGCTAGAGGGATGGCCGTAAAGAAATGGCACACACTGTACCCAGACTTGAAAAAAACCTTCAGGTTTATATTGGAGTTATTTTCATCAATTTGCTCAACGAATATTTATGTGGTATAGACTACATGGCAGGTACTGCTCTAGGAGCCAGGAATACAGCAGTAAATAATGCACAAATTGCTGCTTTCAGGTAGTTTACATTTTAGAATCAGAAGAGACAAATAACAAGTAAACAAATACATATGTAATATGTCATGGTGTATTTCATGATGTGAAGTAGTTTAAAGGCATAGAAGGCTACACTAGGGGATGTTATTTTATTTAACACCATCAGAGAAAAAGGAGAACCAAGAGAATGATGGCCCAGAAACAAAGTGAAGAAGATAGTCTAAAAAGGAGAGAGTGATCAGCTGAGCTGTGTGCACAAAATAGATCCAATAGGTGAAAATCGAGAAATAATCACTGGATTCGGCAACACGAAGGTCACTGATGACCCTGTAAGGAAACTTTGGTGGACTGGTGGAGATGGAAGCCTAATCAGAGAGAAAATAAGAGAAGACAGAAATAAGAAACAGGACTTCCCTGGTGGCGCAGTGGTTAAGAATCTGCCTGCCAATGCAGGGGACACAGGTTCAAGCCCTGGTCCGGGAAGATCCCACATGCCGTGGAGCAACTAAGCACACGTGCCACAACTACTGAGCCTGCGCTCTAGAGCCCGCGAGCCACAACTACTGAAGCCCAAGCACCTAGAGCCCGTGCTCCACAACAAGAGAAGCCACCGCAATAAGAAGCCTGCGCACCACAACGAAAAGTAGCCCCCGCTCAGCGCAACTAGAGGAAGCCCGCGTTCAGCAATGAAGACACAACACAGCCCCAAAATTAATTAATTAAAAAAAAAAGAAATAAGAAACAATGTTTGTTAAAACGGCAACAGAGAAATGGTACAGCAGTCAGAGGGGAAATGTGAGGTGAAGGGAGAGAAACATTATTGTCTGTTTGCGTGTTGAGAAGACTGATCCAGTGCTGAAGGAAAAAATAATAAGAGAAAGAGGAGGACAAATCCTTGAGCAATGCCCTTGAGTAAGAAGTCAAGAATGGGATCTCATGCACAGGGGGAGGATTTGGCCTTGTGTAAGTGGATAAAGAGCTCATTTGTTGTGACACAAGGGGAGGTGCAGAGTAGTGGTACAGTTACAGAAAACTGAAGATGACTTTGGTGGGAAGACATGAACCTTCCCTTTTGAATGTTCCTATTTTCTCAGAGAAATAAGAAACAACACCATCCTTTGACAATGAGAAAAGGAAGGAGGTATTAGTGGTTGTGGAAAGAGAAAAAGGCATGATAATAATTATCTAAGAGAATGGGAGAATGATGGACTTGGAAAGAATAATGGAATTCCCCAGCAGCTCTAAAGGTTCACCCACTGTCCATACACGTGTGCACCGCATCTGGAGAGCTGGCTGGGTTAGAGGCCGTCTCTAGAATGGCAGGTAGGATGGAGGTCCTAGGATGCTGGACCTCTAGCTGAGGGCATGCTGTGCTGTTTCCTGCTTCATGTAACCATCTTCATAAATTTCTATGACCTTTGCCATTAAAGAAAGTTGACATCCTCTAGCAGTGACTGTTTGCATGTTTGGATCAATCATGCTGCTGTCCATTGTGACAAGCAAGCAGGGAGAGACTACCATAGCATTATTCTTCAGGCACCTTGCCAATACAATAAAGTCAGAGACCCTCCTTATTCATGCTCCAGGAATGAAATAAACAGTTCTGCCTGCTAGAAATGAAAAGCACTCTGCTTGAGCCTCAAAGCCAATATGTCTAAACCCACACTGGATTTCCCCTGCTCCAATCAAGTTTTCCTCCTAATTCATGGCCTGACTATACACTTAGCTCCCTGAATATCATTAGATCCATCTAGGTAAGAAAAATATCACTACTTTGCCTCTAAACCTTTGATGGCTCCTCATTTCCTAAGTAAGTTTTAAACTCATTAGCCTCACATGGACAACGCTTCTCATATGTCCTCACTCATCTCCACCCCTCCCCTTCTCACACTCTTTGCCCATCCGTCTTATACCCTAGACCTACTTTACTGGTTAAACACCTACCTCATGAGGTAGTTTAGACTCCCAAGAGAAGCAAAGTAACTCAGCTGCTTTTGACAGGAAAAGCTTTAGACAACTTCCATCAAAATCCTTGTCTTAGATTATCTAAGTGAAGAACATCCCACCACGTGTGCCTGGGAAGACTTTCAAACTCATTTCCCACATACCACTGAGGCTCTCAAAATCTCTTTATTGTAGAGCAAAGCCCAAACTAAAAGAACTTCTAGAACTGACTCCTTCTTGTCAACATCTCAACTGTGGTTCTAGGGTATTATGCTTCAATTTATTTCAACTACGATAGTATATGTTTTAAAAATTCAGTTTTAGCATTGTATGGGTTCAGATCCTCCAGAAAACAAGCACCAAGATTGAATTAGAAGCACAAGACATTTACTGGGGGGAAACGCCTGTGATAGATAAATGGGTAGGGAGCAGGAGAGAGGAGAGACAAGGAGAGTCTTCAGACTGCAATGTAGGTCTGACAACTGTGAAATAAATTCTGCCACCCTTCAGTGTAAATACCAGTAATCTCAGACTGCAGCAGAATCTTGGACAGGCCAATGGGAAGCCCCGGAGCAGACTGCCCATCAGAGAAGTTCCGTGTCAGGCAGAATTGTCCCGCTCTGGTGCTCCCCTGTCCTTGGTGGGAACAGCCTGGGGTGGGTGTAGCCTCGGTAGGAATGTTGCAGCAGATTCCAAAGGTGCAGCAGCTGGAGGCTGTCAGCTAATAGCACTCCTTCCAGAGTGTTCTCTCTTGCAAAACAATCTCTGTGTGCACCTCCATGGCTGCCACAATTATTTACTTTATGTCTATTCCTAATTTTCTCTTTTTACAATCATTACCAACAGACAAAGTTACCGTCTTCTGAATTTCTACAAATGTTTGTACATCAGGATCTTTACTGGCACTGTTGCCTCTCTCTGCCTTTCCTTTTCTTCTCTGTCTCATTATCTTCTACTCAATCTTGAATCATTAGTCAAATAATTCTTCCTTTATGATGTCTTGCATACCCCAGCTTCCTTTATGTCCCCCATAGATCTTGGCAATACTTCAGTAAAGCATTTATAATATTTTAGTAAGTTGTTTACAATGCTAAATTTGAAAACTCCTTTAGAGAAGGAGCCGTATTTTATTTATTTTTGTATCCCTAACTCCATGATTTCCAAACCATATGCCCAGGTGTCTCAGAGTACTTCAGTAAAGCATGATACAAGGAGTACCATGGGGTAATGTAAATTTTTGACAAAAACAGAATGACAGCATAAACTGTAACTATTAAATTGCTTGGGTCTAACTACTTAGTAAGTGGAACTGATAGGTATTTCTTTCGGCATAGGGTTTCTGTGAAAAATTCACTGAGACACTAAAGGTTCTGTGAACTGAGAAAGTTAGGGAAACTCTGTCTTAACTCCCAATAAGCACAGTACTTGGTACATAACATCCGTTAGGTAAATGACTCAATTATTGATTTTAGATCAGTTATCTTACCTGTGAACATTTAATCAGCACATACTCTCTCTGTGGCAGCCATTGTGCTAAGTACTTTATATGCCTTATGTCATTTATCCTTCCAACAGCCCTTTGAGGGAATTAATATTGTTATCTCCATTCTAAAGATTGGGAAACTGAGACACAGAATGATGAAGTAACTTTCCCAAGTTCACACAACTGAAAAGGTATGGAGCTGATATTCCAAAGCCCATTCTATTAACTACCACACTCTAGATAAAATCTCCCAAAAGATTTTCAAAATAACAAGTGAAATTGATGGAAAATAACAGAATCACATTCACTTTATTACATTATATATAGAGGGGCCTTTTGAGAGTTAAATAGATGAATTCATTATGGGATACCTCTTCAACAACTACTATTGAGTGTCTGCTGTGTGCAAAGTGCTATAAGGGATACAGAGATGAAATAGTTCTGAAACTGACAATTTTGAAACAAAGATAAAGTCATTTTCACAACAGTTTCATATTTTCAAGCTACTTTGCTATTCTGATCTCAGTCTGCCAGTGAACCTTTTGTCTTATATCTACATTTTTCAGAGAAGTTCCTAGGGATTAGTTTTATCCATTCAATTAGCTTCTTCATACTAGGGTTGAAATTTTTACTGTCAATACCAGCCACTAAACTTGCCCTATCTAGGTTTCAGCAGCTTTGGGCAACTGAAAGAGGATTTCCCATTCCCTATTTCCTCACCTTCCTAATTTAAGAGGGACTCCTAGTTGATAAATTAACAGCAGCAGCTGGTATAGGGATCAATGCGTTTTAGAAGTAGGTTCAGCAGCAGGTAGCGGGTGGTGTTCTACTGCCCTCAGTTGGCAGAGATGGGGAGTACCAGAAGAACAAGTCACCACACACAGGTGATTCTTCAGGTAACCAGCATCGGAATCACCAGGGGTTTTTTGACATGAAGTCTGGGACTCCACTACTGACTCCCCAAATCTGATTTTTGTAGAATCTTCCCTCCAAGTGAGTTTCACACTCCCCAAAATTAAACTAGGCCAAATCCACTATATCTGTGCCAAAAATTCAGATTGACCTACACATTTATAGTCTGCCATTGGTTAAGGTGACACTATGGGCTACAAGTCTTAACACTGTTCTGACAGATGGGAGAGCTGGTATTTAGTTAGGATTCTGATGCTGCCTCTGTGTATAACCTTTAGCAAGTCACTTAACCAGTCTGAGTCTGAGATTTTATTTGAGTTATGTACACTGATCTCTTGTTTTACAGTCTTGAGAGTCTATGATTTTATTTTACTGAGCACAGTCACATAATAATCTCAGAGGCTATTACTAGACCCTTAAAAAACACAGGAAAAAAAGTGTTATAGACGATGTATAAAAATAAATAATATAAACATAAAACCCTAGAAATATAGAAGAAAACTTTTAGAAGGAACCATTTTTAGCTATGCACAAGCACACATCGAAAGCCTTCTGGAATTTTGTATGAATAAATGTAAAATAAGGGGTTTGCTTTTATCTTAATGATTACAATAGCAATAAAAGTGGACCAGACTGAGTCAATATCTATGTGAAGAAATTGATGAATTTTACGTTGTCTTATGTGATAGATGTGATGCTATTAATATCAGTGAAGACATAAGATAAATTGAGGAACACAGAAAATAACTTTATCATGTGTAATCATATTTCACTGATTGATTATATTTTAAATACATTTAACTTTTTAGATGTAACCATGCAAGTTTAACTTCTTACCACAAATATCAATGCAATATTGGTGATGAGTTGAGAAGATGCAAACACTGGCTTTCCAAGTCTGAAATTCCTATCTTAGAACATTCAAACTATCAGGAAAAGTAAAGAACTAGCTAGAGAAGGGTAATGTATACTCCTGACTGAGAGTTCCAAGTGGAAACGAAGTTTTCTAATTTCCCTCCTACCTTCATGGTAGTATGGAAGGTTGAGATAGAAGCCAAGAGCTTGACCACATTAAGCTTTTTAGAATCTACCTTCTTAAAACAGAAGGCAATTTTTTGAGATGTGGCTGTGTAAACACATCTCTGACAGTTTCTTGATACTTTAAAAACAGATATAGAAAACTACAGACAAAAATCTCTTGTGAACTTAGAAACAAAATTTCTCACAAATCCATAGGCAGAAATCCTCAACAACATACTAACAAACTGAACCCACCAATACACAGAATTAATTATACACCACAAATAAGTGAGGTTTATTTCAGGAATGCAAGATTGGTTCACCATATGAAAATTAATAAATACAATCTACAATATCAACAGAGTAAAAAAGAAAATCATATGATCGTATCAATCAATGGAGAAGAGTATTTGATAAAATTCAAAACTGATTCATGATAAAAACTCTCAGTAAATTAAGAATACAGGGAAACTTCCTCAGGTTGTTAAGGCAAATCGACCAAAAAAGAAATCTATAGCTAATATTGCACTTAAAGGTGAAAGACAATGTTTTCCCCCAAGATTGGAAACAAGGCAAGGATGTCTACTCTCATCACTTGTATTCAATACAGTACAGAAAGATCTAGCCATTGCAATAGGGAAAGAAAGGTAAATGAAGGCATCCAGATTGGAAATAAAGAAATAGAACTATCGTTATTTTCAGATGACACCATTGTCTATGTAGAAAACTGCAAGGAATCTACCAAAAAGCAGCTAGGACTAATAAGTGAGTTTACCAAAGTCATAAGGTACAGGATCAACACACAAAACTAAATTAAATTCTAAATATTAGCAATGAACACATGGAAGCTAAAATTAAAAACACAATACCATTTATAATTGTGAAAGAAAGGAAATCTAACAAAACACATAGAGAATCTATATACAGAAAATCATAAAACACTAAGGAAAGAAAGCAAAGAAGATCTAAATGAAAGCACAGACATATCATGTTCATGGACTGGAAGACTCACCATAGTAAAGATGTTAGTTTTCCTCAAGGTTTTTTGCAGATATAGATAAGCATATTCTAAAATTTATATGTAAAGGCAAAGGAACTAGAATAGCTAAAACAATTTTGACAAAAAAGAATAAAATGAGATGAATCTGAGATTACAACTTACTATATAGCTATAGCAATCAAGACAGCTGGAGAAATAAGAGACTCATAGACCAACAGAACAGAATACAGAACCCAGAAATAGACCAATCCAAATATACACAATTGATTTTTGGTAAAGTGCAAAAGCAATTCAATGGAAGAAGCGTGAATTTTTCCCAATAAATTGTGCTAGAACAATTGGACATCCATAGGTTAAAAAAAGTAATTTTAATCTAATCCTGACACTGCATACAAAAATTAATTCAAAATGGATCATAAAGTTAAATGTAAAATATGAAACTGTAAAAATTTTAGAAGAAAACATAGGACAATGTCTTTGGAACCTAGTTCTAGGCAATGACCTACTGTTTAGACATGACCCCAAAAGCATGTCCCATTAAAAAAAAAACTTCAGTAAATTGGACTTCATCAAAATTAAAAACTTTTACACTGCAAAAGACCCTATTATGAGGATGAAAAGACAACTACAGGCCGAAAGAAAATATTTGCAAACCATGTATCTGAAAATGGCCTTAGATCTAGAATTTATAAATCAGTCTCAAAACTCAAGTTTTCTTTTTTACAAATAATTCAATTATAAAATGGGCAAAAAACATGAAAGTACATTCGCACAAAGAGAAGATAAAGATCACAAGAAGCACAGGAAAATGTTCAAAATCATTACCCATTAAGGAAATGGATATTAAACCACAATGGTATATCACCATACACCTTTTAAAAAGCTAAAATAAAAACTGCCAATAATGCCAAATGCTGGCAAGTATGTGAAGGAATTGGATCTCTCATACATTGCTGGTGGGAATGTCAAATGGTGCAACCACTCTAGAAAATAGTTTGGCAATTTTTACAAAACTAAACATGCCCTTACAGGACCCAGCAACTGCCCTGTTGGGCATGATCTTAGAGAAATGAAAATGTATGTTCACCAAAAGAAACATGTACATGAATATTCATAGTGGCTTTGTTCATAATAGCAAAATACTAGAAGCAACCCAAATGCTCTTCAATAGGTGAATGGTTGAAAAACTCTGGTACCTCCATACAATGGAATACTACTCAGCAATAAAAAGGAATGAACTAATGCTACATGCAGCAACTTGACTGGACTTCAAGGCATTGTGCTTAGTGAAAAATGTCTCAAAGGTTACACATGTATGATTCCATTTATATAACATCCTTGAAATGACAAAGCTATAGAAATGAAGGACAATTTAGTGGTTGCCAGGGGACAGTGACAGGAATAGGGTGGTGTGTGGGTATGAATTCTAAGAGGTAGTATAAGGGAGTCCTTTTGTGGTGATGGAACAGCTCTGTATCCTGATTATAGTGATAGCTATAACAATCTATACATAAAATTATATAGAAATACACATGCACACACATACAAGTAAATGTAGGTTAAAAAGATGGTGAAAACTGCAAAAGGTCTGTATTCTTGTTAACAGTAATGTACTGATGTTAATTTCCTGGTTTGATTTTATACTACCTATAAGCTGTATAAAATGCCATCATTAGGGAAAGCTGGGTGAAGGGTACATGGAACCTTTTGTAACTCTTTTTTCAACTTCTTACGAGTCTATAATTATTTCAAAAGAAGACTTTTAATGTAGATGTAACGAAATGGAGTATTACTGCACAAATATGCATACCTGGTATGTTTCTGAGGCCCCAGGATTATTTACTCCCTAGAAAAATTGAAGAACAGGCTCAGGTCCCAGGTAGTATTGGATGATCAAAAGATTCTTCATTATAGTAAGCAATTCTAGCTTCTGTGCAAAATCAGCAAGTCAATTTGGCAGAATTAGACAATGATTTAATATATTAAGGCCCTTCATAATCATTTCTCAGTCTATCTATCCAACCTCAGCTCCATCCATCTACACATATGGCATGACACAGTAATTGCAGTGGACTACTTTTTTTTTTTCCCTTAGACAGAATATATCATCACAGCTCTGAGTATTTTTCCTGCTCCCTTTTTCTAGGAAGTCCCTTCCCTCATTCTCCACTGGTGAAACTCACCTCTCAGATACTCTTCCTTGTTATACGATTCCAACCTGGCCAGGCAAAATTATTTGCTTCCTCTTAACTGAAGAACTTACCACATTGTAATGTAGAGTTTTTGATCAGTTTAAATCTGCCCCAGAGATCATAAGTTACTAGTGAGAAGGAATCATATCTTACTTATCCCTAAAATACAGTGTCTGGCATCATGCTCAATAGATTTTTTTGATGAAATTAATTTAATGTAATTAAAATGAAGATTGAGGAATCATTGACTTTACCAGCTAGCACATGGGTATTCTATGCGAATAAAAAGATTTAGAGATAGTAAGTTTGGAAAAACAGATCCCTTCCCTCTATACAGATAAGCCAAAAATTAACAGAAGTCAAAGACCCATTAATGGCCTGGATTAGACAAGACTTGGCACAAAAATAAGAAAGGAAGAAGACCTTTGTAAAGAGAAAAGTGAAGGTTACTCTTATCCAATTTAAAGGGTTCATAATATATAGGTAGGAGGAAAATGGAATCCCCAAGACACTAAGACACATGATGTTATTTTCCCACTTGAAAAAAAATGTTGATTCATTGTTGATTGTTGTTCCATAATAAACAGACCAGTTGTGTGTTTAACTTAGACTCTGAGACCACCAGTTGGACCAGTTGATTGCTCAAATCCTCAGGTGTGACTAGTATTTTAAAGCGACAAAACTGAGTTATTTGTAGTGAGGTGGATGGAGTTAGAGTCTGTCATACAGAGTGAGGTAAGTCAGAAAGAGAAAAACAAATACCGTATGCTAACACATATATATGGAATCTAAAAAAATAAAAAAAAATGGTCATGAAGAACCTAGGGGCAGGATGGGAATAAAGACTCAGACCTACTAGAGAATGGACTTGAGGACATGGGGAGGGGGTAGAGTAGGCTGGGACGAAGTGAGAGAGTGGCATGGACATATGTACACTACCAAACGTAAAATAGATAGCTAGTGGGAAGCAACCGCATAGCACAGGGAGATCAGCTCTGTGCCTTGTGACCACCTAGAGGGGTGGGATAGGGAGGGTGGGAGGGAGGGAGATTCAGGAGGGAAGAGATATGGGAACATATGTATATGTATAACTGATTCACTTTGTTATAAAGCAGAAACTAACACACCACTGTAAAGCAATTATACTCCAATAAAAAAATAATAAAAAAATAAAGCATTAGAATACATGTTAGGGAAGAATAACAGAAGAGAAGATGACTATAACATTTTAAACTTATGTATCCCTACCTTTGAAATATATCCAGAATAAAGCCGATTCTCACTACCACCACTGCCACCATACTGGTCCAGCCCATCATTGTACCTCATCTGGACTATGGAAACTAGTCTCCCGGCATAACTGTTCCATCTATTTTCAGCTCAGGGGTCAGAAATGATAAAGTGTAGTCAACTCTTATCAATCCTCTGTTGAAAACCTTTCAAGTGCTTCCCATGTTCCTCATAGAAAAAGTTAAAATTTTTCTATGGTTTTAGGAACTCTACAAGATCTGTCTCATCATACTATGACCTGCTAATCTTATCACCTACTACTCTCCCCCCCTCACTCACTCTGCTCCAGCCATACTTATCTATGCCTCAAATATTCCAAGCACATTCCTTTCTCAGGGCCTTTGTCCTTTCTTTCTCCCTGCCTGGAATGTTATTCCCCCATACAGCTCTTCCACTAAACCCTGCCTTCTTGCAGTTTACTTAACAATCATTCTCACTCTAAAATTTCAACTTACTACCTTGCCAATTACTGATATACTTTTTCTCCCTAGCATATATCCCTACCTAACACATCATATATCCGTATTTTATTCATTTACCTTATTTTCTACTCTCAGTAAGACACACATTGCTATCTTCATCAAAATTCAAAATAAGGACTGCTACTTCACTCTGTGCCAGGCACTGTGATGAGGCCCTTGTGTGTATTACCTCATTGGATTTCCACACTCACCCTGTAAGATAATACTATCCACATTTTTCAAATTAGGAGAAAGGCTTAGATCACTGGCATTCCTAGTGTATTTGAAATCTGTGTGTCTCCTTTTTTCCTATCCTCTCCTCCATATGACACAATTATTTTCAGTAAAAGTCATATAATAGTCAACAATAATTATTATTTTCTAAATTCATCCTTTAGATTTAAAACAGAAACAAGTTAAAACAAATAAATTTGAATTTTAAAGACCAAGTGAAGTAGCTCAAGTTCTTTGGTTTTTGGTTTTTGGTTTTTGCATTTATGATCACTTTACCATCATTGTTTATTTCAAATCTACTATTTAAATACAGGAACATGGAATATGTAGTACCCCAGGGACTGGAGATATGAATGACACAAAAAGTGAATTCAAATGATTCTGAACCTTTACTTACTCTCTCCAAAGTCTGTACAAACACATGTAGCCGAGTCTGTGTGTGTTAGAATAACAGAGGGTTTTCAAATGTAACTTCCATGTTAACTTGGAAACTTGAAAGTAACTTCCATGTTACTTTCTAATGTAACTTCCATGTTCAACGCTTGTTAAAAGATAAGAAAAATGTGCTTACGTATCACAAATGTAGATATAAAAGTCATGGAAGCTAGAAAAAAAAGCTCCCAGAGTTCAAAGAAAGAGAGAGAGAGAGAGAGGCAGAGAGAGAGAAAATGTCCCCATGAATGGATGTCATGACAGATAAAGAATTTGAGATAAGCCTTCAAGTATAAGTACGTCTGAGAGGTGGTGATGTGGGGAGGGCTTTTCCAGTGTAAGGTACCATAGGGGAAGAGGCAGGAAAAAGCCCAGCGTGTTTTAAGCTTATGGTGAGCACTCTGGTTTTATTGGTACCTTGGGTGGATACTGGAGTAGTGGAATAAGAGAAACAAGTCTTGCACTATGTGAGTTGGAAGAGGCTTTACAGATTAAACCCAACCCTATCATTTTATACCTGAGCAAACTATTGTGCAGGTTGTTCACAAGTCTTCAATCTACTCCCT
Organism: Balaenoptera physalus; assembly: GCF_965194825.1. Taxonomy (NCBI): domain Eukaryota; kingdom Metazoa; phylum Chordata; class Mammalia; order Artiodactyla; family Balaenopteridae; genus Balaenoptera; species Balaenoptera physalus. The sequence goes on from NC_138903.1 coordinate 39,079,636, forward strand.
TCCCATAAAGGACAGTCTCTGTCATCCCTGGACAGACACTAATCAAAGGGTTATACCCTTTGAGATAGGGCTGTAAGAGGCCCTGAAAGAGGGGCCTTAAAATCACTACAATCCCCATTCAATGTATAATACTGCCCAAGGAGTATGTTTTCCTCACCATTTCCTGGTCGAGGGGAAGTAGCAGAAGTGAGGCAATGCGTAGCTAGCAACACTGATGTGTGTATGTGATCACTGACTGGGTCTGGAGAAAAGAAGGTTTATATTATCCCAGAATTTTTCCAAACACTCAGGTTTACATATTTACACAAAAGTCCTACAGTGCTGTCTCCTCCGGGACTCAAACTAGACTTGGCCGTACTGGCTGCCCGCTTTATCACCAGTATTGTCCTCCCTGGTGCTTCTTGACACAGGTTTATTTTCGTCCATGTATGCACAAGCTTTATTACGCTTCTCTGATGAATATTGGGAAAGGAACTAGACATTTACTTTCTATTTTACCTTGTAGTTGGCGTTACATTGACCTGTTTTTTCACTATCCTTGTTCTTTGCCATTTGGGGAGAGACTAGTCCACAACAAAAACCAAAGCAAACACCACTTATTTCTAAAATTCTATTTGATTTTGAACATATTAATATATTTTGTGGTTAGTTTTATCCCGTATCATTTACTCCCCAACACAGTAACAAATAATTTTGTCAGTTAAATATATTTTTAAAGTAGAGGCCACTGCTATTTGGACTCTGAATCAGGCTCCACCTGTGGCACCATTTTCATTTCCACCAGAAACCAGAAACGATGCTACTTCTCAGGGCACCTTTGCCATATTAGCAGATCCCAGCAATCAGAGAAAGGTGAGATTTCAATAAACAAGCAAAGTTTTTATTTTTTATGATTATGGTGGAAATAGTATCTTTAATAAATATATGCTTGACTTAAATATTTGAAGTCAGAATGTGAAAAACAATAAAGGGCATGCAAACATCAAGAATATTTCAATTGTGAGACTTCAATATCAAGTTATTTTAAAAAAAGAAAAAGAAAAAGAAAAAGCTAAATCATTGGATTCAGATATCTAGTCTCATATTGGTAGGACCAGTGCATCAGTTAACTTAATACTGACATTCTTTCTGCTGTTTTCCAGCACGTTTGGGGGATATTTTGTTATGTGTTATAAAATCTTTTGATATTAGTTTCCATGTTCTAACATATTTCATAGGTAAATATGAATAACATTTAGATTATTTAAAATGGCACAAGACTGGCAAAAAATAAATGTCTAACAGGGTAAGATCAGTAAATTGTGACACTACACACATAACTAAGATCTATGCAGATATTAAAAACAAACCACTCTTGCATTCCTATATACTAATGATGAAAAATCTGAAAGTGAAATTAAGAAAACACTCCCATTTACCACTGCAACAAAAAGAATAAAATATCTAGGAATAAACCTACCTAAGGAGACAAAACACCTGTATGCAGAAAATTATAGAACACTGATGAAAGAAATTAAAGATGATACAAATAGATGGAGAGATATACCATGTTCTTGGATTGGAAGAATCAACATTGTGAAAATGACTCTACTACCCAAAGCAATCTACAGATTCAATGCAATCCCTATCAAACTACCACTGGCATTTTTCACAGAACTAGAACAAAAAATTTCACAATTTGTATGGAGACACAAAAGACCCCGAATAGCCAAAGCAATCTTGAGAATGAAAAAATGGAGCTGGAGGAATCAGGCTCCCTGACTTCAGACTATATTACAAAGCTACAGTAATCAAGACAGTTTGGTACTGGCACAAAAACAGAAATATAGATCAATGGAACAGGATAGAAAGCCCAGAGATAAACCCACGCACATACGGTCACCTTATCTTTGATAAAGGAGGCAAGCATATACAGTGGAGAAAAGACAGCCTCTTCAATAAGTGGTGCTGGGAAAATTGGACAGGTACATGTAAAAGTATGAAATTAGAACACTCCCTGACACCATACACAAAAATAAACTCAAAATGGATTAAAGACCTAAGTGTAAAGCCAGACACTATCAAACTCTTAGAGGAAGACATAGGCAGAACACTCTATGACATAAATCACAGCAAGATCCTTTTTGACCCAGCTCCTAGAGAAATGGAAATAAAAACACAAATAAACAAATGGGACCTAATGAAACTTAAAAGCTTTTGCACAGCAAAGGAAACCATAAACAAGACCAAAAGACAACCCTCAGAATGGGAGAAAATATTTGCAAATGAAGCAACTGACAGAGGATTAATCTCCAAGATTTACAAGCAGTTCATGCAGCTCAATAACAAAAAAACAAACAACCCAATCCAAAAATGGGCAGAAGACCTAAACAGACATTTCTCCAAAGAAGATATACAGATGGCCAACAGACACATGAAAGAATGCTCAACATCATTAATCATTAGAGAAATGCAAATCAAAACTACAATGAGGTATCATCTCACACCGGTCAGAATGGCCATCATCAAAAAATCTACAAACAATAAATGCTGGAGAGGGTGTGGAGAAAAGGGAACACTCTTGCACTGTTGGTGGGAATGTACATTGATACAGCCACTATGGAGAACAGTATGGAGGTTCCTTAAAAAACTAAACATAGAACTACCATACGACCCAGCAATCCCACTACTGGGCATATACCCTGAGAAAACCATAATTCAAAAAGAGTCATGTACCAAAATGTTCATTGCAGCTCTATTTACAATAGCCAGGACATGGAAGCAACCTAAGTGTCCATCATCGGATGAATGGATAAAGAAGATGTGGCACATATATACAATGGAATATTACTTAGCCATAAAAAGAAATGAAATGGAGGTATTTGTAATGAGGTGGATGGAGTTAGAGTCTGTCATACAGAGTGAAGTAAGTCAGAAAGAGAAAAACAAATACAGTATGCTAACACATATATATGGAATCTAAGGGAAAAAAAAAGGTCATGAAGAACCTAGTGGCAAGATGGGAATAAAGACACAGACCTATTAAAGAATGGACTTGAGGATATGGGGAGGGGGAGGGGTGAGATGTGACAGGGTGAGAGAGTGTCATGGTCATATATACACTACCAAATGTAAAATAGATAGCTAGTGGGAAGCAGCCGCATAGCACAGGGAGATCAGCTCAGTGCTTTGTGACTGCCTGGGGGGGTGGGATGGGGAGGGTGGGAGGGAGGGAGATGCAGGAAGGAGGAGATATGGGAACGTGTGTATATGTGTAGCTGATTCACTTTGTTATAAAGCAGAAACTAACACACCATTGTGAAGCAATTATACTTCAATAAAGATGTTTAAAAAAGAAAGAAAGAAAGAAAGAAAGAAAGAAAGAAAGAAAGAAAGAAAGAAAGAAAGAAAGAAAGAAAGAAAGAAAGAAAGAAAACAAAAAACAAACCAGCTACCTGAACTTTCCCTAGCAATGCTCTACTCATTCATTCATTCAAGAAATATTTACCTGTGATCCATTTTGTGCCCAAAGCTATGCTAGATGCTGGGAAACAATGTTGAGCAAAACAGACATGGCCCCTGTTCTTATGTAGCTTCCTCTTAATTGACCAATAAATCATATAAATATATACTAAAAATTTATGATAAAACAATACCACAGAATGAAATGATAGGTTGATTTGAGAGAATATAACAGGGGTACCTGATATCAAAAGAGATAAAGGTTTCCTCAAGTAACTTTTAGGCTATAATAATGTTAATGCACAGTATTTTAAAATTCTCAATATTTTTAACTTTTTTTAAAAAATTGAGGTAGAGTTGATGTAAAATATTATATTAGTTGCAGGTGTTCAACATAGCAATTCAAAATTTTATAGATTATATTCCATTTAAAGCTATTATAAAATATTGGCTATATTCCCTATGCTGTACAATATATCCTTGTATCTTATGTACTTTATACATAGTAGCTTGTGCCTCTTAATCCCCTACCCCTCTTTTTCCCCTCCCCCTTCCCTCTTCCCACTGGTAACCACTAGTTTGTTCTCTATATCTGGTTGGGTCTGTTTCTGTTTTGCTATATTTCATTCATTTATTTGTTAGATTCCACATATAATTGATGAGATACAGTATTTGTCTTTCTCTGTCTGATTTATTTCACTAAACACAATACCCTCGAGGTCCATCTATGTTGTTGCAAATGGTGGAATTTCCTTCTTTTTATGGCTGAGTAATATTCCATTGTGTATATATACCACATCTTCTTTATCCATTCATCTGCTGGTGGACACTTAAGATGCTTCCATATCTTGGCTATTGTAAATAAAGCTGAAATGAACATTGGGGTGCATATGCCTTTTCAAAATAGTGTTTTCATTTTCTTTGGATATATACCCAGGAGTGGATTGCTGGGTCATATGGTAGTTCTATTTTCAGTTTTCTGAGGAACCTCCATACTGCTTTCCACAGTAGCTGCACCAATTTACATTCTCACCAACAGTTTCCTAGGGTTCCCTTTTCTCCATTTCCTCACCAAAATTTGTTATTTGTAGACATTTTGATGATAGCCTTTCTGAAAGGTGTGAGGTGATGTCTAATTGTTGTTTTACTTTGCATTTCTCTGATGATTAGTGATATTGAGCATCTTTTCATGTGCCTGTTGGCCATCTGTGTGTCTTCTTTGAAAAAATGTCTATTCAGGTCTTCTGCCCATTTTTTAATGTGTTGTTTGGGTTTTTTTGATATTGAGTTGTATGAGCTGTTTACATATGTTGAATATTAACCCCTTATCAGTCATATCATTTGCAAAAGTTTTCTCCCATTCAGTAGGCTGTCTTTTCGTTTTCTTGATGGTTTCCTTTGCAGTGCAAAAGCTCTTAAGTTTAACCAGGTCCTATGTGTTTATTTTTGCTTTTGTTTCCTTTGCCTTGAGACAAATTCAAAAAAATATTGCTACGATTTATGTCAAAGAGTGTTCTGCCTATGTTTTCTTCTATTTTTTATCGTTTCCAGTCTTACATTTAGGTCTTTAATTCATTTTGAGGTTGTTTTTTTTTCTTTGTATATGGTGTGAGGAAATGTCCCAATTTCATTCTTAGTTAGCTGTTAGTTTTATTGATATTTTCTATTTTTTTTTAGTCTCCATTTCATTTATTTCTGCTCTGATCTTTATGATTTCTTTCCTTCTACAAATTTTTTTGGTTATTTTTCTAGTTCTGTTAGGCATAAGTTTACATTGTTTATTTGAGATTTTTCTTGTTTCCTGAGGTAGGCTTGTATTTCTATAAATTTCCCTCTTAGAACTGCTTTTGCTGCATCTTACAGATTTTGGATCATTGTGTTTTTATTCTCATATTTCTCCAGGTATTTCTTTTTAACATCTTTATTGGAGTATAATTGCTTTACAATTGTGTGTTAGCTTCTGCTTTATAACAGAGTGAATCAGCTATACATATACATATATCCCCATATCTCCTCCCTCTTGCATCTCCCTCTCACCCTCCCTATCCCACCCCTCTAGGCGGTCACAAAGCACGGAGCTGATCCCCCTGTGCTATGGGCTGTTTCTCACTAGCTATCTATTTTACATTTGGTAGTGTATATATGTCCATGCCACTCTCTCACTTAGTCCCAGCTTACCCTTCTCCCTCCCAGTGTCCTCCCATTCTCTATGTCTGCATCTTTATTCCTGTTCTCCTGTTTAAATTTCTTCTTTGATTTTTTCAGTGACCCATTGGTTGTTTAGTAGCAATTGTTTAGCCTCCCTGTGTTTGTTTTTCTGCAATTTTTTTTCCTTGTAGTTGACTTCTAGTCTTATAGTGTTGTGGTCAGAAAAGATGCCTGATATGATTTCAGTTTTCTTAAATTTACTGAGGCTTGTTTTGTGGCCTGACATGTGATCTATCCTGAAGAATATTCCATGTGTACTTAAAAAGAATGTGTATTCTGCTGCTTTTGGGTGGAATGCTCTCTCTATATATATCTATTAAGCCCATCAGGTTTAATGTGTCATTTAAGTCCAGTATCTCCTTATTAATTTTCTGTCTGGATGATTGGTCCATTGATGCAAGTGGGGTGCTGAATTCCCATACTGTTATTGTGTTGCTGTTTCTCCCTTTATGTCTATTAATATTTGCTTTATGTATTGAGGTGCTCCTATGCTGAATGCATGTATATTTACCATTGTTGTATCTTCTTCTTGGAGTGATCCCTTCATCATTATGTAGTGTCCTTTTTTGTTTCCTGTTACAATCTTTGTTTAAAACTCTATTTTTTCTGATATAAATATTGCTACCTCAGCTTACTTTTGATTCCATTTGCATGGAATACCTCACTCCATCAACTCACTTTCAGTCTGTGTGTGTCTTTATATCTGAAGTGAGTTTCTTACAGCATATACATTGGGGAAGTGGCCTTTTATAGAAGACGTCTGGTGTGTCCCAGCAGCATACTCCCCTCTGGTCACCAGAACTGTAAGTTCTATGGGTGCCCCTTACATTGGTTATGTGGGTTTTTCTGTTGTGGCTGGCTGTCTACTGTGGGCAGTCTGGTAGGTGTGGCTGTCCCTCAGTCTGGTTGGTCGTCAAGCCCTGTCTTGTGTGGAGGCTACTGGCCACTGGTTGGCAGGGCTGGGTCACTATGCAGCTGGCTGCTGGACTGCAGCCGTTCCTGGAGCTTGTGCTGTCTCACTGGTGGGCAGAGCCAGGTTTTAGGGTGGGTGGTTGCAGGGTCGGCATTCCTGGATCTAGTGTCAGCCTGCTGGTGGATGGGGTCGGTTCCGGACGTGGCTAGCTGCAGGTTCTTGGGTATCCCAAAGCTGGTACTAGCCCACTGATGAATAGGGTTGAATCCCAGGATGGCTGGCTGAGGAGTCCAAAGTATCTCAGAGATGGTGTTGGCCTGCTGGTGGGTGGGTGTGGTCAGGGCCCAGGGGATTCCAGGGCTACTGCCTGCACCTTGATGTGTGGGGCCAGGTCCTGGGCCCTCTGGTAGACAGGGCCATGTCCAGGGCAGTGGTGGGCTCAAGCGATCTTAAAGCAGCCTGTCTGCTGGTAGGTAGGGCTGCGTCACTGCCCAGTTAGTTGTTGGGCCTGAGGCATCCCAGTACTGGAGCCTACAGAATGGTGGGTGGAGGTGGGGCTGGGTCCCGAAGCTAATAACATAGAGGGAGGATTCCAAAATGGCGCTTGCCAGCACAGTGTCCACATGGTAGAACAAGCTCCCCAAAATAGCTGCCACCAGTGTCTATGTCCCCAGGGTGAGCTCCAGTTGCCTCCAGCCTGTCCAGTAGACTCTCCAAGATCAGCAGATGGGTATGAGCCAGGCTCCTTTCAAATTACTGCTCTTGCCCTGGGTCCTAGAACATGTGATATTTTGTGTGCACCCTCTAAGAGTAGAGTCTCTATTTCCCACAGTCCTCTGGGTCTACTGAAAGTAAGCCCCACTGGCCTTCAAAGCCAAACGTTCTGGGGGCTCATCTTCCTTGTACAGGACCCCTGGGACAGGGAGACGTATGTGAGGTTCAGACCCCTCGGTCCTTGGGGAGAACATCTGCAATTGTAGTTATTCTCCCATTTGTGGGTTGCCCACCTGGGGGTATAGGTCTTGACTATACCCCAACTCTGCCCCCTCCTACTCATCTTGCTGTGGTTCTGGTAGGTTCTGGTTTTTCTCATTAGTGGCTTCTCTGTAAATAGTTATAATTTTTGTGTGTCTATGAAAGGAGGTGAGCTCAGGGTCTTCCCACTCCACCATCTTGGGAACTCCTTGAGTCTGAAATTTTTTATATTTTCAAATTTCAAAGTACTTTATATTAGTCATTCTTTTTTGTTTTCACCACGTTATCTAAAATGTTCTGTGGAAACAAATAACTTAATGATAGATGAACCAGAAAACTAGGGGAGATGTATTATTATCTTTTACCTTAAATATTGCAAAACTGAGCCTTAAAGTTTATGAAATTGATTTTAGGATCTATACAACAGGTATACAAATAACTACAGAATTTTTTCTGAACATTAAAAGCTTGATAAAAGTTAGGAGGTTTGAGATATTCCTTTAATGTTCCAAACTAGCACTTTAATAAGAGACATCAAATCCCACAGCCAAAAGTGCTCGATCTAGATTAATCTGGACAATTTCTTCAAGAGATCATGTTATTTATCAGTACTATGTATAATTCAGTGTATCACACACATCTGCAAAACAATAACGATTTACTATAGAGGAAGGGCATCAGCACGAGCTGAGAGTGTTATGCATACTAATTTATAACCACTGCACTTAACACCTACTTGATAAACATGAAAACTACAAAGTTACCTTTCTTTTTAATTAAAAGGAAACATAGAGAAGTTAATTGACTATTCATTCATTCACTTAGTGAGTATTTATGGAGTAGGTATGGAAGGTACTGTACTAAATCATCAATGATCAACCCACATCCCACCTTTTTTGAAGAACAACCCTGCCTACATTAGGAAGATATTACTGGGAAGCCACTGTGTCATAGTCTGTCCTTCATATTCAGTGGCCCATCTTAAAGTTTTGTATTGTTACAGGTACCATTAAATATAGGCATATGGGACTCTCGGGGATGGGGATAGGGACTTTCAGGTAAAGGGGGAAGTCACTACTCTGAAACATTGTGAATTTAGAGGGAGCCATTGACAAACTATTTCGCAACTGCTTGTGCTTGTAAGACGAGGTATCATTAGGAAAAGCCACATAAAGCTGTTGCAGCTGTGTTATATAAAAAGTGGGGACAATTTAATAGAAAATGTCATCCTTTGCAGAATGTTGATTGCCTATTTTTTTTCCATAAAGCCTTCTCATCAGAGGGGCTCCAACAGCTGTGAGAAGGCATCCTGTTATTGATGTTCCCAGACATCCTGGTGTACAAAGCTCTCCATGTGCTGTTTGGCATCTAAAACATTCTGCTTTTTTTTCCTTTTTTTTCTTCATACTACACTATGGAATATGGAATATTTCCTTCTTCTGAGGATGGAGCAAGGCACTAGCTTTTTGACACTGGAATTTCAGTGTAAACAAGAAAAACATCTGCTGAAGCCATGAGGTGCTATTTTTCTGCATTCTGGATCAAGGAACCCTAAAGCTACAACAATTCTATAATTCTGTAATGTTAAGGATTTCTCCTTAACAGATAGCAGTCATTACAAGTTACTTCAGGGCATAACTCTTCAGAGGCTAAGATGAGAATCTGTCCCATGGAAAAAAGAAAAGAGATTTGATGGAGAAGAGGCAGGGTCAAGGTCTTTTTTAATCATGTTAGAATTCTACAACTTGAAAGTTCTATTTTCTTATAATTAGTTTTAGAAAGGTGACTTGGTCATAAATTTTACATCATAAAAATCACTGGGCTTCAGAAATTTAATAGCTACATGTCTTCACTGAATTCAAAATAATCCCATAATTCTTGTCAAATGCTTTACATTCAACAATTTAGAGTTTATCATCACTAAAAGGATAATGGTTTATGCTATTTGGGTGTACAAAATACTGCAAACTAAATACATCATGCACTGTCACAGCCCGAAATAAATGTCAGTGCCATGCACGTAGTGGGTATTTATTTGTTCATTAATTTATTCCTTCCATAAATATCTATTGAGCAGCTCCTATGTCTTAGGTACTATTCTAGGTGCTGAAGATGCAACTGTGAACAAGGGAAACAAAGTTCTCTTTTCTCATGGAGCATACCTACCACCCCTTGAAACACACACACACACACACACACACACACACGCACACTCTGGTGTTAAATGAAGGAGTGACATACTTTATGGGCTGTACAGTGTGCTAGACAGACTTCAATGAGCTCCCATGATTCCCATCTCCTGGTATTCACACTGAAGGGTGGCAGAATATGCCACCCATAAAATATACTTTGTTGCCGTAAGGATTATTTTAATCTGATTATTTTGAGCAACAGCAGACATACGAGAAGCTCTGAAAACAAATTTGAAATTACCCTTTTGTAAGGGATATTTACATTTAAAAAGGAAATTTCCCATTTGTAAGGGTATCTTCCTCTCTGTACCAGAAAGAGGGGATGACTAAATCACAAGACATTCTTATTAATGGAGAAGGCACTGACTTAAATCTTCATAACAAACCTTACTCTTGTTTACCATACTTTTCCAGATCACCTCCTCATAAACGGCTTCCCCCACATACCTCTTTCTTCTGTATTTGGTTGAATATAGTAGTTAAGCCTGAATTCTAAGCCACCTCTGAGAGTTACTCATTCTTCTGAATATCACTTATGTATACATGAGGTGTACATGTTAATAAACTTCTGTTTGTTTTTCTCTTATTGATCTGTGTTCTGTTACAGGAGCCCCAACTGAGAACTTAGAAGGGCAGAAGGAAAATAATTTTTTCCTTCCCTACAACACCTTTGTGTAATCCTTTCACATTGGGTGTGGGCAGGATCTGTGACTTGCTTTTAACCAGTCCAGTGTGGCAAAGGTGGTGGGATGTAGGTGATCATGTGTATACGTGATTACATAAGCATGTAGCACTCGTTTTGCTAGCCTCTCTCTCTCTCTGAGTGTGCGTGTGTGTGTGTGTGTGTGTGTGTGTGTGTGTGTCTTTCCGCCACCAACTTTGAAGAATCACACTGCTGACTGGGTTCATGACAAGTTACTCCAAAATATGACATCTTGGCTATTGAATAGTTTAAGGTGAAGGAGTTTGAAAACACAACAGAAGCAGGAAAGTCACTCTGACGTTCCCACCTACGCTTCTCCCCTACAGCAGGTTAGAAAATCCTCATGTGAGAGGTGCCCTCCCTATACCCAGAGAACGGGAGCATCCTTATCTACAAATACAAAGGGACACTGAGAAGAACCTGAACAAACAGGCCTTGCTAAGTTTCCCCCAGTTTCCTACACTTACCTCATACTCTCTGACCTCTCCTATTTCTCCACAACTGTCCACTCTTCATCAAACCTAGCATAAAAATACTAAGGTCTAACTATTTCTTTAGGCCTTCATTCCTTTATGAAGGCTTCCATGTCACATAAAAAGTATATTAAATATATTTATATGCTTATCTCCCATTAATCTGTCTTGGTTTAATTTTCAGACCCAGCCTGGGATCCTAAGAGTCAAGGAAAGCATTTTGCCCTCCTACACTGCCATGAATCCTACAGCCTCAAAGAAAATAATTCTGCCAATAACCTGAGGGAACTTTGGAACAGATCCTTTCCTAGCTGAGTCTCTGATGAGAACCCACTCCTGACTGACGTCTTGATTGCAGCTTTGTGAGACACTAAGCAGAGGATCTAGCTAAACCGTACCTGGACTCCTGAAACACAGAAACTGTGAGATAATAAATGCACGTTGCTTTAAGTTGCTAAGTTTGTAGTATTTTGTTATATGGCAGAGAACATTAATACAGACAGAACTGTGATCTTGCTTTTAGGTCATAGAGATAACTATCACTCTAAAATACTTCAGTCATTTTGGATAATTATGTCTTTGAAAAAAATATTTTTAAAAGTATTGCATCAAAAAGTATTGCATCAAAAGTATTGGATCAAATAACTGTTTTGTGTTAATATGTTTGTCACACAAATCCTTGTGGCCTATACTCATCTGATGGAATGGGCCAACCACATAGGACCAGCCTTGTCTTTACTGAATGAACTAATTTACAAATAAACCCATGCTGGTCTCATTTCTGCTCCCCACTCAATGAGCCAGGACAATGGGACCATCTAAATAGCTTAACTATAAATAGCTTAATGTGTACAGACCAATTTACCAAGAGAGTTTACTAACCATCTCTCATAGTCCTCATCCAAAGTCAGTGAGAGAGGAAATTTCCCCATGTTTACAATAAGGAGCCTGAGGCTGAGAGAACAAACTAAAATCATATCATTAGTAAGTGGCAAAGGTGGGACTCAAACCACCAAACAAATCAGGAAGACAATGCATTGTTCATTTTATTCCGTCACAGCTACCAGTACAGGAAATCAAGTGCTCTGTCCCTGCATTTTTCCCTGAGCCAGCAGAGCCTTTCGAAGCAGACTCTGAGCTGAGGTAGCTCCCCTACTCATTCCTTCACAGGAAGTTTAAGCCAGCATCAAAGCTCTCCTTTCAATTAGAAACAGCTACAAGCAACACACATACAAAACGGAATGAACAAAAGGGAGTATCTCCTCCAAGTAACTGATTTAGTCAAAACCATTAGCAATGTTCCAAGCACTGTGCTGGGTACTGGGAATAGCAAAATGAGGAAGAACTGTTCTTTCTACCCCCTTCCCCCCAACACACACACACACCACTACCACCACCACCAGGAGCTTTTAGTTTAGGAGACAGAGACTTACATTATTTCAATTTGATGCGCTGAGTCCTAAGACAAGGCACTAACTGTAAGGGTACTTTAGGACCACAGTGGACCAATGAAGCTACCCATGGCTTTCAGGGAAGTCTTCTGACAGAAGGAGCCTTAGTTAAGGAGGTCTGCAAAGGCAAGTTAAGTTTCAATTATGTGTTCCAGGCAAAGGAAATCAGTAAGCAAGGTATGGAAGCAGGAAGCAACTTGCAGTGAACGGGAATGCTCAGCAGTTAAGTGTGAATAATAAGTGAAGCACGAGGCATGAAGTAGTCAGAGAGTAGGCAATAAAAATCATAGCTTAAAATATTAAGCTAACCCTAAGCCTAACCCTAAATTGCATGTGTATCTGCCGTATGCCAGGCTCTGTGGTAAGAGCCTTACCAACAGAAAATAATTTAATTCTAATAACACCTGACATAAGCACCGTTAGCATCTTCATTTCTCAGATGAGGAAACTGAGGCTGGGAAATGTTGAGTAACTGGCACAAGTTCCCATGGTTAATAATTGGCAGGGTTGACATTTGAACCTATTTGATTCCAAACTCTTAGCCAAATCCCACACTGCTCTTCTAGGTAGGAGACAGGTCTGAAGAACATTGTACTACATCTTAGCCAACAGCAAGGGTCATAAATCTTTCTGAAGTGAAGGACCAGATCATAAATATTTTAAGCTTTGTGGGCCATATGGTCTCTTGCAACTACTCAACTCTACTGTTGTAGCAGGAAAACAGCCATAGACAATACAGAAATGAATGAGCATTGATTGTGTTGCTATAAAACTTTATTTACAAAAAAACAGGCATCAGAATGGGTTTAGCCCATGGGCCATAGTTTGCCAACTCCTGACATATAGGAAACCATTAAAGGGTTTTAAGGAAGGAATGGATGTGATCAGTTTTGGAGAGCGCTGTTCTAACAGTCTGGTTCATGCCAGAAACACTCCCAGGCCATCCCAGTCTAGATGAAATGGCTGCTTCTAACAAGTGTCAGCAACTGGGACTCTGTGTCCTCATACTTTCACTTCTCATTCATTTTGTCCCTTTATTCTACAAATGTTTATTGAGGTCCCATCATGATCCAGCCACTGTTTAGGCACTAGGGATATAAGAACAAACAAAAATAAAGTTGTTTCTCTCATGATGCTTATATTCTAGTGGGAGGAAGATACACACACACACACACACACACACACACACACACAAGCAAATAGATACAGTATGTGGGTTATAATAAGTGCTATGGAGAAAAGAAAATCAGAGATAGACAACACCGGGAGGGCCAATTTTATATGAAGTAATTAGGAAAATCACTCTGATAATGGGATATTTCAACAAAGACTTGAAGGAAATGAGAGAATGAAATAAATATATTAGCAAGTTTAAAACCCATCATACCTGGACCATTTGAGAAATAGCAAGGGCGTTGATGTGGCTGAAGTTGAGTAAAGATGAGTGGGGTGTGACAGGAGATGTGGTCAGACAGGTAGCCAAGGGTCAGAGCAGAATAAGAAGGTCAAACAAGGGATATTTAAAGAGTTTTGAGGCCTAATTTAAGATGTGACTTTCAGTGGCGGCCAAATTGGGCTTGGGGAAATTCTGCGACATAATAGCTTAGTACTGGGGGACACAGGGTCTTGAAGAAAGCCTTGATAAGCACACTGTTGTTTGGTAAATGAATTGTTTTCTAGGAGAGCAGACTGTTGTCTCAGATAAACTGACTTGCAGGAATTTCCTGAAGCAAAGAGTGAAGCTATTTGTTGGCTATAGTCCTTGGTTTATAGTCTTTTCTTTCCTGGGCAAGGTCTTCCTGTAGCAAATAACTAAGTCATGTTGACACAGGTGATCTCAGTTCTTAGTCCCAACTGCTGTGTCCTGTTGATGTAAGTAGACACGTCTCACATGTTTAAAAACATATTGCATCATGATATGTGTAATTACGTTTCAAAGTACAAGAAAGAGACCGCAATTTCTGAACACCTATGCTAGGTACTTTTCATGCACCATCCAATTTAGTTTTCGCAATAATCCTATGAGATTAAGTACTACTTTCCAAAATTATAGATGAGAAAATTGAAGCTTGCAGAGTTCATGTGCCCACAGTCACATAACTAGAAAGCAACAGAGCCAGAACTAAAATTCAGGTCTTATTTTCCTCCAAAATCCATATGCTGAACCATTGCAAAACATTACCTCCTGTAAAACAAAACAAAATGCAGCTCATTTCCAATTGTTAAGTTAATTAAACAAGGAGGCCATTAGACTGATGTGGCTCTCATGCCAAGGTGCCTACACAAGCAGACCAAAACCTCAGCCTGTAAATGCCTCAGGGTTACAGAATTGAAACATAAGGACGACCAATCACAAACAGCCAGCTAGGCTTTAAGCTACAGCCAACCAATAATTTCCTTAGTTTGCTTCTGTCTTTTCTCTATAAAAGTCTCTCCCCCAGTTTCTGTCAGTGGAACGCTCCTAGCCATTTCCGGTTTGGCACTGCCTGACTGGAATAGAATTTTTGCTCAGCTAAACTCTTAAAATTTGTATGTGCCTCAGTTTACCTTTTATAATTTCTTTATTTATTTATTTTTGGCTGCGTTGGGTCTTCGTTGCTGCGTGCAGGCTTTCTCTAATTATGGCGAGCGGGGGCTACTCTTCGTTGTGGTGCGTGGGCTTCTCATTGCAGTGACTTCTCTTGTTGCCGAGCACGGCCTCTAGGCACGTGGGCTTCACTAGTTGTGATGCACGGGCTCAGCAGTTGTGGCTTGTGAGCTCTAGAGCGCAGGCTCAGTAGTTGTGGCGCACGGGCTTAGTTGCTCCGCAGCATGTGGGATCTTCCCAGGCCAGGGCTCGAACCCATGTCCCCTGCATTGGCAGGCGGATTCTTAACCACTGCACCACCAGGGAAGTCCTCAGTTTATCTTTTAACACAATCGTTCAAGGAAACTAGTCTGTGATTACGTGAAACTTCTCAATCCTAGATCTAGAAATGCAAATTATCTAGTAGAAATGAGAGAAGTTCTGAGAGGAGCCTAGTTTAAAAAGCTGGTCTCCCTCACAGAAAGAAGTGAGTTGTTGCTATTTGGAAAGTGTAGGGAAGGAAAATATCTTTTCTCTCTCCACTGGGACCCCTGGAACAAAAGACAGATTAACAAGGGGAAAGCATACACATTTATTTAATATGTTTTACATGACTCTGAAGCCTTCATAAGGAAATGAAGAAATGGTTAAAACTGAGTGTTTCTGTGCTAGGTTTGATGAAAATTGGACAGTCATGGAAAGATATGATAGGATAAAGATTATGGGGTAAGTATAGTGAAATGGGCAAAATTTTGCAGGGCCTGTTCTTTTGGATTCCTCTCTGTTCCTCTCCATCTTTGGAGGTAAGGATGCTCCTTTCCTCCAGGTAAAGGGAGGGCACCTTTCACATGAGGGTTTTACAACATGCTACAGGGGAAGATCGGAAAGTCCTTACTGCACCCGCCATTTCTCAAATTCCTTCAGCTTGAAACACCCAATATGCCAAGATGACATATTGTGGGGTAGCATTCCTGAACACTGTCAAATGAAAATATAAGGGGATGTACAAAAGTTGAGGAAGAAAATGCCATCTGTTGTTTGTTTCTGTAGATAATAGAGGGAGGGGTATGGCCTAGCAGGTAAAAAAAAAAAAAAACACAAGCTACGTAGTTCTTTATGGAGTAGGGGAGAGGACAATCAGAATGCAGTGTTAGATAACAGTAATAATTTTAAAAAATAATAATAGTAATTTATAAAAAATAGTACATAATAAAATAATACAATATAAATGATAATGTATTATATCCTTACAGTGTGCTAAAATCTTCACATACTTGTCTCATTTAACCCTCACCTTCACCCAGTGAGGTAGGAATTACTGTGGTCCCTACTTCCCAGATGAGGAAGTTGGGGCACTGAGCTTCTGGTCCCTCACCCTGGTCACATAGCCACCAAAAAACCTCAAATAGAGGCCTGCCTAGGCTCAATGCTATGCCTTCCACACACTAGGTCAGGTATGCCCTAACTCTAGACATGAGATCTGAATAGAACTGTCAGAAACGGAGGCTCTTCCCACAGTCAAGTTCAAATATGCAGCTGCATTGATGCATTTTAACCTCCAAAAGCATCAATCACCAGAGGAAGCACAGGGGTAGTCTGCAACCCTGCATTTCAAGTACAGTTGGAAGGTGATTTCAGCAAAGATTTTTAAATCTAAATCAAGTAAGACAAGGAAGCTGGGATAAGCCACAAAATTTAATGTAGAAAAAGGGCCACAAAAGGAGACCTTTGCATCTCTTTGGGGTTTCCTTGTGTGTGGCTGGAAATGGGGAAGAAGGCGACCCTAAAGGGAGCTCTGTGTGTGATATAAATGACCACAGCTCAATGCTTAGGAAGCCATCTTAAAGGGATACATTTCCTCCTTCAGGGCCAGAGGGGATAAGAATAGTATTACTATTACATTGAGTGCTTACTGCATGCCAGGCACTGACAGGGTTCTAAGTGCTTTACATACATTATCTGATTTGATCCTCACAACACCTTTGATGAGGCACAAGTAAGAAAATCAGCCTTGCTTTAGAGAATCAATGGAGAAACACAGTGTAACTTAAAAGTGAGTTACATGAGAGGAAAACTGCTGTATTTTCACAAAATAAAATTAGGAAAATAAAGACAAATGTCTGTTGCTTATGGATTTCTATACCTTTATATAATTGCTGGAGAAAGGGATTTTGAAATTTACCCATATTGAATTGCACCTATTATTTTTCAGTTATTTATTGAAATGAGAAACTACTGTATCACATGCTCCCCCCTCCCCCAAATTGAATGGCATTTCTATCAGATCAATGGTTAGGGATTTTTTAAATAAAAACAAAACAAAAGAGGGACAAAACAAAACAAACTAAAAACACCTCAAGGTCTCTAAACAGTTTCTGGATAAATGAGTGTTCTTTAAAATATCTAAGTAAATATTGAATAAAACTCAAGCAGAGAGAGAAAGAGAATATATATCTTTTTATAACTATAGAAGAGATCAGGGATACATTGCATATGTATAGAATGATCTTTTTATCTTATACTGAAAGACTAAGGCAAAGAGATATTTCTTCCCATATGAAATCAAATCCCACCCTTACCCAAAGGAAAGGAAATGTAAAGTGAAGAAAATTCCATTTTAAACAAAATCGAGGAACAGCCACAAAGCCAAATGCAGTGTAATTTGAACTTAAACCGGGGTAGATGCCGAGATAGACGTAAAATTCTGCAGACATTAGGGAGTAATTGATAATAATTATCGAGCATGTACCACATGCCAAAAATGTTCTAAGTGTTCACTAATTTAATCCTAACAACACGGAGGCAGGTACTATGACTATCCTCATTTAGAAGCAATGAAACAGAGGAACAGAGAACATAACATGCCCAAGATCACACAACTACTAATTATAAGAACTAGAGTTAAAACTCTGGAATTTGAGTAGAGCACAAAGCTCGCCAAAAACAAGAGGAATATAAAAAGAAACGAAATTGAGTTATTTGTAGTGAGGTGGATGGACCTCGAGTCTGTCATACAGAGTGAAGTAAGTCAGAAACAGAAAAACAAATACCGTATGCTAACACATATATATGGAATCTAAAAAAGAAAAGGTTCTGAAGAACGCAGGGGCAGGACAGGAATAAAGACGAAGACGTAGAGAATGGACTTGAGGACATGGGGAGGGGGAAGGGTAAGCTGGGATGAAGTGAGAGAGTGGCATGGACATATATACACTATCAAATGTAAAACAGATAGCTAGTGGGAAGCAGCCGCATAGCACAGGGAGATCAGCTCGGTGCTTTGTGACCACCTAGAGGGGTGGGATAGGGAGGGTGGGAGGGAGGGAGACGCAAGAGGGAAGAGATATGGGAACATATGTATATGTATAACTGATTCACTTTGTTATAAAGCAGAAACTAACACACCATTGTAAAGCAATTATACTCCAATAAAGATGTTAAAAAAAAAAAAAAAGAAGAAGCCTGTAGCACAGAGGTTTTACTGCAAGACTCCCAAGCCAATCTTGTCAGCCCGAGCTGCACAATCCATGTAAACCCATTCTGAGATTCTGGATTTAAATCCAAGCAGGCTAAAGCCTCGTGTGCCCTTCTCACACAGTTCTTCAGCAAACATACAGTCTATAACACAGGTCCTGCAGCATATTTTGAAGATAGCTTTTATACTGTTCAACCCAATACAGATTGTTCACAATGGCGTTGGTTGGTCACTGGAAAATAATGTAGGGAGGTGGGCAGTGCAGGGAGCCCTCCTTCACTCTTTTAGCCAAAGACATGAAATGTTTAAATATAGCAAAATGAAACGTTTAAAACCTGAAAAGAAACCATGAGAGACAGAGACAGAGAGAGAAAACAATTTCATCTTCCCTAATGTGAGGCAGGGCTCTGCATGAAATGAGGGATTCCCACTGAAGGACAGCAGAATATGCCACCCCCAAATATGCCTCTTTGGCATAAGGATTATCTTGAACTGATAACAAAAAAAACAAAAAACAAAACAGCAGACACAGGAGAAACTCTGAAAACTGAATAGATGTCTCTTTGTAAGAGACGTTTACATTTACAAGGGAAATCTCCTTTGTAATCACGTCTTCCTCTCTGTACCAGGAAGAGGAGGATGACTAAATCTCTAGAAACTCATCAATGGGAAAGGACCTAAATCTGCATAACAACCTTCCCCTTGCTTACCGTGCTTTTCCTGATAACCTACCATAACTGCCCACCCTCAACATCTTTTGTCTTTAGCTGAAGAAGGTATTTAAGGTGGTTTCTTGGGCCATTTTAGGGAGTTACTCAATTTTTCTGGGTATCTCCCATGTACACAGGAGGCATATGGGTTATTAAACTTCTGTTTGTTTTTCTCCTGTTAATCCGTCTGTCATTGTGGGAAGCTTGGGGATCTCAGCCCAGAACCTAGAAAGGTAGAGGGAAAATTATTTTTCCTCCCCTACACCAACAATAGGAAGAGGGTGAATGCTGAACAGCTGCAATAATGAAAATTGTCCACTACAGCATGTCTTAGCAGTCCATAGCAGCTGAGAGCATGGGCACTACAGTCAACAGACTGAAGTCAAACATTGTCCAGTATTTGCCAGCCTGTGACTTGACTTCTTTTCTTAATGGCGGATTCCACCAGAGAATTAAGCCCTAAAGCAATCAATGGACACAATGCATTAGTTTCTCTCCTTTGTACCTAGAAAGAACTGAGAAAATAGTCACTCAAATCTTTTTTTTTTTCCTAGGGCCTAATTCTCTCACTAAATCCCTTATGAGAGTGGTTACACGCTGAATAAATCATTTACCCTTTCTAAGCCTGTCTTTTCATTTTAACTTCTAATGTGTGGGTAAAATTTTTACCTTGTTCATATTTTTTAAAGAGGATTGAATGAGCTAAGACATCTAAAGCCCATGAAACAGCACAAGACACAATAAAAAATGTCACTGTTATCAATATCACATTCATATTTGTATTTTCTGCTTCTTCCTGTAATACAGGTGCTCAGTAAATAGTTGAGGAATGAACAGATGCATGCATGCGTAGAGTTGATCAGTAGTGGACAGACAGGAGGCGGAAAAACTGTTTGGAACCTGATGTAATAATAAGAGAAAAAGAGGGGCTTCCCTGGTGGCGCAGCGGTTGAGAATCTGCCGGCCAATGCAGGGGACACGGGTTCGAGCCCTGGTCTGGGAGGATCCCACATGCCGCGGAGCAACTGGGCCCGTGAGCCACAACTACTGAGCCTGCGCGTCTGGAGCCTGTGCTCCGCAACAAGAGAGGCCGCGACAGTGAGAGGCCCGCGCACCGCGATGAAGAGTGGCCCCCACTCGCCACAACTAGAGAGAGCCCTCGCACAGAAACGAAGACCCAACACAGCCAAAAATAAATAAATAAATAAATAAGCTTTTAAAAAAAATAAATAAATAAGAGAAAAAGATAAAGAGGTTTTTGAAACAGGGGGACAGTAGTGAAAGTGGAGAGGAAGCAGCTTTCTGAAATGTCGCTCAGATGGTTCCACAGGCCTTGGAATCTGACAGGGTATGGGGAGTGGCAATAACTCAGAATTGTGAACTTCGATAACTGAATGAATGAATAGCGGTGTCATTCACAGAATGGGAAAAAATTCCAGGGGGAGGTGATGTACTGAGTTTAGGACATTTGGGTAATTAATCTGAAAAGGAATCTGAAAGAGTGGATATTTATTCAAAAAGATCTCTTGTTAAACCCAAAGAATCTGCCAATCAGGATTGAATCAATTAGGATTTCAAGAAGGGTGCCACATATAGTGGTTTGGTTGTATGGTTGCAAGTCACAGAAACAATTCTAAGCACCTTAGGAAGAAGAAGCAGGAGGGTACAGGAATTTATTTTTGTAATATAGGAAAATACTGTGGAATGAATTGGGAAGAATATAGCAGAGCCTCAGAAAGAGATTATAGTTCCAAAGGAAAGCCATCAGATATGCAGGAAGGACTGCCTCCTGGTCTTTTCCTTGTGTTGGCTCCTTATTCTTTACCTAAGATCAGCCTTTTCTGCTACCCAGGCCACATGCTGGGAGGTGGCCATGCCACCTATAGCAGATGTCAGTGTTCCACCCAGCCTTCTCCAATCCCCTTTTGTCCTTTTTGTGGATCCCTTGGCTTTGGTATACTTTCCCTTCCAACAGTTAGCACCTGTGACTGTTTAGAAGACAGCCAAGGGGACACTGAAGTCCTGTTTGCTGGATGTAGCAGAAATGGAAGTGCCTGGGAATTTACATTCCCCCACCCCCAGCCCTTAGCCAATGATAATGGCTGAAGGCATCTGAATGTCATGCTTCCTTGCCTCAAATCAGGAAAACTCCATGGCATAACATATTCCGGGGTTCTGCTGTGGGATTAGACTGAGTTGCTCTACCCTTTGTGGGACTTTCGCCTCCTCCTTTTTCCTACCCTATTTCCATCTGTCCCTTACTGATTTTTCCTGTGCACACTTATTTCATGATTTATTTGCAGATGTATCCTCATTTCAGGGTCTGCTTCAGGGGAACCCAACTATTATGGTTTCAGTTGTGTCCCCCCAAAAATATATGTTAGAAATAAGATCATTGCAGATGTAATTAGTTAAGATGAGGTCATTATGTTGGACCCTAATCCAATATGACTGGTGTCCTTATAAAAAGGGGAAATTTAGACATGAACATACATTCATAGAAGGAAGACACAGAGGGAGAGGACGGCCATGTGACTAAAGTGATGTGTCTACAAGCCCAGGAATGCCAAAGACTTCCAGCAAATACCAGAAGCTAGAAGAGGCAAGGAAGGAGTCTCCCCTAGAGCCATCGAAGGGAACATGGCCTTGATTTCAGATTTCTGGCCTCCAGAATGTAAGAGAACAAATTTGTGTTGTTTTAAGCTATCCGGCTTTTGGTACTTTGATATGGCAACCCTAGGAAACCAATACACTAGTCAACAACACCCCTGCTCCCAAATTTTTACAACTCTTCTCTTTAAGAGATCAGCGTAGACTGACACTAGATTCTCTCAGCTCCTATTCTCAATTCCCAGGGTACGGATTCTGATCGAATCACCCCATCCTTCAACTATATCTAGGGGATGGATTAGCACTGTACAAACATCAGTGTTGTGACTAAGAGGAAACAGTTCCCATAGAAAAGGGGGAGCATTCTTTGTCCCATGGAATGGAGAGACATCCCCAAACTGACCACTACAAAGAGACTTCTCAGAATGGAATTTTCCAGTCCTTCATACAGTCCTAATGACAAATTGGCACGTATCCAACAAGAACTGATGAAGGAGTTTGGTTATTTTTTCAAATTCAGAAGATGTTCCAAATTTATAGGGTTTCCAAAACATGAGATTTGAAAAAGCCTCAAAGTTGATTAATATTGCCATTTCGCTTCCCTGATTTGGCTTCTCAATGGCAACAATGCATGCTACAGAATAACATTAATTCAGAATGAACAACAAATCCTGCTGTGCAGTGAAACATGAAGTCAATTTATGTCAAATGTTGTTTCACAGAGTTTGAAGCATAGTAAACAGAAATCTTACCCATGTATCTACGACTTTACTTAGCAGAACAGTATTTTCTCTTTTAAACCTACTCTAAGAAGGAGAAGAAAAGAAATGGAGTTAGGGGAAGTTTGTTTTTTTCTTATGACTCAAACTGAAAGCAGAACAGTTTGCACACTGGCCCAGAGGGTGAATTTCATTTCCACTATCTCAGAAGCAGCCAATTTGAACCTGATTCAAAGTTGATTGTTTTCAAGCAGTTACTAGTATACATGTATTTATTAATGGACAGGCACCGAGTCTCATTTTTCTTCTACTTCTCTACTAATCTAGTTATGAAATATGATGTTCAGCAATCTGAACATATGTGCAATGAGATGAAGTGTAATTTGCTTATTTCAATATCCATCCAACTTTTCTTTTTAAATAACATTTACTTTCACTTTTAGGGCAGAGGAATTTCAAACAAGGGAAACTGGCTCCTTGAAGTTTCTTCTTGAGCAGAGAGAGGTAGTGGCTTTCTGATACCCTGGCTAAGCCCTTGACTATCACTGCCAGTTACCCAGAAGCAGATCCTGCAATGAAAATTCTTATGCAAGTATTTTATGAAGGATGGGTTCCTCGGAGAGCCTGGCAAGAGGAGGAAATAGGGCAGGAGAGGGGAAGAAAGCAAGCAAGTGTGTAACTTCAAGCCAAGTCCTGACCTTAGCCTGATCCTGAGTAAGTTACACCTCAGAGTTTGTGCTGTTTCCAGGTCAATAACTGGGTTGTCTAACTCTTGCACCAGTGAGTCGTTGAATAACGGTTCCCCAGTGCTCTGATCTGAATGTTTGTGTTTCCCTCAAATTCATATGTTGAAAATGTAATCTCCCAGGTGATTAGTATTAGGAGGTGGAGTCTTTGGGAGATGCTTAGGTCATGAGAGTGGAGCCCTCATGAAGGGGATTAGTACCCTTATCAAAGAAACTCTACATAGCTCCCTTGCCCCTTCTGACATGTGAAGATACAAGAAGCTTACAACCCAGAAAGGGGCCCTCACCTGATCATGCTAGGACACTGATCTTGGACTTTCAGCCTCCAGAACTGTAGGAAATAAATTTCTGTTGTTGATAAGCTACCCAGTCTGTGGTATTTTGTTATGGCAGCCTAAACAAACTAACATGGGTGTTGGAAGGGCATGTGAACTCCCAGGAACTTCCAGCTTTCTTATGTTGCAACAGCAGACCCAGTAACCCAAGGGCAGGCCTCTAAAGACAGTTCAAGGTGTGTGCTGTTAGAAGCAAAACACACAGAAGCAATATATTCATTCCAACTCTGTATTTCACCTTGCTGTCCTTTTTATGACATTAAGTAGCTGTTTCTGAGGAGATTTTTTATATACATGGAGAGAGAAAGAGAGAGAGACTTTCTGTTAATGTGGTGGATTACATAAATGGATTTTCTGGTATTTTACCGCCTTTGCACTCCAGGGATACTGCTAATATAGCCTGATGTATCATCCTTTTCAAATATTGCTGGATTGGGTTTAATATTTTGTCTAGCATATTTGCATCTATATTCACGAATGAGATTTACCTTTAATTATTTTTAATTTATTTTTTCTTGTATTGGCTTTGAATAGCTTTGAATATTGCAGGGGAAGAAAAAATAATATTTTATAATAATATTCCCTATATCCTTCTATATCCTTCTAAGTTTTCAACTGGGAATCCTGTAACAAAAGACAGAGTAACAAGAGAAAAACCAACAGAAGTTTCCCTGGGACACACCCAGGGAAAAATGAGTAACTCTCAAAGAGATGGCTTAGAACTCAGGCTTAAATACCATCTTCAGCTAAAGACAAAAGAAACAAAGAGTGTGTGTTGGGGGGGTAGGACGGTTATGGGAGGTTATCAGAAAAAGCACAATAAACAAAGGTAAGGTTTGTTATGCAGATTTAAGTCTATGCCTTCTCCACTGATTAGAGTTCCTTGTGATTTACTCATCCTTCTCTTCCTTGTCCCAAGAGTGAGACCCTTACAAACAGAGATTTCTCTTATAAATGCAAATGTCCTTTACAAAAGAGTAAATTCTACTGTTCACAAAGCTACTCTGCTGTCTGCTGTTTTTCAAAATAATCAGATCAAAATAATCCTTATGCCAAAGAGGTATATTTTGGAGTGGCATATTCTGCTACTCTTCAATGTCAAAGTTATACTAGCCTCATAAAATAATTTGGAGTATATTTCCTCATTTGTTTAATTGGGAAGAGTTTTTATAAGATAAAAATTATTTCTTTGTTGACGATTTTCTACAACTCCCCATCAAAGACAGTTGGACCTGGATTTTTCAAATTTGTGATCACTGATATTCCTTTAATGGTTTTTGGAGACTTCAGGTTTCTAACTTTCTTGGAATGAATTTTGGAAAGTATGGTAGTAATTAGAACTCTTAACAAATGGTCCAGTTCTCCTTCCAGTTGTCTGATAGGATTGCTTTGTACCAGGGTCTTTGAAATTATGTGTGGTCTTTTACCTTGCCTTGTCCAATGAAATGTGTACAGAAGTGATGTGTTGTTTAGTGAGCAGCATTTAATAGCCAGTGCAAGACTCTAGTGCTTTTCTTCCCTCTGCTAAGCACCTGGCAAAATGAAGCCTTGGTCAGCCTGAGTCTCTGAGTGAATATGATGATGGTCAGAGGGCACTGCCCACTAAATAATCATGTGTTATGAATGAGAAATAAACATTTTTTGTGTCAAGCCTCTGAGATTTTAGAGCTGTTTATAATGTCAACATAACATCATAATCTAGCCTAATCTAACAGATTCTATGTTATATTTTCCTAGGAATATGTACACTTTATCCAGATTTACCAATTTCGGTTGTAAAACTATTCATGAGATCCTCTTACTTTTTAGTGCCTATATCCTAGAGAGTAATAATTTTTCATTTCTGATATTATCTGCTTTTTCCCATATTTTTCTCATGTGAAATTTCTCAAATATACTACTCTTTTTGAAGAAGCAACTTCTTTTATTGATCATCTTCATTTCATGGTTGTTTTCTATATCGTTTAATTTCTGCTCTTATCACTTCACTCCTACTTTCTTTAGGTTTATTTAGCTTCTTTTTTACTAACTTTCTGAGATAGTCATTTAGATCTTTAATTTTCTGCCTTTCTTCTTTTCTGTTTTAAGGCTACAAAATTTTTTTCTAAGTACTGATTTATGTGCATCACAGAAGGTTTTGTATATCAGGATTTTACCATCATTCAATTCAAAATATTGTTGTCATTTCTCCATGGTAATTCCTTCTTTATTCAGATGTGTCTCTAATAAATTGTGTTTGCATTATTTTTATTCTGTTTTACAATCTGCCTTTTAATTGGAACATTTATTCCATTTACATTTATTATAATTACTGATAAACTTGGATTTTCTTATTTTGTGCTATTTATTCCATCATTCTGGCTTTCTTTAGATTGATTCATTATTATCAACTCATTTTTAAAAATCTTTAGTTTTCAAGTCACTCTCTATGTTTCTCTTCTTTGTTGGTTACTTTAAAATTTTCAATATGCATACTTAACATAAAGTCTGGAACTAATCAATAAATTTATCTTCCTCCCGAATGCCACACTTTATTTACACTCCTCTGAGTTACATATTATTGTTTCCTTGTCTTTTAATTCTACCTTTTTAAAAATTCCAATTGACCTTACTATTATTGTCTTACACAGTCAATGTTTACTCATATTTACTCACTTTGGTCTTTATTCCTTCCTGTATTTCAAACCTTCCATCTGGAAAAAATTTCCCTTAGCCAGAAGTACACTTTTTAGAATTTCCTTTAAAGAGAGGCTATTAGTCACAAACTCTCTTTCAGTCTTAAAGAGATTTCTTTACTTTTCTCACACTCTTGAAATGTATTTTCACTTGGTATAGAATACTAGGCTGGCAATTATTTTATCTCATTGCATTGAAAATATAATTTCCCCATCTTTGGCTTGTGGAAGTCTGCTCTTAAGAAGTCACTAACAGGTTAATTGTCATTCCTTTGAAGATGATCTATCTCCTTCTCATCAACTCCTCTTCTCACCCCAATTGCTTGTAAGATTTTTGTCTTTGGTATTTTACAGATTCACAATGCTCTAAATGTGTGTTTCTTTTTATATTGATATATCATATTTGTAATTTGGTGGGCTCCTTTCTTCTGTGGATTACTGAATTTAAATCATTCTGGAAAACTAACAGCCATTATCTCTTCAAGTATAAACTCTGCCTTATTATCTTTCCTGTACTTCTTGAACCTTGATTAGAAATTCTTCTTAATTTCTTTTATGTCACTAATATCTCTCTCCTTTATTTCCCATTTCTTTCCTCTTCATGCTTCATTTTGAAATATGTCTTTTGAATTATACATCATGTCAATAATTCTACCTTCACCTGTGTTTAATTAGCTAATAAATCCATCCATTTAGTTTTAAATTCAATTATTAAATTTTCATTAAATACACTTGGCCATTTTGTATAGGTTTCTGTACACTGAAAATTATTCCAAGCTTGTCTTTTATTAAACATCTTCTATGTAGTATTTTTAAATTTGCTTTTGATAATGGCAATATCTGAAGTCCAGGGGAAGGGGCATAAATTTCTGTGGACTGTTTTTTTTTCTACTGATTCTTATTCCCTGTGATGTGTTTCTTTGTGTGCTTGTCTATTATCTATTTATTTATTTATTTACTACAAGCTGCTCACTTTTTGGAAAATTATTTACATGAACTCTTTGATGTCTAGCATGAACATGATTCATACACAAAGGATTTGCATCTACTTCCACATAAAACTTGGGGAAATTATTAGTTCTCAACCACTTTAATCTAAATTCTTGAAGCTTTTCTGACCACCTAGGTGATGTAGGTTGCAAATCATGAAAGGCCTGACTCTGGTTTTCTGTCTCACTTACATTTGGCTTCACAATTTCCTAATTGTCAGTTATTTAATACTTTTAAGAATTTTGAACTTTATTTAGATTTTAAAATTGTTTTTAGTGGAGAGTGAGTCTGAATTCTTGACTGACCCCGTTTACACTCAGGTTGTTTTGGCCCAAGAATCCTGAGTTTTATTATGATGATTACATCTCACAATATTTTTACATAAAGTATAATTCTGAAGCTTTTTTCCTCTTCCTACTATTTGGGATGGGAGGGTGGTTATGTATTTGGCTAATGATCTGTTTGTTAATGATAGTGATGTATTTGTACAACACTTGTCCCAGAGAAAACACAGTTCTGTTGATTATGTTCATGCTGATAAAATTTGTTGAAATGAAACTTTTCACATTAGCATTATATGTACTTTTCAATTTAAGATTGTGGAAATGGGTCTGGTAGGGCTCGGGACTTCTACTCCAAAATACGGCACCTTGGAATATTGAATACTTTAAGTTGAAAGAGTTTGAAAAAACTGCAGAAACAGGAAGGTCACTTTGACCTCCTTCCCCACTTCACTCTTCTTCCCTAAAGCAGGTTATAAAACCCTCATATGAGAGGTGCCCTCCCTATACCCAGAGGAAAGGAGCATCCTTCTCTACAAAAACAAAGGGGCCCTGAGAAGAAGCTGAACAAACAGGTCTTGCGAAGTTTCCCCCAGTTTGTTACATTTATCTCATACTCCTTAACCTATCATATTCCTCCACGACTATCCACTCTTCATTGAATCTAGCATAAAAATCCTCAGTTCTGTTTCTCTGGGTCTTCATTACCTTATGAAAGCTCTTCTGTCATGTAAAGTTATATTAAATAAGATTGTATGCTTTTCTTCTCTTAATCTGTCTTTATCAGTTTAATTTTCAGACCCAGCCAGGGACCCTAAGAGGCTTGAGGATAACTGTATTCTCCCTAAAGGTCATAAGAATTTTAAGGGCAAGGACTAGATCTATTTTGTTACTTGATTCCTTGTACATAGCAGCTACCACAGAGTGGTACTCAACAGATATTTTTTGAATAAATAAATTAATGAAATTGGTAAAGAATCCCATTATGCACTTTCTGCTACTTCTACTGGCTACCATTAAGGTTTTTCTTTTTCTTCTGTGAGGATAAAGCTAAAAAAAATTCTGCCTAAAAAATTATACTGTCTTCTAATATAATCTAAGAGTTATTTGGTGGGTAGAGGATAAAGGAAGTAGTTAAAACACCTCAGGAGAGCAGAGTAAAGACCTAAATGTAAGGCCAGACACAATAAAACTCTTAGAGGAAAATATAGGCAGAACACTCTATGACATAAATCACAGCAAGATCCTTTTTGACCCACCTCCTAGAGGAATGGAAATAAAAACAAAAATAAACAAATGGGACCTAATGAAATTTAAAAGCTTTTGCACAGCAAAGGAAACCATAAACAAGACGAAAAGACAACCCTCAGAATGGGAGAAAATATTTGCAAACGAAGCAATTGACAAAGGATTAATCTCCAAAATATACAAGCAGCTCATGCAGCTCAATATCCAAAAAACAAACAACCCAATCCAAAAATGGGCACAAGACCTAAATAGACATTTCTCCAAAGAAGATATACAGATTGCCAACAAACACATAAAAGAATGCTCAACATCACAGAAACGAAGACCCAACACAGCCAAAAATAAATAAATAAATAAATAAATTTTTTTAAAAAACAAACAATTCTTAAAAAAAAAAAAGAATGCTCAATATCATTAATCATTAGAGAAATGCAAATCAAAACTACAATGAGATATCATCTCACACCAGTCAGAATGGCCATCATCAAAAAATCTACAAACAATAAATGCTGGAGAGGGTGTGGAGAAAAGGGAACCCTCTTACACTGTTGGTGGGGATGTAAATGGATACACCCACTATGGAGAACAGTATGGAGATTCCTTAAAAAACTAAAAATAGAACTACCATACGACCCAGCAATCCCACTACTGGGCATATACCCTGAGAAAACCATAATTCAAAAAGAGTCATGTACCAAAATGTTCATTGCAGCTCTATTTACAATAGCCGGGACATGGAAGCAACCTAAGTGTCCATCAACAGATGAATGGATAAAGAAGATGTGGCACATATATATAATGGAGCCATAGAAAGAAACGAAATTGAGTTATTTGTAGTGAGGTGGATGGACCTAGCATCTGTCATACAGAGTGAAGTAAGTCAGAAAGAGAAAAATACCGTATGCTAACACATATATATGGAATTTTAAAAAAATGGTCATGAAGAACCTAGGGGCAGGACAGGAATAAAGACGCAGACCTACTAGAGAATGGACTTGAGGACACGGGGAGGGGAAGGGTAAGTTGGGACAAAGTGAGAGAGTGGCATGGACATATATACACTACCAAATGTAAAACCAATAGCTAGTGGGAAGCAGCTGCATAGCACAGGGAGATCAGCTCCGTGCTTTGTGACCACCTAGAGGGGTGGGATAGGGAGGGTGGGAGGGAGGGAGATGCAAGAGGGAAGAGATATGGGGATATATGTATATGTATAGCTGATTCACTTTGTTATAAAGCAGAAACTAACACACCATTGTAAAGCAATTATACTCCAATAAAGATGTTAAAAAAAAAGAGTAGAGGTATTGTCGGTGTTCTTTGAAATTCTGATTAGCCAGGGAACTCCTGCAAGGAGATTTGGCTGCTGAAAGCAGGATTCCAGGTCCCCACCTCCCTTTGAATAAGAAAATATCTGTGCGTGAAAAGCATATATTAAGGAGAAGAAGGAAATGTGGTATTTCAATGTTCCTTCTGTAATAAGACACACAGACATATAATATCTCTACTATTTATGCAAAATGCATTTATTCAGCAAGTGAATAGCATTCTCCTTCTCTGTGGATACGTACAAGAATTAATTTGCCTTCCAGGGGTCCCACATACCCACAAGAGGAATGATCTCTGTATGTGAAAAACTCAAAGTAGAGAGGTATAGAGAAGGGAAAGATTTTCTGCTTGGGGGTGAGTGCATGTGGGCTGTGGGGAGGTCATAGATATATAGACATGTTGATATATTGTTTTGTATTCTTTTGCACATATGTTTTCTTCCTTGACTGTCCCTTTTACACATCTTGTTTGTTTGAAGAAATATGTGGTTTATAAGCATGTATAAAAGTTCTATATCAAGCTTCCTTCAAGATTCTAAGCAAGCAAATTCAAAGATTTCTGTCTTCTTAAAGATATTTTTAGGGGAACAAAGAGGGGCTAGGGAATCTCTGTTCAATAGGATACCAAAAAAAGAATAAGCAAACAAATAATAGAGAACCTCTGGTTAATATCTTCAACCTCCTGACTGATGGACTGATTTAGAAAGTAAGGTAAAGAACTTCCCAGCACGTGTGAATTTCATTTAGGTCTATCAGAAAATTGCCCAAGCATTTTATTAGAGATGCTATTTTCCAGAGTTTTGAAATATATTATGTAAAAATATTCTTTTTTAGATCAGGTTTGGTTCAGTTTTTCTTTTCCAAATCCCGCTTTTGACCCAAACAATCTTTAAAGATCTGGTTTTGTTAGAAAAAGGCCTTTCTAATTGTTTTGGTTTTTTTGTGCTAAGTTTGTTAATTGAATTTTTGTTTAGTCAAATATAGTTTACATTTAATACAGATAGTAGGAATAAGATAGTCTCACTTAACACAACGTAGCCTTCTCAGTGGACCAAACTAGGAAATGTATGTAGATATACTAGCCCTTGTATATGCACACATAACTATCTTTCAATATATATCTATATGTATATTAAAGTAAACGTGAGGTCATCCTGATGTCTCTGACTCTAAGCCAACACCACAAGGTTTATTCTAGTCTTCCCCCTTTGCTGATTTATAACTTCTTTCTCCAACAGTGAGAAATCTGACCCTCATTATCTATCACAATGCTCAACAAATGTTTACTCTAAAGGGCCAGATAATAAATATTTTAGGTTTTATGAGCCATTCAGTCTCTGCCACAACTCCTCAGCTTTGAATTTCATATAACTTTTCATGTGTCATGAAGTATTATTTTTACTTTGATTTTTTTCAGCCATCTAAAAGTGGAAAAAAAAAAGTTCTTCGTTTGTGGGCCGTATAAAAATGAGCTGGATTTGGCCCACAGACCCTAGTATGCTGACCCCTATTCTGCAATATATTTATTTGTTCAGTCATAGTATTCACGTAAAGTAGTTTCAGAATTGCTAACTGAGATAAACAAATTTATCAATTAGAGCAGTGTTTTCAGAGTAGTGAAGAGTTCTTTTCATCTTTGTCCTTAGAGTCAGAATGCTATTTCCAAAGCTTTTACATCAGATCCTTTCTTCCTCATTCCCATCAGTATGATAATACTATTCTTTGAACTGCAGTTATTTTCACGTTTCACAGTCTGCATTTCAACCTGGGATTCCCCAGCATCTTGATTAATATTTTTTTAATTTGCATAGAGTAAAAATCACACTTTGCGGTGTACAATTCTATGTGTTTTGATAGATGCATAGAGATGTATCTTCTAGCGTGGTTCCATACAGAAAAGTGTTATTACCCCCAAACTTCTCTCTTGTTTTCCCATAATAGGCAACCGTTTCTCAACCTCCACCCTATGGAAACTATTAATCAGCAACCTTATGGTCAACCCCTCCCCAAATCCCCCAAACCCTGACAACTACTGATCTATTTTGTTTCCTTATAGCTTTGCCTTTTCCAGACTGTCATAAATGAAGTCATATAATATGTAGCCTTTTGGGTCAATTTTTCTTTATTTAGTCTAAGTATTTAGGATTGTTATGTCCTCATGAAGAATTGACCCCTTTACTACTATATAATGATATTCTTTAACACTGTTAATATTATTTGCTGTGAAATCTACTTTATCTGATATTAATAAAGCCTCTTTGGCTTTCTTTTGACTAGTGTTAGCAGAGTACTTTTTTTCTATCCTTTTATGTTTAACTTACTTGAGTCTTTAGGTTTGAGGTGCATTTCTTTTCAGCAGCATGTACTTGGGTCTTGCATTTTTATCCAATCTGGCAATCTCTGCCTTTTAATCAAGTTATTAAGAATATTTACATTTAATATGATTAGTGATACGTAGATTTAAGTCTATCATCTTGTTATTCGAGTTCTATTTGCCCCGTCTGGTCCCTTTTCCCTTTCCCCCTTTTAACTTTCTTTTGATTTAATTGATTTTGGGAAGAGTCATATTTTTAATTCACTCTGCCAATCTCTGTCTTTTAATTGGTATATAGGCAGCCCTCTGTATCCATGGATTTTGCATTCATGGATTCAACCAACCGAGGATCAAGAATATTCAAAAAAAATTCCAGAAAGTTCCAAAAAGCAAAACTTAAATTTTCCACGTGCTGACAATTATTTACATACCATTTACAGAGTATTAGGTATTTTAAGTACTCTAGAGATGATTTAAAGTATGTTTAGGTTATACGCAAATACTATGCCGTTTTATGTAAGGGACCTGAGCATCCATGGATTTTGGTACCTGTGGGGGATCCTGGAACTAGTGCCCCAAGAACCCCGAGGAACAACTGTTTGAGATCATTAACATTTAATATAATTACTGATATATTAAGACTTAAGCTTGACACTTTATTTCTTGTTTTTTATTTGTTCTCTCTCTTTCTCTCTGTTTTCTTGTTCCTTGCCTTGTGTGGATTACTTGAACATTGCTTAGAATTTCATTTTGATTTATCTACAGTATTTTTAGTGTACCCTTTGTCTAGCTTTTTTAGTGGTTGCTGTAGGTATTATATATATATATATATATATATATATGTATGTATATATGTATACATACACACACACCTATATCACAATCTACTAGTGTCAACATTTTCAAGTGATGTATTATTTACCCATATGTTTGCTCTTTCTGAGTTCTTTTTTCCTTCATAATGTTCCAAGATTGTTTCTTTCATCATTTCCTTTCTGTTTAGAAAACTTCCTTTGGTCATTCTTTTAAGGTAGGTCTCCTGGTGACAAATTCTCTTAGTTTTTCTTTATCTGAGAATGCCTTGATTTCCTCTTCATTCAGAAGGATACTTTTGCTAGATATAGGATTTGGGGCTGACAATTTCTCAGGGTTTCCTTCAGTTTCTTGAATCCATAGGTTTATGTCTTTTGCCTTAGGGAATTATCAGCCATTATTTGTTTAAATACCTTTTCAATCTCTCCACATCCTCTCCTTCTGGGATTCCAATGACATAAATGTTAGATCATTTGCTATAGTCCCACCTGCCCCTTAGGATCTCTCTATAGTTTTTCTCTCTGTTGTTCAGATTGTGAAATTTCTATTCTTTCCCTTGTCCTCTTCATTCTGTTGTTGAACTTATCCGTTAAGTTTTTTGTTATTATATTTTTTAGTTCTAAAGTTTCTCTTTGGTTCCCCTTTATAGCTTTTATTTCTTTGCTAAGACTTTCTATGTTTTGCTTAGAAAGAGGTCTTCTATTTTATTCACTTGTTTTGAGTGTGTTTTTGTTGCTTATTAAAACATTTTTAATTCTAAAATCTATGTTATTTCAATGTTAGTATCAATTTATATTAGTTATCTTTTCTTGTTCAGTTTGACCTCTTGGTTCTTGGTATGACAAGTAATTTTCATTGTCAGTTGACACCTAGATATTTGGGTGGGTCTTGATTCCGGATCTTTTTTAAATCTTGTGTTTTAGCAGGCATCTCCTGACACTGCTCAGGTGAGTGAAGGAAAGTGCCATCATGCTACTGCCAGGTTCTCTACTCAGCCTCTGTTCATACTTGGGAAGAAGGGTTCTTTCTACTGCTGGGCAGAGGTAGGAGTCACCCTTCCAACTTTGACTTCCCAGATACCACCATAGCTAGTAGGGGGAGGGGCACACAAGGCAAGGAAAAAGAAAACAGAGAGAGAAAGAGAGCGAGAACAAATAAAAAACAAGAAATAAAGTGGCAAACTTAAGTCTTAATATATCAGTAATTACATTAAATGTTAATGGTCTCAAACAGTTGTCCCTCGGGGTTTTTGGAGCACTAGTTCCAGGATCTCCCCACAGATACCAAAATCCATGGATGCTCAGGTCCCTTATATAAAATGGCTAGTATTTGCATATAACCTACACATACTTTAAATCATCTCTAGATTACTTATAATACCTAATTACTGCTCACCACATGGCCTCCACTGAGACCATGGAGGATTTGCCTTGTTATGACTAAGTATTGGTAAAAATTATGACTCTCCCCTAAGCTTCCTCTGATACCATGCCAGTGGGAGGGAAAGGGCATTCCTAGTACTTTAAGGTGGAAGTGGAGGTGCAGGCTTTTCACATGGCCTCCAATGACACCACAGGGGGTGGTGGCCTTATTACCACTGAATGGTTGTGAAAGCTCTGATTCTCCATTAGGCCTCCTCTGACACCATCCCAAGAACGAGAGGGAAGGATGCTTTGTTACCACCAAGTAGAGGCAGAACTCCAGGCTTTCTATGTGGTTTCCATTGACATCATAGGGTGGAGGGATTAGGTAAGCTCATTATTATTCTATGGAGATGAGAGTAATGGCTCCCCAGTTGGCCTTTTCTGATACCCTCCCAGCAGGGGAGTTGGGATTTCTTAGCATAGTCTGGCAATTGCTGTTTCATATATTTGGCCCATTTTTTGGTTTGTTTCTGACAGGAAGGTAAATCAAGCCTCTGTCACTCCAATTTGGCTAAAAGCAGAAGACCCTCTTTTCATATTTTTTATATCAGTTTAAACAATATGCCAATTACTATAGGGTTAAACAAATTATCAGGCAGGTCTGGTTTAGTAGGTATTTAACCATTAGTTTTAAACTACAGGTTAAATCACAGTTTGAACAATGATAGCCTATTAAATTGAAATTTAGAGACAGAGGAATAAAAGGAAGAAGAGAGTTTCATTATATATCTATTAAAAGTAGATTATTAAGAACAATACCGGAGGAGCTTCAAGATGGCGGAAGAGTAAGACATGGAGATCACCTTCCTCCCCACAAATATATCAGAAATACATCTACATGTGGAACAACTCTTATAGAACACCTACTGAACGCTGGCAGAAGACGTCAGACTTCCCAAAAGGCAAGAAACTCCCCATGTACCTGGGTAGGGCAAAAGAAAAAAGAGAAAACAGAGACAAAAGAATAGGGACGGCACCTGCACCAGTGGGAGGGAGCTGTGAAGGAGGAAAGGTTTCCACACACTAGGAAGCCCCTTCGCAGGCGGAGACTGCGGGTGGCGGAGGGGGGAAGCTTCGGAGCCACGGAGGAGAGCGCAGCCACAGGGGTGCGGAGGGCAAAGCGGAGAGATTCCCGCACAGAGGCTCGGCGCCGAGCAGCACTCACCAGCCCGAGAGGCTTGTCTGCTCACCCGCCGGGGCGGACGGGGCTGCGAGCTGAGGCTCGGGCTTCGGTCGGATCGCAGGGAGAGGACTGCGGTTGGCGGCGTGAACACAGCCCGAAGGGGGCTAGTGCACCACAGCTAGCCAGGAGGGAGTCTGGGAAAAAGTCTGCAGCTGCCGAAGAGGCAAGAGACCATTGTTTCTGGGTGCGCGAGGAGAGGGGATTCCTTCCCTGTCTGCCCACAGAAGGCAGAGCACCACTTAAACAAATACCGTATGCTAACCCATATATATGGTATCTAAAAAAAAAAAAAAAAAAAAAAAGGTCACGAAGAACCTAGGGGCAAGATGGGAATAAAGACACAGACCTACTAGAGAATGGACTTGAGGACACGGGGAGGGGGAGGGGAAGGGTAAGCTGGGACAAAGTGAGAAAGTGGCATGGACATATATACACTACCAAATGTAAAATAGATAGCTAGTGGGAAGCAGCCACATAGCACAGGGAGATCAGCTTGGTGCTTTGTGACCACCTAGAGGGGTGGGATAGGGATGGTACAAGGGAGGGAGATGGAAGAGGGTAGAGATATGGGGACATATGTATATGTATAACTGATTCACTTTGTTATAAAGCAGAAACTAACACACCATTGTGAAGCAATTATACTCCAATAAAGATGTTAAAAAAAAAGAACAATAACACATGTTCCAAGAAAATAATCACTACTAGATTTCTGTCAAAGTTTTTACTCAATTCTGCATAATCAAACGTTATTCCACTGATATTGTTCAACAGTCTAGTTTCATAAAGTCATCTATTTCTAGAAAAAAATAGTCCTGGAAATTCTGCATCTTAAGTTCCATATAGGTTGAGTCTCCCAGGTATCAGACTATAGTGGTGACATCAGCATTTATCCATGAGTTTATTCCCTCAAACCTAACTACATTAAAATAGTCAAGAGTCTCTGTTATCAAGTCTTGTTATCTTGGATATTTTGTTCAGAAATATTTGCCAATTGGCAACTTTTGGCTTTGGTTTCAGATAAATGTGAAGTGAGAGCAGAAATCCCTGACTGATGAAACTATCACTTTATTCCTGGAACTCTATCAGAGTGAAGAAGAGTGAAATCTCTCACTGGGGCACAGTTCTGACGCATGTGGACCTCCCTGTAACATTTCATACCAACTTAGTTGATTATTATGAAGGTAAAAATATGTTATGGTAGCAGAGTAATTGCTGGATTTAGAACACCTTTGTATCTCTCCTGTAAAATGTGTGTCATAATCACTAACATTTGATAAGAATTTTTAAAATCTGGGAATACATTTGTTTGAGAAGTCAATGTGTTGATAATATGTCACCCCTTGCACATGAATAAAAGTGGGACTCTACACATATTAAAAGGATTAACCACTATTAAAAATATCTTTGTTTTACAGCACTTGTCTTGCACAAAATTAACCTGGGGGAGGTTGCTTCTTCTTTGATTTGATGGTTTTTCCGAATTTTGCACCCTAGGAAAGGACAACTCTTACCATTCTGTTGAGCCAGTTAAGAAGATAATAAGCATACCAAGCAAACCCAATTATCTCTAACACCCCTTCTTGCTCATGAGTGCCACTTTCTGGGTTATAAGATGAGGAGAAATCCTTTGGTGCTATCTAGCAGCTGTCTTGGGAGCAATGAATATGGTTAGAGTGCAAAAAACACCTTTTCAATCGTATTATTCTGAATTTGAGGTCTGAACTCAGAGGAAAGCAACATCTTAATAGTTTTCAGATGATAGTTCACTTGTTCGAGGACAAGAAAGGTCCAGAGAGTAGCAATACCATATAAAAACCGTAACAGAATTTTTTTCATAATAAACATTAGGAATTTAGTTCTTCGTGTCAGGTTTTTACAGTTGTCTACAGTTATGGAATTCCCCAAAGCATAAATAGCATAAAAATTAACAGACTCTTTTGAGAATGCACAGTCAGGTTGGATGAGGCAAAAATCACCGGCCATCTGGGTAGAATACACTGAAAGCAAATAGTAACTTTTTATTGCTTCACATTCAGAACAGACAGTACTCTAACGACATTTTATTTTGTCTTCTGAGCTACCAGTATAGGCATACCTCATTTTATTGCAATTCTCTTTATTGTGCTTCACAGATATTGCGTTTTTTACAAATTGAAGGTTTGTGGCAACCTTGCATTGAACAAGTCTATCGGTGCCATTTTCCCAATAACATTTGCCCACTTCGTGTCTGTATCATATTTTGGTAATTCTCACAATATTTTATTTTATTTATTTATTTTTAACATCTTTATTGGAGTATAATTGCTTTACAATGGTGTGTTAGTTTCTGCTTTATAACAAAGTGAATCAGCTATACATACAGATATATCCCCATATCCCCTCTCTCTTGAGTCTCCTTCCCACCCTCCCTATCCCACCCCTCTAGGTGGTCACAAAGCACCGAGCTGATCTCCCTGTGTGATGTGGCTGGTTCCCACTAGCTATCTGTTTTACATTTGGTAGTGTATATAAGTCCATGCCACTTTCTCACTTCGTCCCAGCTTACCCTTCCCCCTCCCCATGTCCTCAAGTCCATTCTCTACATTTGTGTCTTTATTCCTGTCCTGCCCCTAGGTTCTTCAGAACCATTTTTTTTAAGATTCCATATATATGTGTTAGCATACAGTATTTGTTTTTCGCTTTCTGACTTACTTCACTCTGTATAACAGACTCTAGGTCCATCCACCTCACTACAAATAACTCAATTTCGTTTCTTTTTATGGCTGAGTAATATTCCATTGTATACATGTGCCACATCTACTTTATCCATTCATCTGTCGATGGACACTTAGGTTGCTTCCATGTCCTGGCTATTGTAAACAGAGCTGCAATGAACATTGTCTCACAATACTTTAAACTTACTATATTTGTTATGGTGATCTATGATCAGTGAACTTTCATGTTATTATTGCAAAGATTTCGACTCCCCAAAGGCTCAGATGATGGTTAACATTTTTTAGCAATAAAGTATTTTTAAAGTAAAGTATGTACATATTTTAGACATAATGCTATTGCACACTTAATAAACTACATAGTGTAAACATAACTTTTATATGCACTGGGAAACCAATTAGTGTGACTCTCTTTATTGTGATATTCACTTTATTGCAGTGGTCTGAAAGGCAGCTATGCTAATAATCACTATACCACCAGCGCCTCAATTGCAGTGGTCTGGAACCGAATCTGCCAGATCTCCAAGGTATGCCTGCATTTCGTCTCACATAAACATAAATTTTTAAATAAATAAGTAAATAAAATAAACATGTACGTATACAATCATACTAAAAAATGAAAGATTATCATTTTTTGAAAATTTAAACTTCAGCTTTTAACATTTGTAAACATATAAGAAAGCACTTTTTTTATATGGGCAAATATGTTTACATATAGGTGAGAATATGTAAATTAAAACTATTATTTGGTGACCAATTACTTTGCTCTTTTTGTCTCTATTCACTTTGATTTCTTTAAAATTTTTCCAGGTAACGTAAGATTATTAATTAACTACACCATTATAATATTTATAGAAAGATGTAAGTTGCAACTGCAAGATCCTTAATAAATTGTGAATTAATTAAATAACAATGCAATCACTGTTGATATTTTTAAAAATGACTTATCAAAAATTATAACACAATGAAATTTTATTCACACAGTGCAAGTAGAGTAGTTCCAGGGTTTATGTATTTTGAAACATTGGCTGGAAGTCACAAGAACAAAAAAAATCAGAAGGATATTAGTTAGTATAATTCAATTTAGTTGAGCATCTATGTTTATATGTTCCTAAAATTTTTGTCAGCAATGATCACTTTTCTGACCCATAAGATAAGTATAGGAAAGTCCCGCTCAGACTATTTTGTAAGAAAATAAAATTAAACATTGTAGGGCTTCCCTGGTGGCGCAGTGGTTAAGAATCCGCCTGCCAATGCAGGGGACACGGGTTCGAGCCCTGGTCCAGGAAGATCCCACATGCCGCGGAGCAACTAAGCCCATGCTCCACAACTACTGAGCCTGCGCTCTAGAGCCCGTGAGCCACAACTACTGAAACCCACACCTAGAGCCCATGAGCCACAGCTACTGAGCCCACATGCTACAACTACTGAAGCCCGTGCGCCTAGAGCCCGTGCCCCTCAACAAGAGAAGCCACCGCAATGAGAAGCCAGTGAACCGCAACAAAGAGTAGCCCCCGCTCTCCGCAACTAGAGAAAGCCAGCACACAGCAATGAAGACGCAACGCAGCCAAAAATAAATTAACTAATTATTTTTAAAAAGTCTTTAAAAAAAATTAAACATTGTATATACTTTTTTATATCATATTCTACACTGTAATAAAATCAGAAGGAACATCTGATTTTACCTTTTTAAATTAATTACTTTTTAATAATGAAGACATTATTTTTTAGAGCAGTTTAAGGTTCACAGCGAAACTAAGAGAGAGGAAAAATACAGAGATTTCCCATATATCCTCTGTTCCCACACATGCGTAGCAGCCCCCATCATCAATGTCTCCCAACAAAGTGGTACATTTGTTACAGCTGATGAACTTAGATTGACACATCACAATCACCCAAAGTCCATAATTTACATTACAGTTCACTCATGATGCTGTATATTCTATAGGTTTGGACAAATGTAAAATGATATGTATCAATCATTATGGTAACATACAGAGTATTTTCACTGCCATAAAAATCTACTATGCTTCCTCTCTTCATTCCCCCAACTCTTGGCAACCACTGATCCTTTTACTCTCTTCATAGTTTTTCCTATTTCAGAATGTCATATAGTTGGAATCATACAGTACTTAGCATTTTCAAATTGACTTTTTTTACCTAGTAATATGCATTTAAGTGGCCGCCATGTCTTTTCATGGCTTGATAGCTCATTTCTTTTTAGTGCTGAATAATATTACATTGTCAGGATGCACCGCAGTTTATACAATCACTTACTGAAGGACATCTTGGTGGCTTACAAGTTTTGACAAATATGAATGAAGCTGTTATAAAGATCCATGTTCAGGTTTTTGTGTGGGCATAAGTTTTCAGCTCCTTTGGGTAAATACCAAGGAGAGTGATTGCTGGATCATATGGTAAAAATATGTTCAGTTTTGTAAGAAACCTCCAAGCTGTCTCCCAAAGTGGCTGTACCATTTTGCAGTGCCACCAGCAATGAATAAAAATTCCTGTTGTTCCACTGACACTTGGTGTTCTCAGTGTTCTGGATTTTGGCCGTTCCAGTAAGTTTGTAGTGGTATCTTGTTTTAATTTGCATTTCCCTGATGACATATGATGTGGAGTATCTTTTCATATGCTTATTTTCCATCTGTACATCTTTGGTGAGATGTCTGTTAAGATCTTTGACCCATTTTTAATCAGGTTTGTTTTCTTATTGTTGAGTTTTAAAGATTCTGTATGTACTTTGGATAACAGTCCTTTATCACATGGGTCTTTTGCAAGTATTTTCTCCCAGTCTGTGACTTGTCTTCTCATTCTCTTGACACTGTCTTTCATGGAACAGAAATTTTTAATTTTAATGATGTCTAGCATATCAATTATTTCTTTCATGGACTGTGCCTTTGGTATTGTATCTAAAAAGTCATTACCATACCCAAGGTCATCTAGGGTTTCTCCTATGTTATCTTCTAGGAGCTTTATAGTTTTGTGTTTTACATTTAAGTCTGTGACCCATTTTGTGTTAATTCTTGTGAATGGTATAAGGTCTGTGTCTAGTTTTATTTTTTTGGATGTGGATATCCAGTTGTTCTGGCACTCTTTGCAGGAACACTATCTTTACTGTATTGCCTTTGCTCCTTTGTCAAAGATCAGTTGACTATATTTATGTGGGTCTATTTCTGAGTTCTTTATTCTGTTCCATTGATCTATTTGTCCATCATTTTGCCAGTGCCACACTGTCTTGATTCCTGTAGCTTTATAGTAAATCTTGAAGTCAGGTAGTGTCAGTCCTCCAAATTTGTTCTCTTTCAATATTGTGTTGGCTATTCTAGGTCTTTTGTCTCTCCATGTAAACTTTAGAATTAGTTTATCAGTATCCACAAAATAACTTGCTGGGATTTTGATTGAGACTGCATTGAATCTATACATTATGTTGGGAAGAAGTGACATCTTAAAAATATTGAGTCTTCCTATCCTTGAATGTGGATTATCTCTCCATTTATTTAGTTCTTCTTTGATTTCATTCAGCAGAGTTTTGTAGTTTTCTTCATATAGATCTTGTACATATTTTGTTAGATTCATACCTAAGTATTTCATTTTTGGGGTGTCAATGTAAATGGTATTGTGTTTTTAATCTCAAATTCCACTTGTTCATTGCTGGCATATAGGAAGGTGATTAACTTTTGTGTATTAACCTTGTCTCCTGCAACCTTGCTAAAATCTCTTATTAGTTCCAGGAGTTTTTTGGTCAATCCTTTTGGGTTTTCCACATAGACAATCATATCATCTACAAACAAAGACAGTTTTATTTGTTTCTTTCTAATCTGTATACATTTTATTTCCTTTTCTTGTCTACTGCATTAGCTAGAACTTCCAGTATGATTTTGAAAAAGAGCAGTGAGAGGAAATATCCTTGCCTTGTACCTGATCTTAGTGAGATACTTCAAGTTTCTCACCATTAAGTACTATGTTAGTTGCAGGGTTTTTTGTAGGTTTTTTTTTTAACATCTTTATTGGAGTATAATTGCTTTAAAATGGTGTGTTAATTTCTGCTTTATAACAAAGTGAATCAGCTATACATATACATATATCCCCATATCTCCTCCCTCTTGTGTATCCCTCCCACCCTCCCTATCCCACCCCTCTAGGTGGTCACAAAGCACCGAGCTGATCTCCCTGTGCTATGCAGCTGCTTCCCACTAGCTATCTATTTTACATTTGGTAGTATATATAAGTCCATGCCACTCTCTCACTTTGTTGTAGGTGTTCTTTATCAAGTTTAGAATATTGTAAATAGCTTTTAAAATAAATGTAATAATAGTTTAATTTGTATATGACTTACTATAAGAGTAATAAATTTATAATTCTCTAAGATTTATTACGTAATATTAAAACTATTCCAATTTTGCTTAAAAGTCTTCATTTAGAACATTTTCTTGAAATTGGCCTGATACCAATGTTCATTCCATTGTTTCTTATCTTAGTAGCCTAAAGTTACCTAAAATTTAATTGCTCCCTTTTGAGCACACTTTTTTCTTTTTTATTTCTCCTTTTTTTGTGTATGAGTTCTTGAGACTATTCTAAATATGCATATTTAAATGTACATAAGCTAAGTCCCTAGACTAATTAAATATGTGCTCCATTAAATATGATAAATTTAACAATCTTGTTAATTTCCCTCCAGATTAAGTGATTTAGTTTCACAAAATTACATAACTAAGGAGGTGGATCCCTTGATGTTCCACCCATATCCCTGCTCATTGAAGGACTTGCCCCAGCTTCTGGGAGTGATATAAGCAGGAAGCCCACAGCTGTCAAGGATATCTCAGCTGCAGGGAGCCACAAAGTTACTCCCACTACCCTGATTCATGTGGAGATATAAATGTGCATCAATCTTGGCCCAACAGGGAACAACTTTAAAGGCCTATTCTAACTCCTAAGTGCCCCATAGGGTTGCCCAAAGTATCAGTATTTGTAGGGACTGCATTACAGTTTGGACTTCTCCCTTGATCCCCCCTACCTCCCATAGGTGTTGATCCCTTCATAGCCATCCTGCCTGCTAAACTCTAGCTCTGGGTCTACTTCCAGGAGAACCAACTTGCAACAGTAAGTAAGTAAATAGTTTGCATTAGATAATATTATTTATATCTCCATAGGTAGTCCCATTTCTTAGTCTATTCCAGTCAATCCTCTCAGTCTTTATGCTCAGCACACAAAATAAACCCTGCCATTTTCTTTAACATCACAGAATAAGATAGTCTATTTTCATGATATCAGCTGAACAGATTTTCTGTTCTTACTTCATCTCAAGATGGATCTCTCTGTTTGAACTAAATGTTCTCATGTTGCATACAAATGACCAATTCCTTCAATCAATTAAGTTTAATTTTTCAAAGGTATTTAAAGCAAACAGCTCTATATCTAAAATCTCTCTGGTCACACACACAAAGAATTTCAAATGACCATTTACAGACAGAGATTAACATGTGAAAAATTGCTGGGCAAATTATACGATTTTAGCTAAAAGAAAAATGAAAACAAGACACAAAGTTTTTGCCAACAAAACACAGAATAACTTCCTGAAACCAAAAGAAATAAATGCGTACTTACCCACCCCATCTTTGCTAGGGTCTTTGGTCATCCCTTAGTAACATAATTAATACACTGACCAAAAGCCTATGGAATTAAACCCAACTTACCTTTTCTCCAGTCCTATGACATCCTTCCAACATCAAATGACCTTTCCAGGCACTTATAGGAGTGGCAGGGGTAGGGACATTCGATGTAATTGCCCAAACCACAGGGAAATCCAGTACTCTGGCTCCAAACTTCCTCTCCAAGTTTTCAGTGTCATATTTGATGTGGTATTACTTGATTCAGAGCTGTTCTTGCTTCACTCTGGTAGGCTGTTGTGAGTTGAGCTATCTTGGTAGGGCCTCCAAATTCTTAAGGAAAACATATATGACAAATTCATTATGTCAATGTTTTATTTTAAGTGTGATACAAGAGATTAGGCCTCTAAATTAGCCAAGTAAAAGATTTCACTTTTCGTAGATATACAGGAAAAAAAGACTGATTAGGAAATCATTGTTAGACTAGATACAAGACGAAAAAGAACGCTTGCTTAGAGATGTTTAGACTGCTGCCTGATAGATAGCTGGCTAGGTTAGTAAATAACATTATCAATTTTTAAAATTTCATTTAGGTCTATCAGAACAGTCTCTAAACATATTATCAGGAATAATCATTACTTCCCTGAAAGAGTTTGGGAATTACATCACACTCAGTTTGAGTCTTTTTTCCTTACTCATCTCTAATCCAAATTCTCCTATCCATCAAGA
Source organism: Balaenoptera physalus (assembly GCF_965194825.1). Classification (NCBI taxonomy): domain Eukaryota; kingdom Metazoa; phylum Chordata; class Mammalia; order Artiodactyla; family Balaenopteridae; genus Balaenoptera; species Balaenoptera physalus. Next base: position 39,124,464 of record NC_138903.1, read on the forward strand.
TACAATTCAATACTTCCTTTGGAGATGAAAATGGCATTCCAGGGAGGAGGTGGAGGATAAGAGTGGAGAGATGTGGTTGAGAGGGTGGGTATACAAAGATGTAGAAGAAGGAGGAGGCATGGCAATGCAGAAGTCAGGATGGGATCTGCCTAAGTCAGGTGGGCACTGCTTAGTAGGGACACATGGGAACATGATTCCAACAGTAAGGAAAAAGTTACACAGGGCCTCCACATTTTCTCAAGTGGAAAAACTACTGTTCATTTCTTCCCCATTCATGTTCACTTGGTTATTGACTATGCAAGAGCACTTTATTCATGTACCTTCTAGGCCAGGGTAAGCCAGGGAACCTATGACCTGGTGGTTTCCTGGTCTCATGTTTTTGTACCATAAAGGGGTAGCTATTTACAGCTCTTTGATAGATTTGTGATTAAAGATTTTACCAAAATTCCACTGAAGTACACGGTAAGTTGACCTATTTTATCCTTTGCAGTTCAGTAGGGTGCACTTTTTGCACAATCTCTTGCTCCACAGGGAGAAGTGAATGACGGAGTACTTTTAAAGGTTCCAATTGATTATGGAAAAAAATCCAGACTAATGAACCCACTACTAAATTTTGTCTATCTTCTAGCTCTAAATTTGTGCTAATGAGAGAATGATATGGTAATCACTAGTCAAGTGTGGCTACTTGAATTTAAATTTTAACTAGTTAAAATTTTTAAAAAATTGATTTCTCAGCCACACTAGCCACATTTCAAGTGCTTGGTAAACACACAAGGTTAGTGTCTACCATATTGGACAGCACAGATTTATAGAATGGATATATCACTGCAGGAAGTTCTATTAGAAAGTGTTGCTATAAGTGATGAGAAAGCATCTCAAAAAAATCTGGACTAATACGCCCACCACTAAATATCTTATGTCTATATATAGATCTATACATATAGAAGGTGTGTATATATATACATATATATATATGTATATATATATATGTACACATACACACAAAGTCTCTATAACAGGATATTTTAATTAAAAACAAATGGTCCGAGTTTGGGGACACCTTCAAGATGGCGGAGGAGTAAGACGCGGAGATCACCTTCCTCCCCACAAATACATCAGAAATACATGTACACGTGGAACAACTCCTACAGAACACCTACTGAACGCTGGCAGAAGACGTCAGACTTCCCAAAAGGCAAGAAACTCCCCACGTCCCTGGGTAGGGCAAAAGAAAAAAGAAAAAACAGAGACAAAAGAATAGGGACGGGACCTGCACCAGTGGGAGGGAGCCGTGAAGGAGGAAAGGTTTCCACACACTAGGAAGGCCCTTCGCGGGCAGAGACTGTGGGTGGCGGAGGGGGGAGCTTCGGAGCCACGGAGGAGAGCGCAGCCACAGGGGTGCGGAGGGCAAAGAGGAGAGATTCCCGCACAGAGGATCGGCGCCGAGCAGCACTCACCAGCCCGAGAGGCTTGTCTGCTCACCCGCCGGGGCGGGCGGGGCTGGGAGCTGAGGCTCGGGCTTCGGTCGGATCGCAGGGAGAGGACTGGGGTTGGCGGTGTGAACACAGCCCGAAGGGGGCTAGTGCACCACAGCTAGCCGGGAGGGAGTCCGGGAAAAGGTCTGGAGCTGCCGAAGAGGCAAGAGACCACTGTTTCGGGGTCCGCGAGGAGAGGGGATTCAGAGCACCACCTAAATGAGCTCCAGAGACGGGCACGAGCTGCGGCTATCAGCACGGACCCCAGAGACGGGCATGAGGTGCTTCCATGTCCTGGCTATTGTTTAAAAAAATGGTTCTGAAGAACCTAGTGGCAGGACAGGAATAAAGACGCAGACGTAGAGAATGGACTTGAGGACACGGGGAGGGGGAAGGGTAAGCTGGGACGAAGTGAGAGAGTGGCATGGACATATATACACTACCAAATGTAAAATAGCTAGCTAGTGGGAAGCAGCCACATAGCACAGGGAGATCAGCTCGGTGCTTTGTGTCTACCTAGAGGGGTGGGATAGAGAGGGTGGGAGGGAGACGCAAGAGGGAGGAGATATGGGGATATATGTATATTTATAGCTGATTCACTTGGCTATAAAGCAGAAACTAAGACACAATTGTAAAGCAATTATACTCCAATAAAGATGTTAAAAAAATTTTTTTTAAACACCCAAAAAAACCAAATGGTCCACTCCCAGTTATGATAATGCACTAATATATTCCCTTCAGCTCTCTCATATTTTTATATGCCACTTTGTATTCTCCTGGTTTTACTTAACATTATATCGAACATCTTGTTTATGTTTCTACATAATCTTAATTATCATTTTAATGCCTGTATAATATTCCATCATTTTCATGTACCATAATTTATTAAACCATTTCTCTAATGTTAGACATTCTCTTGGTGCTTATTCCTTTCTTTATTCTGATTACAGTTACAAGGCTTTTTTCTGTGTGTAAATGTTTCTGTTCTCCTCTTATACTTCATAAGTAACTCCTCTATTCACATATGCTTTATGAGAGAGATTCTATTTATAGCCTTCATAGTGCCAGGAATATAAAGCTGTCTCTGACTAATTTAATCCAACAACACTCAAAACAAATAGGTTATGGAAGGCAGTAGATTTAATGGCTATTTAGAATGTGTGTCTTTGGCAGATGACCTTGATTTAATTGTGCAATTTTCATTATGCTGTAGCTTTTATTCCCTTATATTCTATAATGTTTTTGGCCCCAGAGACAGTCTCTAGAAGAACAGAAGTCATGTGAACCAGAAAAAACCGCTGTCAGACCCCATTTTAATTTCACCTGCAGGCTCAAACCCCCGCCAACCAGAGTTTTATTCCTCACAGAGGTGGAATCTGATGACCCAGTAATATCTATTCTATGCCTATGCTCCTCTTCAATTTCTCTCCACTTACATCTAGAACCAAGATCCAGGATTCCACAGACATCTTTATGGCCTCTTATCCAGGCCTTGAGTTTGCCTTAAAACTCAACAAAGACTGGGGCCCCTACTGCTTCATCAGTTTATTTGCAATATTTGGTCTCCAGGACTAGGGCTTGCTTTACCTTTTAAGGTAAATTTTAGGAGGGGCCCAAGGTCTCAGCCTTGAGTCTAGGGTTCAAGGGTTAACAATCACACAGGGCCAGACAACTGAAAGGACTTACAACATTTCACACCTAAGGCTTTAATAAAGATAAGTATAGCAGGAGAAAGAAAGTATAGTCAGTCATTGAGGGGTTTGATATGTCCAGGAGCACCTCCTAGAGTTCTCTCAGTTACAGAAGATGTGCTTTGCATTCAAATTATGGACCACAAAGATATGTGCAAGGTATCTTGGTTTCAAGGAAGCCAAGATACTAGTTTACTGAGGGGTCTTTAACACACTACTTGTCACAACTAAAACCAGACTGTGTAAATGGCAAAACCAGGTACAAACCATCAATCTACAGATCCCTAACTGATGCAGACAAGCCAGTACAGGATGTCTCCAAGGGAATTTCGAACTTTAAGATGCACATTATAAATCATTAGCTAGTACATTTCATCCTTATCTTAACCAAGGGTCAGTACCAGACTTTCAGGCAACCCTGGAGACAAGCATAGAGCTATCTCAGTCCAGGTACAAGCTAACTCTATCCTCACCCAGAGACATGGGCTATATAGAGATCCTCAGCACTTTGGTTTCTTCCTTCTTTCTCCATTGTTTAAAGCAACAAATACTCCTGTGTAACATAAAGTTTGGTGAGGGACACGTGTCAAGTCTCACAAAAGTTGCGTGGGCATATTGCCTTTCTTAAGGTTGAAGGTATTCAACTTGGGAAATCCTTTGAACTTCAATTGATTAATTTATTGAATAGACAGAAGAGGTTAGAATAAGAAAAAACATCTGGGAGTTATATTATCAGAGGGACCCTCATTTGCCATTGGAAAAGGGCTGCAGGGCATGCCATCTCAGATGGGTAAGTTGTTATTCAGTTCACAATCTTATCCAACTCTGAAAGAGAAAAACTACATAGAAATCTTTTCAGCAACTTCTCTGTGGCTTCTTTTCCTCAAATGACCACAGAAAACTAAATGTGCTGAACCACACTTCCATAATGGTATTTGGCTGGAAACCTACTGCTGTAGCTTTTGTGTTTTTTGGCACTGTATTACTTTGTGAGGGCTGCTGGAAAAAAGTACCACAAATTGGGAGGCTTAAATAACAGAAATTCATTCTCTAACAGTTCTAGAAGCAAGTCTGAAATCAAAATTCTAGTGGGGTCGGTTCCTTCTGAGGGCTGTGAGGGAAGGATCTGTTCCAGGCCTCTCTCCTTGGCTTGTAGATGGCTGTCATCTCTCTGTGTCTTCACATTATCTTCCCTCTATGTATGTCTGTCTCTGGGTCTAAATTTCTTCTTTTTATAGGGACACCAGTCATATTGGATTGGGGCCTACCCTAATGACATCTTTTTAACTTTAGCTCTGTACAGACTATCTCCAAATAAGGTCGAGTTCTGAGGTACTGGGGGTTAGGTTTTCAATATACGAATTTTGGGGGAACACAATTCAGCACACAAGAGGCACATATCAAAAAGCAGGCTGCTTCTCAAAGCCTCTGCAGCAACCTTTTTCTTTTTGTACTCTTCTTCTTCCTCTTGACATTAGTGTTTTTAGGAAAGGTGGTGACTGATGCTGCCTTGTGTCATGAAGAAGTTATTTCCTGCTGGCCAAAATAACAAGACATGTATATAAAGAGGCAGACATAACAGATAGCCTTCTGGACAGGAATCAACTGTGACATAATTAGAGACTCATGTCTGTTTTCAAAACAGTAACCAAGACAGCTTGGTTGCTATGAGTGACTATTCAATGCCAAAATGGCACATGAAGCCCTTTATCTCCTAAAATGAACAGGAAGGCTGCTTATTTGTGCTTTGAGGAGGGCAATTAAACAATGTTTTACTGCAATTGACTGAGAATTGTTGACTAACAATTGTTTACTAATTGCTTACTAACAATTTAGTAAAAATTGTTTTATAATTTATTGGTATAATTACCAATAATAACATAATAACAATAGTTACTCTTGCAAATATACAGTTTTATAACATATATATTGGAGTCCATAAAAATGTTGTAACTATCCTCTTTAATTGTACAACAAAAATATATTATAAAAATTTAAATTCCTTTCACAAAAAGATGTTCAAGAAGGGCAGAATAGTGATATTCACAATCATATTCACTTTCCACTTTATGATTTTAAACAGTATTTGTACCCAGGTGGTAGTGATATGCTATGGTCAAGGGGCCTAGTTGGAAGCAACGGCTATAGGCATTTTCTGTGAAGAGATCCTAGAGCTCAGTCTCTTGGCTCTATCATTTAATTAGAAATGTTCTCTTCCTTGGTTTCTAAGCATAATTTCTTTAAAGTAGCCAAATGTAACAGCATTACCATTGGAAAATATTTTAAATAAAATTTATTAGTTGCAGCAACATGGACGGACCTAGAGATTGTCATACTGAGTGAAGTTAAGTCAGACAGAGAAAGACAAATATCATATAATATCGCTCATATGTGGAATCTAAAAAAATGGTACAAATGAACTTATCTACAAAACAGAAATAGAGTCACAGATGTAGAAAACAAACTTATGGTTACCAAAGGCAAAGTGGGGTGGTAAATTAGGAGACTGGGATTAACTACTAGATATAAAATAGATAACTAATAAGGACCTACTGTATAGCACAGGGAACGCCACTCAATACTCTGTAATGACCTATATGGGAAAAGAATCTAAAAAAGAGTGGATAAATGTTTATGTATAACTGACTCATTTTGCTGTATAGCAGAAACGAACACAACACTGTAAATTAATACTCAAATAAAAATTAATTAAAAAAATTAAAATAAAATGTATTAGTGTATGTCTAGAGTATGATTTGGTTACTTTCTTACATATCTTTAACTATTTCTTTTCCTTTACGAGTTCATGTGAGGAAAGTACAGATGGAATATTCTCCAAGATCGACGAGACCCTGGGTGCTAAAACAAACCTTAAAGCTTAAAAGATATGATATGATCTTAGCTCATAATGGAATTAAACTAGAAATCAATATGAAAAAGATAACAGGAAAATCTTTAAACACCTAAAAATTTTTTTAAAAAACCAATAATCCATGGGTCAAAGAGGAAGTCTCAAAAAAAACGAAACATATTTTTAACTGAATGGTAATATAAGATATCAAAACTTGTGGGATGCATCCAGATCAGAGCTTAGAGGGAATTTTATAGCAACAGTGTTTACATTAGAAATGAAGAAAAGTCTCAATAATATAAGTTGCTACCTCAGGAAACTAGGAAGAGAAGAGCAAAATAAACCCAAAGCAAGAAGGCGGTGAGAAATAATAAAGATAAGAGCAGAAGTCAAAGAAATGGAAACAGAACCAGCAAATGCCAATGGTTGTAGATAAAAGAAAAAACAAAAAATCCTACTCTCTCTAGCCTAAGGACTAGGAAAGAGGCAGTCTAGCAAGAGAGAAAACTTTTAGTAGCTGTTCTACTACAGCCAAACATCAAGGAAAAAAATCTGTGGCCTGACCTCTATCCATAGCAGCAGTGACTAAGAGGGAGCCTAGACATCAGACTGTAATGAGGCAACCCAACCCCCTGAAGGTGTGGTGTCAGAAAAGGTCAAGAACAGAATTGGGACTTTCATCCACACTAAGCAGTACAAGTGACCACAACCCCAAACCATGGAGTCAGTGGAAACCATGCAGCAAGCATGGGTTTCCTCCATCATCTGGTAGCAATGAGGCACCCCTCCTCCACTCCGCTGAGGTGGTATCAGAGGGGGCCTAGTGGATAGTTTGGATTTACAACACTGCCCAATGGTAAGAAGGCGGCCCACCCACCCGACGGTGTCAATGGAGATCATGTGGGGAGTAGTAACAAGGCACCCCTACCAGTCCTAGCCAGGGAGATAACAGTGGAGGCCTAGTGAGAAGTTTGCCCAGCAGTAATGATGAGCTCCCTCCTCCCTCAAGTATCAGCCAAGGCTAACTGGGAAAACCGGACTTCTACCTGCAACTGACAGTAATGAGGCAGTGTTCTCCCTTCCTCTCTGAAGTATCAGAGGAAGCTAACTGAAACAAAAGGCTTATATAAGATCCAGATTCTCACATAACATGCAAAATGTCTAGGTTACAATAGAAAAAAATCACTTATTCCAAGAACCAGGAAGATCTCAAACTGAATAAAAAAGACAACCAATAGATTTCAATGCAAAGATGACAGAGATATTAAAATTCTCTGACCAAGATTTTAAAGCAGCCATCATGGAACTGCTTCAACAAGCAATTATAAACATACCTGAAATACACCTATGAATATACTTAAAATGAAAAAATAGAAAGCCTCAGCAAAAGAATTGAAAATCTCAGTAAAGAAATAGAAAATATAAGGAAGAATCAATTAGAAATTTTAGAACTTAGAAATACAAAATCTCAGTACATGGGTTCAAGAGCAGAATGTAAGGCAAGGGGAGAAGAATTACTGAACTTGAAGAGAGAACAACAGAAATTACACAATCTAAACAGCAGACAGAAAACAGACTAAAAAAAAAAAAGAACAGATTTTCAGAGACCTACTGGAAGATAAAATAAGATCTAACATTTATGCCATCAAAGTCCCAGAAAAAGAGGAGAAAAGGGTGGGGCTAAAAAACTATGAAATAACAGTAAAATAATAGCTGAAAACTTCCCAAATTTGGCAAAATTCATAAATCTATAGGTTCAAGAAGCTGCACGAACCACAAAGAAATTCATGTAAAGGCATATCATAGTCAAACTTCTGAAAACCAAAGACAGAAAAACAATCTTGAAATCAGTGATACAGAAACAACTTCCCTATATTGGGACAACAATTCAAATGACAGAGGATTTCTCATTAGAAAACACGGAGGCCAGAAGGAATTGATACAACATTTTTCCAGTGCTAAAAGAACTGTAAATCCACAATCCTATTTCCAGTAAAAAATTCCTTTGGGAACAAAGGAAATATAAAGACATTCTCAGATGAAGGAAAACTAAGGGAATTTGTCACCAGCAGACCTACCCTAAAGGAATGGTTGAAGGAAATTTTATTAAGAGAAACAAAATCATTAAAGAAAGAATCTTGGATTACCAAGAAGGAAGAAAGAACACAAGAAGAAAAAATATAGGTAAATACATTAACTTTACTTCTCCTCTTGAGTCTTCTAGATTACATTTGGTGATTGAAGGAAAAATTATAACAATGTCTGATATGGCTCTAGATGTCTGTGGAGGAAATATTTAAGGCAATCATATCATAAAAGGGAGACAAGGTTTCTACACTTCACTCAAACCGGTAAAATGTCAACATCAGAAGACTAAGTTATGCAGAGCAGCCACTGAAGATGCTATGCAAAAAGATACACTCCAAATCACTATAGATAAATCAAAATGGAATTATAAAATAGGTTCAAGTAATCCACAAGAAGGTAGGAAAAAGAAAATAGGAACAAAACACAGAATAAACAGAAAAAAAAACTCCAGCAGATTTGAGCCCTAACATCTCAATAATTACATTAAATGTAGGTGATCTAAATATGCCAATTAAAGACAGAAATTGGTGGAGTAGATTAAAAAATATGACTATATGCTCTCTACAGGAAACTCTCCAAATATAATGATATAGACAGATTGTCATATCATGCTAACATAAATCAAAAGAAAGTGGAGTGGCTACATTCATTTCAGAAAAAAAGAACTTCAGAGTAAAGAAAATGACCAGAGACAAAAAGGGACACTATATAATTATAAAAGATTCAGTCCAACAAGAAGATAAAGTAAAATGTGTATGCACCGAACAACACAGCAGCAAAATACGTGAAGACAAAGGCTGAGAGAACTGAAAGGAGTAATAGGCACAGCCAAAAGATAAGAAGACATCACCATCCTTCTCTCAACAACTAACTGAACAGTTAAACAGAAAATCAGCATGGGTATAAAATAACTCAAAGGCAGTATCAACTAAGAGAATCTATTTGACATTGAACACTCCACCAACAACAGCAGAATCCACATTCTTTTCAAGTGGCAATGGATAGCAAAACAAGATAGCCCCTTAAACAAATCTGAACAAATTTAAAGAACTGAAATCATACAGCATGTCTCTGACCACAATGAAATCAAACTATAAATCAATATCAGACAGATAACAGAAAAATTCCACACTAAAAACCATGCTCCTAAATAATTTGTTGGTCAATGATAAACCTCAGTGGAAATTTTTAAAAACACATTGTACTGAATGAAAATGAAAACACAACATATCAAAATTTGTGTGACATAGCAAAAACAGTGCTAAGAGGGAAATTTATAGCACTGAACGTGTACATCAGAAAAGAGGAAACATCTCCAGTCAATAATCTAAGATTTCCACTTCAAGAACCTAAAAAACAAAGAGAAAAATAAATTCAAAATGAGCAGAAGGAAAGAAAGAACGATAAAAACAAAAAGCAATGAAACTGAAAACAGAATAACAATGGAGAAAAATTAATAAAATACAGAGCTAGTCCTTTGAAAAGATCAATAAAATTGAAAAAAACTCTACCAAGACTTGACAAAGGAAAAATGAGAAAAGGCACAAATAACTAAGTCAGGAATGAAAGACTGCATATCATTATACACCCTGCAGACATCAAAATGATAAGGAAATACTTGAAACAACTCTATACCCATAAATTTGACAAACATGTACAGGATCTGTATGCTGACAGTTACAAAATGTTGATGAAGCTAATCAAAGAAGACCTAAATATATGGAGAGACATACCATATTTATGAATTAGAAGGCTCAACATAGTAAAGATGTCAATTATTTCTTAATTTATATACTGGGCTAAGACAATTTCTATCAGAATCCAAGCAAGTTTTTTTTTTAATAGAAATAGGCTTATTCTAAAATTCATAGGGAAAGGCACAGGCCCTAGAATAGTTAAAATAATCTTGATAAAGAAGAATAAAGTTGGAGAACTCACTTTACCCAATATTAAGGCTTATTTATATAGCTCCAGTAATCAAGACAGTAGTATGGTATTGGTAGAGAGACACATTGATCAATGGATTAGAGTAGAGAACACAGATATAGCTTCTACACAAGTACAATCAACCAATTTTTTTTTCTTTTTGGCCATGCAGTGCGGCATGCGGGATCCTAGTTCCCCAGCCAGGGATCGGGCCCATGCCCCCTGCATTGGAAACGCGGACTCTTAACCACTGGACCACCGGGGAAGTCCCACAATCAACCTATTTTTGACAAAGGTGCAAATGCAGTTCAATAGAGGAAGGATAACCTTTTCAACACACGTGGGAGCAGTTTGCCCTCCATAAGCAAAAAACGAACCTTGGTTCTTCACACCTCATGCAATGATTAACCTAAAATGGATAATGGACTTAAATGTAAAACTATAAAACTTTTAGAGAAAAAAAAGGAGAAAGTCTTTGGTATCTAGCACTACACAAAGAATTTTTTAGACCTGATACCAAAGCATGATCCATAAAAGGAAAAATTAATAAACTAAAAACTTTTGCCCTGTGAAAGCCATATGAAGAGGATGAAAATACAATCCACGGACTGGGAGAAAATATTTGCAAACCACATGTCTGACAAAGGACTATTATGTAGAATATAAAGAACTACCCAAACTCAACAGTAAGAACACAAACAATCCAACTAGAAAATGGACAAAAGGCTTGAAGACACATTTCACTAAAGAGGTTATACAGATGGCAAAAAAGCACATGAAAAGATGTTCAACATCGTTAGCCAGGGAAATGTAAATTAATACCAAAATGAGATATCACTATACACCTACCAGAATAACAACAAAAACAACAAAATGATATAGTACAAAATGCTGGTGAGGATGTGGAGATCCTGGATTACCTGAATTGCTGGTGGAAATGTCAAATGGTACAGGCACTCTGGGAAACAGTTTGACAGTTTCTTATACAACTGAACATGCAACTACCACATGACCCAGAAATTGTACTCTCTGGCATTTATCCCAAAATTATGAAAATATGGCCACACAAAAACCTGTACATGAATAGCACTTTTACTTGTAACAATCAGAGACTGGAATCATCCCAGATATCCTTCAGTGAGTGAATGGTTAAACAAACTGTGGTATATACATACTCAGCAATAAAAAAGAATGAACCATTGATACACCAAACAACTCAAACGAACATCTGGGAGATTACACTGAGCATAAGACACCAATCCCAAAAGGTTATATACTGTATGATTCGATTTCTATAACATTTTGAAATTCTAAAATTTTAGAAGTGTAGGACATATTAGTGGTTGCCAGGGGTTGGGATTGAGGAAGGGGGTCACAAGAGGGAGGTGGGTGGAATTATAAAAGGGCAATATGAGGGATCCTTGTGGTGACAGAACTGTTCAGTATCTCGACTGTGATGATGGATACACAAACCTATACAGGTGGTAAAATTGTATAGAATTTAATACATACACATACAAATTAGGATGAGTAAAACTGGACAAATCTAAATAAGATTGGTGGATTGTATCAATGTCAATATCCTGGTTGTGATATTACATTACACTTTTGTAAATTGTTACCATTAGTAGAAATTGGGTAAAGGGTACAAAGGATCTCTCCACATAATTTTTTTACAACTACATGTGAATATACAATTATCTCAATAAATTTTTTTTTAAGTTGTGAAGTACCAGAACATACACTTCACCAAAGATCATATAAGGATGGCAAATAAGCACATGAAAAGATGTTTAACATCTTTATCCATTAGGTAAATGCAAATTAAAACCATGAGGAGACACTACTACATACCTATTACAATGGCTAAAAAAAAATACTGATAATATCAACTGCTGGCAAAGATGTGGAGCAACTGGAATGCTCATACATTGTGAGTGGGAATACAAAATGGCACAGCCACTCTGGAAAATGGTTTGGCAGTTTCTTATAAAGTTAAACATACACTTAATTATATGATCCAGCTATCTTACTCCTTGATATTTACCCGAGAGAAATGAAAACTTATGTTCATACAAAAACTAGTATATGAATGTATTTGGCAGCTCTACTTGTAATTGCCCCAAAACAGAAACAACACACATGTTCTTCAAATGGTGAATGGATAAATAAACAGTAGCATATCTATGCAATGGAATACTACTCAGCAATGAAAAGCAACGAGCTACTGAAACATGGAACAACATCAATGAATCCCAAAGGCATTATGCTAAGTGAATAAAGCAAGTCTGTAAAAGTTACATACTGCCTGATTCCAATTATAAGACATTCTGGAAAGACAAAGCAGATCAGTGGATGCCAGAAGCTGGGAGGGGGAGGAGAGTGAGACTATAAAGGGATAGCATGAGGTCATTTTCGGGGGGGGTGATGTGTTCTGATTGTGGTGGTGGATACATGAATCTATGAGAAATGTCTACCAAAAGAAGGGGCAGTAAAAAGAAATGGACATGGAATATTTGATAATCAATAGCCTTTTCCAGCAATTTGCACTCAGTCCTTTGGATGACTAAGAGTAGTGACTGAGAGACTTGAAGACTTAGTGACAAGTTACCTATACACTGTGTCTTGATCTCAAATCTCTATTCTGCCTGTCCAGGCTGTTTGAGAACAGGGATTAGAGATGAGGTTTCAGTTGCCTTTTCAAGATTCTGGTTCCTTTCTTCACACATGACATAGAAAGAAAATTATATGATACTCCTTTTATATAGTGCAAGCTCCAGTTTTCATGACTTTTTCTTCTTATCTGAAAATTGTATGTTTCCACGGAAGGCTTTTTAGTTTCCCTCTCACATAAACAGTTTGCCTTCTTTGAATGGAATTTTATGCCCCTTGAATTTTACAGAATGCTTGTAACTAGCAAAGACAAAAAAATCTTATTGTTACAAGTAGTGACTTAAAGTCATATTTTAAGGTAGTCAAAATATTTTTTTTAAATAGCTCTTTTTCCTAAAGAGTTTGAATCCATAAACAAAATGAGATATTTTTTTTGGCCTACAATTTAGATTAATTTCATTAAAATTAATTAATTTCATTAAAATTTCATTAAAACCACCACCAGCGTGGTTGTTTCCTCCCTATTTTTAAACCGTTTGCTTGTTATAGGTTTGATGTTATATGTTCATTTTGAAATAAATTTGAACAGCAGGAATTGCCAAGGATTTAGGAGTATTACCAAGTTCATTCAATTTGTTGAAAATGACATCAGAATTAAAGGATTCTCTTTCACTTTGGTCTTCTACCCACTTCCAAATTGAAATAGGAGTGTCTTTGGAATAGTTTGCCCCCTCATAATTTAGAAGCCCTGTTCTGTGTGTACCTGCCACTCACTGGACCCTAAGAAACACTTTATTGAGCTAAAGAAGTCGAGCGGTCATTGTCATTTTCAGTTAAAAGCGCCATTTTGCCTCATCATATCACTGCCAAGTGTCATCACTGCTTTTAAAACCCCAAGTAATCAATAAAGCCTTCATGGATTAATTGCATGAGTAAACAAGTTTTCCCATTATCATGTCCAAACATAAAATGTACCTCGACTTTTCATTCACTAATTCCCCTATGAATTCAGTAACTATTTCTACATAATGGAAACACCTGAACATTATGCTTATTCATTCAGATAAATGTTTATTATTCAATTATCAGTGTGTGCCATAAAGATATCCCATCTATCATAGTGATGCACTGAAGGAAATTAACCACTTTCCAGAAGAAGTTATGATCTGCCTCTGTCTGCCAAGCTTGGCTCCATTCATAAATCAATACTTAATAAATGCTTTCAATGGCTGATGATAAAAATGACTTTGTATAACTGAAAAGGCAATAGGTTTTATCCACCTTTTATGGCTGTGACAAGAGATACAGAGAAAATAAGAAATTCCATCTCTAATAATACAGTGAACCATTATCAGATCTGAATATAATGATAATATCCAAATTTGCAGTCTTTAAGACATTTAAGATTCTGATAGAATAAAGCATCTTCATATGCTTTGATTATCCCAACACCACAGTAGTTTCAGGACAGTAGTTGGTTTTAGGGAAAGGGCGGCACCAGGAAATGATAAGGGTCTTTGAAATAAGGTTTGCATGATTTCTGAACGTAATCTTTCCTTTCCAGAAAGAAATATAAACAGCTATGAGAAACCAATTGCAATAGATCTTGATCAAACTTGGCATTTACTTCAAAACAGATATTCTGTCCATAAACACCAACGCCTACCTCGTGTATTGAATGGAGCATAAAGCATTTTAATGAAAGACATTTTTGAAACAATAAGAAGTGAGGGGATGAAAACAAATCAGACATAATTAAAACCTTGTGGCCACATGTGAACTGAAGTATCTCTAACCCTTGGAGGTAAGTTCTTCATTTGGAAGCAAGTGTCAGGCTTTGCATACTAGAGATTTGCAGAACAAGGGGCAGACAGTTTTCATAATTTTATCACATTTACAACAAAACATTTGCAAATGTTGGCTGTTATCTTTTCATTTGATTTTTCTCTGAACCTCCCTTACTTCAGTAAACACAGATTTTATAATAACAGTGTATTTTTTCTTAGCTGTCTCTCAAGCTTAGCAGAGGGGCCATGTACCCATACATTACTCATTGTGCTTCAAAATCTCATAACCCAGGAAAGCAAATTTCTCTTTATTCTCCAGAACTAATTTCAGGCTTAGAGCACAGAAAATCCTCTGGGCCGCTACCATTTCTGAAAAGACAACTAAGGCAGTGATCACCTGGTAGGCATGTTTAAATAAATCACTTTACTTTGCTTTTTGTTTTTGCAAGATTATCACATCTTCAAGAAGGAAGATTGATTGAAGGAAATGATGGAAACAGGTTCTTTATTCATTCAATGAAAAGGTCTCCAAAGGGTTTAATCTTTAACTTGGATTTGAGAAATGTTAAGAGGGAAAACAGATCTTTCACAGTCAGGTTATAACAGTGATTACTAGAAGTGTGATTTTTGTGTATTTTCTACAATGTCAAATATTGATTCATAAGCTTTTAAAAAAAAATCTTAAAAATTTTCTCAACCCTTAGAGCGCTCATAGTGTCTGCCTAAGAACCTGACATAGTTATTTTATCTTATTCTAATTTATTTCAAGTAAGAATGTAGAAATTGACACATGCCCTAAATATGATTTGTCTTGCTTTGGTCTCCTTTCAAAGCAGACTCT
This sequence comes from Balaenoptera physalus, assembly GCF_965194825.1. NCBI lineage: Eukaryota > Metazoa > Chordata > Mammalia > Artiodactyla > Balaenopteridae > Balaenoptera > Balaenoptera physalus. The sequence goes on from NC_138903.1 coordinate 39,139,736, forward strand.
GAGGTGAGGATGTGGGTGCAAATACTTTATTTGGGAGGTGAGCACAAGAAGCAGAAGTGAGGAAGTGACAAAAGAAAAGAAGAAAGCTACGGATGGACCTAGAGATTGTCCTACTGAGTGAAGTAAGTCAGACAGAGAGAGACAAATATCAGATATCGCTTATATGTGGAATCTAAAAAAAGGGTACAAATAAACTTATCTACAAAACAGAAACAGAGTCAGAGATGTAGAAAACAAACTTACGGTTACCGGAGGGACGGCAGGGGGAAGAGGGATAAATTGGGAGATTGGGATTGACATATACACACTACTATAAATAAAATAGATAACTAATAAGGACCTACTGTATAGCACAGAGAACTCTACTCAGTACTCTGTGATGACCTATATGGGAATAGAATCTAAAAAAGAGTGGATATATGTATATGTATAGCTGATTCACTTTGCTGTACAGCAGAAATTAACACAACATTGTAAATCAACTATACTCCAATAAAAAGTAATTAAAAAATAATAAATAAAGAAGAAAGCTAATAAAGTATGTGTTCCTCAGCAGTTAACACTGTGGGCAACCAGAACTTAACCTTGCCAGGGAACCTCTGAAAAACCATGTGGGATAGACGTCCCAAGAACTGGGGGAGAGGAGGGGAGGGGCTGGGGTATTTATTCCCAGATCCCATCCCTCATTGGTTGAGTTCTTCTCAGGTGGCATGAACTCCCCCATACCTCCATGTTGTGACTGTGTATGGCAGACCGGGCTTCCATGCTGGAGAAAATCCTCAGCCAGGAAAGAAGACACACAGATGCTTAAGTTGGGAAGCTAACAGGTACTGAGAATTGTGTTTATTTGCAGCTCCTGGTGAACTCAGGTAGGCCAAAGAAATCTGGGACAGGGTATGAATAGTGTCTGCTCCCTGCTTAGTTCTCTATCTGGAAGGTGCTTAGTAGAACTTACTAACAAAGGGAGTAACATAAATATGTATTTCAATCATTAAACCTGACCTATAAAGAAGCTGACTATTGATAAATGAGCCCTGGTCTTATTACAAAGCATGTATGTTTTAAAGAGGTTGCTGGCAGATATTTGACCAGTGTTCTATCTTTACCAATGAAGTTCTGTTTTGATCAGGATTTGTGCTTATCACTATTGCAGGCTGACTGTGCAGCTCTGACTGTCCTTCTTCCAACGGCCTTCCTTTCCCTGATGACCAATGATACTACTTCGTGAGAGGAAGGTACTAACTGGAGGAACTTTGGTCCTTGCAAGATTGCTTCTTCAGGTTGGAACTTTTCCACTATTGCATTTAATATAGGTGTGATATTGGGAAATTGTCACATCCATTGCTCAATACTCCTACTTAGAGACACATATGAAAAGGTTATTCATACCTACAAAGGTTTTTTTTTTCCCCTGACACCAAATATGTGGGGATTTTATAACACCAGTTCTCTGATTCTCTGATACCAACTAGTTATCCAACAATTCAATCTAATTCTGACACTAATTGCCCAAAGTTAGCACAGACCCCACAAGTTAAGGGCTCAGTCCCACAAGATGGCCCCCACTTCAGATGCCACTTGCAGGTCCCAGGTTGCCACCCATACTTCTGACTATATTCTGTTTATAAATTTGATAGCCAAGTCCAGGTTCAATAATTTGCCAGAGTGACTCACAGAACTCAAGAAAGTGCTTTATTTGCTATTACCAGTTTATAATAAAGGATATAACTCAGAACAGCCAAATGGAACAGGTGTATAGGGCAAGGTATGGGGAGAGGAAGGATGCAAAGCTTCTATGCCAAGCCGCCTTCCCAGCACATCAGTATGTTCACCAACCTGGGAACTCCCCAGACCCTGTCATTTAGGGGTTTTTATGGTGGTTTCATGACACAGGCGTAATTGATTAAATCATTGGCCATTGGTGATGAACTCAATGTCTTGGCCCACTCCCTTACCCAGAGGTGGGAGGCGAGGGGCCTGAAAGTTCTAACCCTCTAATCATGGCTTGGTCTTTCCGGTGACCAGCCCCCTGAAGCTGTCTAGGGGCCCCCAGCCCCCAGTCATCTCATTAGCATACACAAGACACTCTTATCACTCAGGAGATTCCAAGGGTTTTAGGACCTTCGTACCAGGAAATGGGACAAGAATCAAATATTGATTTTGTATTATACCACAAAACCTTAATACCAGGAAAAATGTTGTTGCCCCAGAGTCACTGGAATTTCCCCTGCTTGTAGACAAGGCAACCTATGAAACTGAGGATGTTGCCATTTTTACTTTGGCCATTAAGAACCTTGGAGACAAATTTGTAGATCATATGGTCACCTTATTTATATTTTAAATCTCCATCTTCTCCATAAATTTAATTTTTTAAAAATTCACTAGCCAAACACAAATATAATCTTATGATAATAGATTTATACAATGAGAGTTGTAGAGAATTAAATGTGACTATTCCCTTTACTTTGCCCCTAACATTCAACATAGTCTTTCCCACCTAAAAGTAATCAAACTTAACATTTGGATTTATGTCTCTCTAGTCCTTTTTCTATGTGTCTATATAGAATGATATGCAGATATTCACATATATATTTATGAATGTGAATATGATGCTATTAATGTTCACCAATACATATGTGCATATAGGTGCATGTATTTCTGTATCTTGAATTTGTATACCTAAAGACTTATTAGATACTATTCTATACAGAATGCTCTCAATCTTTTCATTTTTACATAGTATACCAAACTAAGAATATTTCATAAGTTAATTAACCATCTCTCTAATGATGGGTATTTAGGCTGTTTCTAATGATTTACTAATACAAATGATTTTGTAATTCTGCATGAAGTTGAACATCTGAAGTGGTTATTTGACATGATTTCCCAGAACTTTTTGAGCACTGAAATGCCTAGAGAATTTGAGTCTCATCTCTGTACATTAGAACCCAGGTACCTTGCCTCCACTGGTTCCTTTCAGCTAGGGTACAATCACGCAACTTAGACATGCCCATGTTAAAGTTTGATTGGAGTGAGCAGCTTCCATGTCTAATTCACAATCCAAGGGAGGGTCATAGCAGAAGCATGTGAATTGTCAAGGGAGATAGTAGCAGGAAAATTGAGTTCTTGGTGCAGAAGTTACTTTGGCGCTGACAGCAGTAGCTACCTCAATCAAGTCTAGTAGAGAGTAGCTGTTCAAGCGGCAGCCTCCAGGGTTTGGTAGCAGCGGAAACAGCAGTCTCATGGTTTAAAAAATTCCCCTATCTCATGCGAAGTCCCTGGCAGTCCAGTGGTTAGGACTCAGTGCTTTCACTGCCGGGGCCCGGGTTCGATCCCTGGTCAGGAAACTAAGATCCTTCAAGCTGCATGGCACAGCCAAAAAAAGTTTCTCTAGCTCAATGTTTATTTCCTCATTGTCACTTTTTATTTTGTATATTTGGGATTTTTCCTTTTTCTTTTTTTGGTTAGCATTTTTAGCAATAAAATATTTTTTAATTAAAGTATGTACATTGTTTTTTTAGTCATGATGCTATTGCACATTAATAGACTATATCTCAATGGTGAAAAACTGAAAGCATTTCCTCTAAGATCAGGAACAAGACAAGGATGTCCACTCTCACCACTATTATTCAACATAGTTTTGGAAGTCCTAGCCACGGCAATCAGAGAAGAAAAAGAAATAAAAGGAATACAAATTGCAAAAGAAGAAGTAAAACTGTCACTGTTTGCAGATGACATGATACTATACATAGAGAATCCTAAAGATGCCACCAGAAAACTACTAGAGCTAATCAATGAATTTGGTAAAGTTGCAGGATACAAAATTAATGCACAGAAATCTCTTGCATTCCTATACACTAATGATGAAAAATCTGAAAGAGAAATTAAGAAAACACTCCCATTTACCACTGCAACAAAAAGAATAAAATACCTAGGAATAAACCTACCTAGGGAGACAAAAGACCTGTATGCAGAAAACAGTAAGACACTGATGAAAGAAATTAAAGACAATACCAACAGATGGAGAGATATACCATGTTCTTGGATTGGAAGAGTCAATATTGTGAAAATGACTGTACTACCCAAAGCAATCTACAGATTCAGTGCAATCCCTATCAAATTACCAATGGCATTTTTTACAGAACTAGAAAAAAAAATCTTAAAATTTGTATGGAAACACAAAAGACCCCGAATAGCCAAAGCAGTCTTGAGGGAAAAAAACAGAGCTGGAGGAATCAGACTCCCTGACTTCTGACTATACTACAAAGCTACAGTAATCAAGACAATATGGTACTGGCACAAAAACAGAAATATAGATCAGTGGAACAGGATAGAAAGCCCAGAGATAAACCCACTCACCTATGGTCAACTAATCTATGACAAAGGAGGCAAGGATATACAATGGAGAAAAGACAGTCTCTTCAATAAGTGGGGCTGGGAAAACTGGACAGCTACATGTAAAAGAATGAAATTAGAACACTCCCTAACACCATACACAAAAATAAACTCAAAATGGTTAGAGACCTAAATGTAGGACTACAAAACTCATAGAGGAAAACATAGGAAGAACACTCTTTGACATAAATCACAGCAAGATCTTTTTTGATCCACCTCCTAGAGTAATAGAAATAAAAACAAAAACAAATGGGACCTGCTGAAACTTAAAAGCTTTCACAAAGCAAAGGAAACTACAGACAAGAATAAAAGACAACCCTCAGAATGGTAGAAAATATTTGCAAATGAATCAATGGACAAAGGATTAATCTCCAAAATATATAAACAGCTCAATATTAAAAAAGCAAACCCAATCCAAAAATGGGCAGAAGACATAAATAGAGATTTCTCCAAAGAAGACATACAGATGGCCAAGAAGCACATGAAAAGCTGCTCAACATCACTAATTATTAGAGAAATGCAAATCAAAACTACAATGAGGTATCACCTCACACCAGTTAGAATGGGCATCATTAGAAAATCTACAAACAACGAATGCTGGACAGGGTGTGGAGAAAAGGGAACCCTCTTGCACTTGTTGGTGGGAATGTAAATTGATACAGCCACTATGGAGAACAGTACGCAGGTTCCTTAAAAAACTAAAAATAGAAATACCATATGGCCCAGCAATCCCACTACTGGGCATATACCCAGAGAAAACCATAATTCAAAAAGACACATGCACCCTAATGTTCACTGCAGCACTATTTACAATAGCCAGGTCATGGAAGCAATCTAAATGCCCATCAACAGACGAATGGATAAAGAAGATGTGGTACATATATACAATGGAATATTACTCAGCCATAAAAAGGAACGAAATTGGCTCACGTGGATGAATCTAGAGACTATCATACAGGGTGAAGTAAGTCAGAAAGAGAAAAACAAATATTGTATATTAACGCATATATGTGGAACCTAGAAAAACTGTACAGATGAACCGGTTTGCAGGGCAGAAATTGAGACACAGATGTAGAGAACAAACGTTTTGATACCAAGGGGTGAAAGTGGCGGAGGGGGGTGGTGGTGCTGTGATGAATTGGGAGATTGGGATTGACATATATACACTAATATGTATAAAATGGATAAGTAATAAGAACCTGCTGTATAAAAAATAAAGAAAATAAAGTTCAAAAAAAAAAGAGCAAAAAAATAGACTATAGCCTAGGATAAACATAACTTTTATAGTCACTGGGAAACCAAAAAATTTGTGTGACTTGCTTTACTGCAGTATTGTGATATTCACTTTATTGCAGTGCTCTGGAACTGAACTTTTTTTTTCTTAACTAGGTTAGTTAGTGGTCTATTTTGTTGACCTTTGCAGAACAGCATTTTAATTTATTTATTATTTCTACTGTTTTTCTGTTTTCTACCTCATTCATACCTCCTGTCTTTACTGATTCCTTCAGTCTGTTTTCTTTTGGATTATGATGCTGTTAACTTGATAGATCTGAGTTCATTTATATGCATTCTTTTTTTTATTGCTCAGCATTTAAGTCTATAATTTTTTAACTGATCACCATTTCGTTTCCAATATATTCTAAAACATAATGTTTTCATTATTATTACATTTGAGAAATTCTACAGTTTTGATTTATACGTCTCCTTTTACAAAACAGTGCTTTACGGAGTTTTAAAATTCTCAAGTGAAAGGGCTTTTTTGTTATCTGATTTTGTTTTGCACTGTGAAAATTCTGTGATATTATTTCTACTTTGTGAAGCATATTGAGAGTTTTGTGACATAATTTATGGTTTATTTTTATGATTTTTCATGTGTGTTTGAAGAAGAGGCATATTCTCTAACATTTGAGTGTAAAGTTCAAAATAAGTCCACATGACCTACCTTATTGATGTTTTCTGGGTATTCTACATCATAACTGAATTTTTGTCCACTTGTCTTGGGCTGAAATTGGTATGTTAAATTTGTCTATTATTATTCTGTTTCGGTCTATTTCTCCCTGCACACTTTGGTATCAGGATTGCAACTCCTGCTTTTCTGGCTTGTTTGTATTTTTTGTCATACTTTTACATTAGTTTAGCTTTAATCTTTATGAATCACTTTGTTTTATTACGTGTGTGTATGTAAGACAAGCAAAATATTTTTTGAGAGCAAATTTGAAAATTCTTTTCTTTGGAAAGCTGACGTAAGCTCATTTCCATTTATTGATATGACTAACATATATGATCTCAACTCTATTATTTTATATTTTCTGTGGTATTATCCTATATTTACCATATTTCTCTCTGTGGTCTGTTTCCTATTATTATTTTTTTAATTCTTTTGATAGTTAGCAAATTTGCATTTTTTTCTATTGGTTTTCATTTTACCATTTCCTTTGATATTGCTGTTAGTCCCATTTTTCCTTACTTAGGCTTTACTATTTATTTTGTCAGGTTTGAATGATGTCCACTGACTACCACTTATTACATATATATAGTCAGTAAGTTTATCGTACTTTACCATTTCTCTCTTGCTTCTCTACTCATTTAGTGTTGTGTTATTCCTATTTTGTCCAAATATGGGGCGGGTAAATTTGCACTTGCAAAAGGGCAATAAGAATCTAGATTATAAAATATTTCCCAGAGGCTTCCCTGCTGGTGCAGTGGTTAAGAATCCACCTGCCAATGCAGGGGACACAGGTTCCATCCTTGGTCCAAGAAGATCCCACATGCCACGGAGCAACTAAGCCCGTGCACCACAACTACTGAGTCTGCACTCTAGAGCCCGTGTGCCACAATTACTGAGCCTGCGTGCCACAACTAATGAGTCTGCACACTGCAACTACTGAAGCCCACGCACCTAGAGCCTGTGCTCCGCAACAAGAGAAGCCACCGCAATGAGAAGACCCAATGCAGCCAAAAATAAATTAATTAATTTAAAAAAATATATATTTCCCAGATGCTCCCACTATAATGTTCAAACTTTAAAGGACTTGAAATACTGAGTTTGGTGAGAATGTAGAGTAACAAGAAATCTCATACATTTGCTGATGGGAGTGTAAAATTATACAACTATTTTGAAAGCTGTTTGGAAGTTTCTACTAAAGCTAAAAACATCCTATACCTGTTAAGTGAACAATTTCACAACTGAGTATACACCCAAGAGAAATGAGTGCTTCTGTCCACCAAAAGACATGTTCAAGAAAAGTTCCATGAAGGGTTATTCATAACAGGTAAACACTGGAAACAACCCAAATGTCAATCAAGTAAAACTGATAGTTATTTGTATATTCATATAATAAGTACAGAACAATGAAAAAGATTAACCTTCTGCCACAAGCACCAACCTAGATCTCACAGTCAGATTATTAAACAAAAGAAGTTAGTCACAAAATAGTACATGCTGTATAATTCCACTTATAAGAACTTTAAAAACAAGCAAAATAATCAACAATGATGGCAGTCAGAATAATGGTCACTTTTATGGAATATTAGCTGGGAAAGGGCATGAGAGGGCTTTTTGGGCAGCTGGGAATGTTCTATATCTTAATATGGGGTGGTGATTATATAGGTGTTTACATGTAAAATTTCATTGTGCATTTAAGATTTATGTACTTTACTGTATGTAGTTATACTTTAATACACACACACACACACACACACACACACACACACACACACACACACACATTCTTCCCTGGCAGGAAATCACAATGAGGAGGGGAGGGAAGGTACATGAGAGCAGTTCCTGAGGGGAAAGGAGATGTGGGAAGGCAGCCAGGGAGGGGAGGGGAGCACTAATGTTTCATTTTGCCCAAACCAGTCTTCACTTCTGCTGCATCTACCCCATGAAATATGTATGATCCCAGGTGTTGCCTGACTCTGCCCACTGTGACTGTCAGGGTAATGGTAGGAAACGTGTTGTTTCCTTACAGTGGGTCACCCAGAGCTGTCACAAGAATGTGGAGAACAGGCTGTTGCTACTCTTTCAGCTGTCGCTGGCGGCACTGCCTAGAAAGACAACCCTTGTAAAGGACCCCCTACATTATACTTTCGGGTGAATCATGGGGACTAGAGCACTTTTATATCTGTCAGGCCAGTCTTTATACCCAGACAAGGATCTAAGTTCACTGAACACCTTGGGGAATTTATAACCCTTTTGTGGTCACTTGATGTCCTCTCTCTTTACCGCCATCACCTACACACACACAAGGAAGCACTTTGCATTACTGTGTGCTCTTCAAGCCAACTGAAATTCACTGCCAAACCTAGTTGCAACCATACTTAGATATCTCAGGATTTGGGGTTTGCTAGATGAGCTGAGGAGGAAGAGGTCACATAATCAATGAAATAACCACATTCTACTTCTTCATTTAGGGGAAGGTAATGAAAGGCTCCCACAAAGTAGATAGTTGACTTTTTGGTGGTGACACAAGCTTGATTTCATCCCTCAAAGGTCTGACACTCTGGTAGCTCAAATAAGTATTCACTGATCTAAGTCCTGTGCTGAACTTCTCAAAAGAAGACTGGAAGTTTTCTTCCCTCTTCTGGTTTGCACCTCCTTTTTACAATTCTGTTATTTCTCCTCCTTTGCATCACTGAGGCCACCACCAACACAGCTACCCGGCCCATCCTGGTATTCACTACCACCCTTTTCTATCATTTATTAATTTGACAAATGTTTGTTGAGGTTCTGGGATGTATGCTCAGCCACTATGTGTAAGAAGACATGAAAGACATTGTATCTATTGCAAGCTGTGATCCCCAAAAAAGGAGGCTTTGAGATGACGATTAGCATGCAGGAACTTTATCAGGGACTAATTTTGGGATTAGCGCCTGTGAAAGCTAAGAAGGAAGACAGATAGGGCAGCAGGCAATGTTAGGCTCTGACGTAGTGACAAGAAAGGCCTCAGCCAAATTGATAGGGAGCTCAGAAGCAGGAAGAGCCCTATAGAGTCGTCCCCAGTTGGGGTGAGGGGGCTGGGCCTTTATACCCTGAAATCAACCAGCCACTGGATGCAGGTGTTCCCCAGAAGGGAGGTATAATCTTGGGTGAGGCATCTCTCTTCAGCCAATGGCAATCTTGGGGAAGAAGGCTGATGGTTGAGGGTTGTGGGCCAGCAGTTCTCACAGCAGCTGGGGGAGTAAGTACTTCTATCCAGAAGGTGGCATCTGGGTAGCATGTCACAGCATCCACAACAGTCCTTTTCCTAAAGTCCTCACTGTCTAGGCCAGGGTGGTGGTGGTAGGGGTGACAGAGACTCAGAAATGGATAAAAAGTCTTTATTGTTGCCCAATATCTGGCCAAGGCCTCCTGAGCTGTTTTTCCTCACAACACTTCTGAAACTAAATGTGTGGAGTTTTTCCCACATCAAAAACCAGTTCTCCGACTCTGGACCCAAACTGGGGGTCCTCCAATTCAATTTCTGTCACGACACCAACTACTCAGTTAGTGTCAGACTCCACAGGTTGAAGGGCACAGAGAGATGGCGGCTATCCCCAAGCCAGGAAGAGGGCTCTCGTGAGAAAATGACCATGCTGGCACCCTGATCTTGGCCTTCCAGCCTCCAGAACTGAAAAGATAAATGTGTATTGTTTAATCCATCACCCAGTGTATGGTATTTTGTTATGGTAGCCTGAGCAGACTAAGTCATGTCCATAGGTAAAGTGTCATATAATTAAAAGAAGGAGCTCTGTTTTGTCCCTGTGAGTGAGTCACCAGTCCCAAGTGGTGGGTTTTGTAGCTTTACCTCATCAGGTTAAGCTGTTGATGAAATGGTCATCAGCATTACACTGTAAGCCTACATTTTGAAAATAGGATGTTCTTGACAGTATCTGAATGAACTTTCCCTTCCTATTTATGGTTCCAGAAACGAAGCTGATATTGAGCTACAACAGGCCCAGTATTTTGCTAAATTTTACAGCAATTCCCCAGATGAGCTGGATGCCTTCAGAACACTATTTTCCTATAAGGCTTCCCTGGGACCAGGAGAGACATTTTCTCTATCCACGTTCATCCCTCATTTCCTTTAACACAAAATGACTTCAAATGACTGAGTTTAAACCATTTCATTTTGCTCTAAAACACAAAACAGTATCTGTTTATTTCTTAGCTCCTCAGGCAAAGCGAGTCCTTTGTGTTTCTTGACTTTATATTAACTGGCAGTGTTACTCTCACATATGGACAATTAAGGATGGACAAAAGGAATGGAGAGCCCTGGCAACCTAAAGGAAGAGCTCTCAGTGGATACTTTTAACTCTTAATCTTGGCAAACTCAGTGTCTTCTAGAACTGGGTGTTGCAATTGTGGGTTAGGACCATTCCTCCTCAGCTGGCCTCTGGACTCCCAGTGCCTTCCCTGGCCCCTTCTGTGTCAATTTCCTCCAATCTGATCATCTTCACGACTGAGCTAACCATGTGGCAGCCTACCAATGGTGGCTGTGTGCCCACACTCTACCCCTCCTGCCTCAACACACGTCACACAGAGTCATATTCACACATCAGTAAGGAAATGCCGTCATCCTTTCTCTCTTCTAAATGTAGCAAATAAGGGCTTGACTTCTCTGCTAGAACCAGTTTTTAAGTATCTCCAACTCTTTACCCTCAGCTGCCCTCCTCACCATCAGAATGGTTCATGAGTTGTGACAGTCATTTTCATAGAATTGCTTGTATTTTAATTACTTATGTGTCATAAATAAATGTAATAATAGAATCACATACTATTAGAAAAATTATCTTTTATAACAAATAAAACATGCCTCTGTTGCCTAGAAGAATGAACTCATGATTTTTCTAGTTGAAGAAACTAAGATCCACTGATATATCAAATTTCTTAATCTGGCAAGTTAGCAAAGAACCATTGCTTTAAACTCACACAAATACTTGTAATGTTCAGTGAAGGGTCTCAAATCATTGGGAGAGAAACATACAACAGTTTTTTTTTTGCCATTTCATTTTTTTCAGGATTATTGAGGTATAATTGACTAAATCATAATATTTAAAGTGTACAACTAAAGTGAAGATTTGATATACATATACATTGTTAAAGGATTCCCACCATTGAGTTATGTAACACATCCACCACCTCGCATATTCCTCCCCTCCCTTTTTTTTTTTTTTTTTTTTTTTTTGGTGAGGACACTTAAGTTCCATTCTTTCAGCACATTTTAATCATAAAATACAATATTAACTAGTCACCATGGAATACATTAGATTCTCAGACCTCATTCATTTCATAATTCAAAGTTTGTACCCTTTTATTAACCTCTCCCTATTTCCCCCATGCCACCTTTCTGTCTGGCTTATTTCACTTAGCATGATGCCTCCAGGTTTAAACATGCTATTGCAAATGATGATATTTCCTTCTTTTTAAAGGCTGAATAATAATCGATTATATATACATATATATGTATATATATCACATTTTCTTTATCCATTCATCCATCAGTGGACACTTAGGTTGTTTCCATATCTTGGCTATTGCAGATAATGCTGCAATGGACATAGAAGTACACATATCTCTTTGAGACAATGATTTCATTTCCTTTGGATATATACCCAGAAGTGGAATTACTGGATCACATGGTAGTTCTATTTTTAATTTCTCGAGGACCCTCCATGCTGTTTTCCATAATGACTGTACCATTTTATATTCCCACCAACAGTGTAAAAGAGTTCCCTTTTCTCCACATCTTCACCAACACTTTTTCTATCTTGTCTTTTTGATAATACACATTCTAACGGGTGTGAGGTGATAGCTCATTGTGGTTTTGATTTGCATTTTCCTGATGATTAGTGACACTGAACAACTTTTCGTGTACTTGTTGGCCATTTGTATGTCCTCTTTGGAAAAAAAATCTGTTCAGGACCTTTGCCCATTTTTAAATTGGATTATTTGGTTTTGTTTTTTGCTATTGCATTGTATGAGTTCCTTGTATATTTTGGCTATTAACACTATCCAAACACTATGTGTAGTTTGCATATATTTTCTCCCATTCCATGCGTTGCCTTTTCATTTTGTTGATAGCTTCCTTTACCATACAGAAGTGTTTTAGTTTGATGTAGTCCCATTTGTTTATTTTTGCTTTTGTTGCCTTTGCTTTTGATGTTACACCAAAAAAAAGAAAAATCATTGCCAAGACCAATGTAAAGGAGCTTACTTCTTATGTTTTCTCTTAGGAGGTTTATGGTTTCATGTCTATGTTCAAGTCTTTAATCCAAATCTTTGATTTTTGTGTATGGTGTAAGATAGGGATCCAGTTTCATTCTTTTGCATATGGATATCCAGTTTTCCCAAAAACACTACTGAAGAGACTATCTTATCCCCACTGTGTAATCTTGGCTCCTTTGTTAAAATTTAATTGACCATATCTGCAAGGGGTTATTTCTATTCCATTGATCTATGTGTCTGTTTCCATGCCAAATACCATACTGTTCTGATTACTACAGCTTTGTAATAGTAATTGCAAACAAATTACATAGTAATTTGTTTCCAGGAACCAGGAATTGCCTCTAGCTTTGTTCTTTCTCAAGACTGTGCTGGCTCCTCAGGGTCTTTTGTGGTTCCATACAAATTTTAAACAAATATTTTTTTTTATTTCTGTGAGAAATGCCATTGGAATTTGATACAGATTGTATTGAATATGTAGATTGCTTTGGGTAATATGGACATTTTAACAATATTAATTCTTCCAATGCATGAACATGGAATATATTTCCATTTATTTGTGTTTTCTTCAATTTCTTTTATCAATGTTTTATAGTTTTCAGTGTATAGATCTTTCACCTTGTTGGTTAAACTTATTCCTAAGTATTTTATTCTTTTTGGTGCTACTCGAAATGGAATTATCTTCTTAATTTCTCTTTCCAATAGTTTGTTGTTAGGGTAGAGAACTGCAACAAATTTTGGTACATTGATTTTGTATCCTGCAACTTTACTGAATCAGTTTATCAGTTTCAACAGGTTTTTTGTGGAATGTTTAGGGTTTCTATGTATAATATCTTGTCATCTGCAAAAACAGACAATTTTACTTGTTCCTTTTGGATTTGGATGTCTTTTATTTGTTTTTCTTGCCTAATTGCTCTGGCTAGGACTTCTAGTACTACACTGAATAAAAGTGGCAAGAGTGGGCATCCTTATCTTTTTTCCTGAATTCAGAGAAAAAGCTTTAAGCTTTTCACCATTGAATATGATGTTAGCTTTGGCCTTGGTCTTCATTTTGTTGAAGTACATTCCTTCTATATCCAATTTATTGAGAATATTTGTAATGAAAACATGTTGAGTTTTGTCAATTGCTTTTTCTACATCAATTGAAAAAACTGTATGATTTTTATCCTTCATTTTGTTAATGTTGTATATACACTTGATAGATCTACATATGTTGAACCATCCTTGCATACCTGGAATAAATCCCACTTGATCATGGCATATGATCCTTTTAATGTACTGTTGAATTTGGGTGGCTAATATTTTGTTGAGGATTTTTTTAATAGATCTTTATTGGAGTATAATTGCTTCACAATACTGTGTTAGTTTCTGTTGCACAACAAAGCGAATCAGCCATATGGATACACATGTCCCCATATCCCCTCCCTTTTGAGCCTCCCTCGCATCATCCCTATCCCACCTTTCTAGGTCATCACAAAGCACCGAGCCGATCTCCCTGTGCTATGCTGCTGTTTCCCACCAGCCAACTATTTTACATTTGGTAGTGTATATATGTCGATGCTACTCTCACTTCACCCCCAGCTTCGCCCTCCCACCCCATGTCCTCAAGTCCATTCTCTATGTCTACCTGTTTATTCCTGCCCTGCAACTAGGTTCATCAGTTTTGGATTGTTTTTTTTTTTTTTTTTTTTGGTTTCCATATATATGCGTTAGCATACGGTATTTGTTTTTCTCTTTCTGACTTACTTCACTCTGTAGGACAGACTCTAGGTCCATCCAACTCACTACAAATAACTCAATTTCATTTCTTTTATGGCTGAGTAAGATTCCATTGTATATATATGCCACATCTTCTTTATTCATTCATCTGTCGATGGACATTTAGGTTGGTTCCATGTCCTGGCTATTGTAAATAGTACTTGCAATGAACATTGTGGTACATGTCTCTTTTTGAATTATGGTTTTCTCAGGGTATATGCCCAGTAGTGGGATTGCTGGGTCATATGTTAGTTCTATTTTTAGTTTTTTAAGGAACCTCCATACTGTTCTCCATAGTGGCTGTATCAATTTACATTCCCACCAATGGTGCAGGAGAGTTCCCTTTTCACCACACCCTTTCCAGCATTTACTGTTTCTAGATTTTTTGATAATGGCCATTCTGACTGGCGTGAGGTGATACCTCATTGTAGTTTTGATGTGCATTTCTCTAATAATTAGTGATGTTGAGCATCTTTTCATGTGCCTCTTGGCCATCTGTATGTCTTCCTTGGTGAAATGTCTATTTAGGTCTTCCACCCATTTTTTAACTGGATTGTTTGTTTTTTTGATATTGAGCTGCATGTGCTGTTTGTATATTTTGGAGATTAATCTTTTGTCTGTTGTTCCATTTGCAAATATTTTCTTCCATTCTGAGGGTTGTCTTTTTGTCTTGTTTATGGTTTCCTTTGCTGTGCAAAAGTATTTGCATCTACGATCATCAAGGATATCAGCCTGTAATTTTCCTTTCTTGTTGTGTCCTTGTTAGGCTTTGATATCAAAGTAATGCTGTCCAGGTAAAATGAGTTTGGTAGTGTTCCCTCCTCTTCTATTTTTGGGAAGAGTTTGAAAAGGATTGGTGTTAACTCTTCCTTAAATATCTGGTTGAATTCGCCAGTGAAGTCATTTGGTTCTGGACTTTTCTTTCTTAAAAGGTTTTTTTTTTAGTTATAGTTATTTTAATACTTTTGTCTTTTAACCTTTATAATGGAATTATAAGTGATTTTCCCATCACCATTACTATTTTAGAGTGTTCTGAATTTAACTATATGTTTACCTTTACCAGTGAATTTTATACTTTCATATATTTTCATGTTACTAATCAGTGTCCTTTAGTTTCAGCTTTAAGAACTCTCTTTAACATTTCTTGTAAGGCTGGTCTAGTGGTGATAAACTCCTTCAGCTTTTGTTTGTCTGGGAAACTCTTCATCTCTCCTTCAGTTCTTTTTTTTTTTTGTTTTGGCTGTGTTGGGTCTTCGTTGCTGTGCACGGGCTTCCTCTAGTTGCAGTGAGGGGGGGGGCCACTCTTCGCTGCAGTGCGCGGGCTTCTCATTGTCGTGGCTTCTCTTGTTGTGGAGCACAGGCTCTAGGCGTGCAGGTTTCAGTAGTTGTGGCATGTGGGCTCAGCAGCTGTGGCTCACGGGCTCCAGAGCTCAGGCTCAGCAGTTGTGGCACATGGGCCCAGTTGCTCCACGGCATGTGGGATCTTCCCGGGCCAGGGCTTGAACCCATGTCCCCTGCATTGGCAGGCAGATTCTTAACCACTGGGCCACCAGAGATGCCCCTCTCCTTCAGTTCTTTTTTTAAAATTTTTTTTAAAATTTTTATCCATTAATTACTTTAATGCAAAAGTCAAATTGATTTATTAATACATACTTTAAAACTTCACATGTATGCACATACACACATACAGAAATGTACTACATACAATATCACTGCAACGTGCATTATTCTGTACTTAAAGCTTTAAACCAGTAATACATATATATGTATGTATATATGATATATTTTTTCAAGTCATATTTTAACCTATTTACATTAAAAATATTGATGCTTAGCAGCTTTAGGTATTTGATAGCAGATATAGAATGTATCCACTAACATAGGAAGTTTTATTGGCTAGTGCTAATTTTGATATTCTCTTTTTGCTGGGCAAGCATTTACACTGAGTAATTACTATGACAAAAAAATACTTGAAGAATCATCTTTGTACAAGAATTTGTGCCCATGTATGAGCATTTCACCAGCACACATACCAAAAGTAGAATTACAGATTTATAAAAGATTGATATTTGAAATTTTGAATAATAAATATCAGCAGGTTGCCTTTCAAAGAAGCTATACAACCAAAAGTATATGGGATCATCCATTTAACCATAACTTTTCTGATATTTGAGTTTTAAAATATTTTCATGTATTAAATCTGATGCTCATGTAGTCTACTTTGTAAAATGCTGTCCACACTTAGCTTCTGCAATACTGTCCCTGATTCTCTTCCTACTTATCTATATTTCCCTTGTTTTCTACAGTACCCCTTTCTTCTGGATGTCTTTTAAATGGGATGTTTGCCTCAAGATTTTATCCATGGTGCTATTGTTTTACTACTCTGCACTCTGCATCATGTCAATATCTTTAGGTATATAAAATCCTTTTTTTCCCCCAAGTTTCTACTGCTATCTCTAAATATCTCCTAATGAACAGTCCCAGACTAGAATGCATGCTCCACATTAACAGGGGGAAGATTGTCTTTTTTTCTCATCTTTTTCCTCAAAGCCTATCACTGTATCTGGCACACTGTAGCCTCAAAATATACAGCATATGATGGTTGACTAAATGAATAAACAGTGGAAGATAGAAAATTTAATAAGAGTAATTTTAAAAATCTATACTTGTTCATTGGTTTCTCAAAATAGGTATTAATCTTCATCCTTTGCCATTATCCTGATTTGATCAATTTCATACTGTAATGATTTTCTTTCTATAGTAAGAAGGAAGAAAATCACTTTTTCCTTCTTCTCTTCCACTCTCTCTTCTCATCACACCAAATCTCCTTGCAATTTTATTGCTCCTGTACTTTCTAGGCTTGTTTTGAACATATATTTGGGTATATAATATTTAGGTCAGATAAGTAAGAGTAGGGTGAAATTTGACTTTTAACTGAGGCAATCAGATTTAACATTTTGTCACTGATGCATAACAAAGTTTGCGGTATTTCATATAGTGTGCTCTTAAAAATTGAAAACTTCAAATTTATGTTATAAAAGACTTGCAGTAACAAAAGCAGGAATTCTCCCATTTGCTTTTCTATATTTGAATTTAAAAGAATAAAATCTTCTAAGTAATAAGAGAAGTTTTTAAGATGTCACAAAGATTAAAGATTTTATAATAGGAAGATTATATTGTATTATTGAGGGGGTCCCAATCTAGTTACATGCCCCTTTAAAAACAGAGAGATGTGACAGAAGTTAGTGAGATGCACAGAAGGCAAAATCAGAGTGATTCCAAGTGTGAGAACTCAGCACACAATAATGGGCCCTTAGATGAAAGGGACAATGTGGAAAGAACAGACAGAGGCCTCAAGGAGCTTGGAGTGGCCCTCAGCTGACATTTAGTAAGGAAACAAGGACCTCAGCCCTACAACCACAAGGAGCAGATTCTGCTAACAATCTGAGTGAGTTTGGGATTGGGTTCAATCTCAAAGCCTCCATCTCCTTCAGTTCTGAAGGACAACTTTAACAGGTAGAATATTCTTCGTTGGCAGTTTGTTTTTTCTTTCAGCACTGAGAATATATCATACTACTCCCCTCTGGCCTGCAAGATTTCTGCTGAAAAAAACACTGATTATTTCTTTGGGGGTCCCCTTGTACATAAAAATTTGCTTTTCCCTTCTTGCTTTTATTATTCTTTGTCTTTAACTTTTGACAATTTAATTATAATGTATCTCATGTGAGTGTTTGAATTCTTTTTTGAAACTCTCTGGGCTTCCTGGATCTGGATGTCTGTTTCTTTCCCAAGGTTAGCCATTATTTCTTTGAATAAGCTTTCTTCCCCTTTGTTTCTTTCTTTGTTTTCTCTCTTTGCCTTCTGGGACTCCGGTAGTGCATATGTTGGCTGTTTTATAGTGTCCCATAAATCCCTTAAGCTATACTCACTCTTTTTCATTCTTTTTTTCTTTTTGCTTTTCTGACTGGATGAATTCCACTGCCCAGTATTCAAGTTCACTAATCCTTTCCCCAGCTTGACCTGTTGTTGAACCCCTCTATTGAATTTTTCAGTTCAGTTATCTTATTGTTCAGCTATATGATTTCTGTTTGGTACTTTTAAAATATTTTCTATCTTTTTTGTTGAAATCCTCACTTTATTCATGCATTGCTCTCCTGACCTCAGTGAGCATCTTTACAACTGTTAATTTGAACTCTCTTCTGGATAATTCACTTAATCTCTATTTTATTAAGATTGATTTCTGGGACTTCCCTGGTGGCGCAGTTGTTAAGAATCCGCCTGTTAATGCAGGGGACACAGGTTCAAGCCCTGGTCCGGGAAGATCCCACATGCCGTGGAGCAACTAAGCCCATGCGCCACAACTATTGAGCCTGTGCTCTAGAGCCTGCAAGCCACAACTACTAAGACTGTGTGCCACAACTACTGAAGCCCACACGCCTAGAGCCCGTGCTCCGCAACAAGAGAAGCCACTGCAACAAGAAGCCCATGCACCACAACGAAGAGTAGCCCCTGCTCGCCACAACTAGAGAAAGCCTGTGCACAGCAACAAAGACCCAATGCAGCCAAAAATAAATAAATACATTAATTAATTAATTATTTTTAAAAAGATTGATTTATGGAGATTTATCTTGTTCTTTGTTTAAAATATAGTCCCCTTTTTCTTAATTTTTCTTGACTCTCTGTGTTGGTTTCCACAAATTAGATAAAACCACCACCTCTCCCAGTCTTAACAGATTGGTCTCATTTAGGAGATAAACCATGTCAATCAGTCTGGCCCAAGTTCCTGCTTGCCTCTCAAAACTTTGTGACTGTCAAAGTCATTATCTTCATTCCTAGTGGATCTCAGTTTTTGAGTGTGTTGAGCCCCAGGAGTGTGCCAAAAGGGAGGATCACTATCAGTACCTAGATGCAGGTCATTTAGATGTGAGTATTTTCTGTTTCCTGATGTGTAGGAGTCACTCAACTAGCTTCTGGGATTCTGTTAGAAGGAATTTCTCCATGTGTAGCTGTATATTTGGTGCATCCATGGGAAGAGGGAAATTCAAGACCCTCCAATGTTGACATCTTGGCCCAGAGTCTTTTGTTTTCAATTACTGTTTCCAACTGTGCTCTCAGTCACTCCTTTCTTGGTGAGGAGCTTAATATCTCACTTCAGTGGCTTTTTCAGCCACTTTCAGTAATTAAAGCAGTTTCATTCAAGTTTTCATGACTTAGTCCTATTCTTTTTACAAAGTCAATGTCATATTCAATCCAAAGCCTTTCTCTTTTTCCCAGAGGAAAAGCTAAACTTGTGTGTCTAGCAGCTTACATGTAGGGAACTTTAAGGGCCTGATGGCTGTGGTAGAGCGCAAGGTCTGCTCTTTTAACCACTTTTACTCCATCTTCTTTGCAGTAAGGTGTAAAGAAAAGAGTAGGGAATGCCCAATGTGCTATTACACAATGGTTCATGGTGGGGCTGCCCTCCTTTCCTTAGTTATAATTATTGCTCTGGTTTTTTGGCTTTGGGCTCTTTGGACAGGAGGTAACTCCCATAGGCCACATGATGAGAGGCCTTTTTTATGCTACTGCCCTAGGCATTGGTAAGCTGCTTCCCCATATTCTACTTGAACTTCAGAATTCTGCCACATGCCATGATAGTCCCTAACAATGTTGTAGTCTTTAATCTCTTCAGTGGCTCCAAAATCAGGGGTCACTGAGAGGAGGAAGACATATCTCGGATCACAAACGTAACAATCTGCCCAAAGGAGATTTTTCCTTTCTTTAAGGCTTCTTATTTGGATTTATGGGGGAAGGGAGTGTGTAATTCTGCCTAATGGCAAATATTAGCAAGCCATACAGGGAGGCAGCAGCCTTGAACATCTGGTGGAGCGGTAGACTCTAAAGCTGGAACATAAGATACTTAACACCTCTTTGTATCAGTCACAAATTTCAATACTGCACAGTAACACTAACCTAATATACTCTCAATAAATCCAATGTTATGTTAGGTGCCTTGAATCAATCAATTTATCTATCCATCTATCTAACTATCTATCTATCTATATTTCTCACATACCTATAATGTACATATATGTAATGTACACATATATAATGCATATATATTTTAGGTTTTTCTATATTATAGTATTGTATATATATTATGTGTGTATACATACACATATATGTATATATTCAATCATATGTACACACATGCATCATAAACACGTGTGTATGTATACATGTATGTTTGTATTCAGTGAGCTGGGTGTGGGAACAGGAGAACCATGGAATATTGCTGGATTGTGTACATTGTGTGTCTCTCCTTTCTCCAGTTTCCTCTATTTATTTAACGTGGTTTTAATTTTCTTTAAGTAAGGGGGTTCTGAGATTAATCTTAATTAACAGAAAATGTCAGATGAAATCTTGTTTTCAATAAGGAAAGAATTAGAGAGCATTAAAAGATAAAGACAAAGCAAAGAACCCTTGATGTAGAAGTAAAAGATAATGAATGGTAGCAATGAAGGAAAAATAAACACAGACAGACCTGAGTAGGATGAATGGTATGAATGAGCTAATAGAAAGAGGGGCTGGCTGGCTATGATAGGACAAATGTTTATAAAGCTTCTGTACCAGTTCCTAGAAACTGTGGAGGACAGAGGAAAATTAATATTTAATTCCATTATTTTCTTATATCTCACAATAACGGCAGAAATTAAGAATTTAACAAAACAAGTGAAGGAGAGGATGTGGATCAAAGGGAACTCTTATATATAGCTGGCATGTGTATGAATTGATACAACTTCTGTGAAAAATAGTTGGACATAATCTCACAAAGTTGAACATGTGCACATCTTATAGTTTAGCAACCACTTGTAAGTACATATAACTAAGAGAAACTCTCATAATTATGTTACAGAATATGTGCAATTCTTCATAGCAGCAATGTTTGTAATGGTAAGAAACAACTCCGCCCCCAAATTCAGAACAACCCAATTGTCCACTGACATAAAAGTGAATAAAACAGATTGTGGTATATTCACAAAAGAGCTATCATACATCAGTAAAAATGAATGAGCTAAATTATGGCTGAGACTGATTAGCTGATCACTGTACCTATTTTCTCTTATTCCTGGGAATACAACTAGACTCTATTTTCCAGCCTCCCTTGAATTTATGTGTGATCATGTGTGTCATTTGGAATCCTCTGGGAAGCCAACACAAAGATGGAATTAGGAGTTTAAGAGTTTTATTGAGCTTGAGCCCTATGAATAACAAAGGGCAGAGGGAGCAAGAGTATTCAGGGAGACCCTTCAAATCATGATGCAGGTCTCACCCATGTGAAAGGAGAGGAGAAGGAAGGAGAAGTGGCTAAGAAAAACTTCAGACTGCAGTGCAGCTCTGAGAAAGTTTTGGCCAGTCCAATGTGAAGTCCCAACACAAAGATTGCCCACAGATAAATTCTGCACTGGGTAAAAATGTCCAGCCCCTTGTAAACTTGCCGTGCTGTCATTGGTTGGAAACTGCCTGGGAAACTAGCCTCACCTTGAATGTTGTGATAGATCCTAAAGGTGATGCAGCTGGAGGCTGTCAGCTCACTGAATTCCTTCCAGCAGCTTCTGTGTTAAAGGGAGATCTGAGAAGCACACCTCCATGGTTGCCACGCCATGTGACTGAGCTTTCATAAATGGGACACGAGAGGAAGTGATGTGCGCCCCTTCTGGAACTGACTTATAGAAACATCTTACATGGATCCTCCATATTTTTCCTCTCTCTGTAGCTTGAGGGAAGATAAATACGGAAACTTCGGAAGCCATATGTTGAAGGGAGCAGAGGATAATGTGGCGAAATTCTAAGTTCCTGATTCACCAATTGGATGAGAGCCATACACTATTAAAGCATGTGTATTTTAGACTTTATGCAGGAGAGAAGTGAACTTATATTGTGTTGCAATATTGAAATTTGAGGGTTTGTCTATTATGACAGCTAATTATATCCTAAATCATGCTCTTAGTGACTCATTAAATCATAGATAATTCTTGGAAAACTAATTTTGAGAGAGGATAGCAGGTCCCAGAAGACAAAATACAGTAAACTACAGTTTTATAGACTCAAAACAAGTAACTCTAACAATATATTGCTTAAGAATCATATTTTCAAAGCCATAAAAATTTTTTTAAAATAATGATAGTGGTTAATTCTGAGGGGAGTCAGAGGGTGGGACTGGGAGGAATATATAGGTAGATGAGAAAAGTGTGTAGTAAGATTAACCATAACCTCTCAGTTAATAATTCTATTGTCTTCTGTAATCCTTCTTTGCATGGAAACACTTATTAAAGGCAGAAGCTTCCTGTTAGATGGAGAATCACTGCTATGGTTTCTTAGGGACTATCAAGTGTTCCTATCAAAGATCTCTTATTCCTTGGGGGAATAACTGACATTATGAAATAAAGACTTTTTTTCTCTAAGAGGTATCAAGAAATCATCAAACTTGAGAGGTAACAAACTAAAAATTCAAAATATTTTTTATGTGCTCAAATATCAGAAATTGAATATCACATTAAATTTGAAAATGTGTTGAGTTAGAAACTCTATTAGCTGCAAGTACACAGACTAAAAAATAGTGGCTTAAACACACAAAGATTTAATATCTCACATTAAAGAAGTCAGAAATTTGGAAGTCCAGAGCTGGTATGGAAGTTCACAGTGTCCTCTGGAAACCACAATTCCTTCTTTCTGCTCCAACATCCTAAGATACGGTTTCCATCTTTAAAGGTCAAGATGGCTGCTGGATATTCACTATCTAACTTGCATTTCAAGTAGCAGGAAGTACAAAGCGCAACCTCCCAGCAGTCAGCTTTCTTTAAGCAGCCTTCCAAAAAGTCCCAACCAATATTCATGCTTTCATTTTAGCAAGGGAGCTAAGAATAAAGTCTCCATTCTGAATGATCATATGCCCAGCTGAAAATCAGAATTCCACTAAAGGAAGAAGGGGGGAATGTCAACTGGGAAGCAACAGGAATCCTCTGTCATTGAGTAGGAAAAATAAAAATGGGCCTAGAAACAAGAGGCACCTTGAGTAAAATTGACTGTACACAAATCCCATGACCCAGAAGTTCTACCAGTATATAAAAGCTTAGAGAAATTCTTGCAAATATATACCAGAAAGCATGTACAAGAACTTTCATAACAGCAATGCTAATAATATCAAGAAACTAGAAACAACCAAATATCATTAATAATAGAATAGATAAATAAATTGTGTAATAAACTCTTATACTGCAGTGGAAATCAATCATGTATCTCAAAGAACTGATAGAAGCAAGACCCAGTGGAATACAGTATTGGTTCCATTGATATAAAGTTCAAAAACTGGCAAAACTAAGTAATGTTTAAGTATATACCCATTGGTGGTTTTATAAACTGAGTGTTTGTGTCCCTCCAAATTCATATGTTAAAACCCTATGAATGGTATAAGGAAGTGGGGCCTTTGAGAGATGAGCTCATAAAGGTGGAGACCCCATGAATGGGATTAATACCTTTATAAGTCACAAGAGAGTTTCCTTCCTCTGGTCTGCTCTCCACCATGTGAAAATACAACAAGAAAACAGCAGTCTACAAGCCAGAAGAGGGCTCTCATCAGAACCCAACCATGTTGGAACCCTGATCTCTGACTTACAGCCTCTAGAACTGTGAGAAATAAATTTCTGTTGTCTATCGGCCACCCAGTATGCATTTTGTTATAGCAGCCTGAACTAAGACAGGTGGTAAAAAATATACAGTATATCCACAAAGTAAAGCAAGGGTATTGTATTAGTCAGGGTTCTCCAGAGAAACAGAACCAATAGGATATATAGCTATGTATAAGAGGAGATTTATTATAGGAATTGGCTTACAAGGTTGTGGAGGCTGAGAAGTCCCACAGTCTGCCATCTGCAAGCTGGAGAAAAAGGAAAGGTGCTGGCGCGATTCAGTCTAAGTCCAAAGACCTTATGGCATAAGAGTCCCAACTGAAGTCCAAAAGCCTGAGAACCAGGAGTGCCTGTGTCTGAGGACAGCAGATGGGTGTGTCAGCTCAACCAGAGAGTGATTCATCTTTCCTCTACCTCTTTGTTCTATTCTGTCCCTCAATAGATTGGATAATGCCCACTCACAGTGGGAAAGGTAATCTGCTTTGCTCAGTTCATCAATTCAAATACTAATCTCTTCCACAAACACCCTCATAGACTCACCTAGAAAATATGTTTTATCAGCTATCTGGACATCCCTTAGCGCAGTCAGGTTAACACATAAAATTATCACAATCCCACCTCTTGTCAATTTAATCCCATATCTATATGCACCTCCTTAAACCAATAACAAGATTATAATTCTGCCTAACATTGATACAACTATCCTGTGTACAACCCAAAATGTACTAGTCCCTTCCTCAGAAGAGGAAGTAAAGCCTTTGAATGATGTTTACTCTTCTTATATCCCATAACTTGAATACTATGATGTAAAATTAACACTACTTATATGATGTAAAATTACTATGATGTAAAATTAACTGATATAAAGTTAATACATCTTATGTTATATGATAGGGAAATAAGGTAGGAAAGAAAACAAAGATATTTGCTTACTATATGTATATATACACACAAACATATTCATGACAAAATGAGGAAATAGTCATGACAATTACAGTCCCTATTTCTGTCACTGATCACACGGTCATAGCTGGTACTTATAACCACCTTCTTACATGACCATCACATATTCCCTTTGCCTTCATCAAGCACCTCAGCTGGTTGTGGTTCTTTATCTGGTGGGGCGACCCAAACCCTCATTCCTGAGGGGTCTGGGCCCTTAGTAGTCCTGCCTGGATTGTGCTGTTGTAGTTTTCCACTGACTTAATCATAGGACATTGTAATACTAAGAAATGTCCTAAGAAATTTCCTGTATTCCAGACATATTCTTTCTTACCGTCACTGTGGAATAGTAGTCAAGTTTTCCCTGGGTAAGTAATCAGGATTAATCTGTGCCCATTGACTCGAAGGACTGAGGACCCCAAGTGGCCCATCTGTATGGGCTGCTGCAATACCAAAGACTGGGTGGTTTACAAACAACAGAAATTTCTTTTGCAGTGTTAGAGGCTGGAAGTCTAAATCATGGCGTTGGAAGATTTGGTGTCTGGTGAAGGCCTGCATCCTGGTTTATAAGACAGAACCTCTTCACTGTGTTCTCACATGGTGGAAGGGGGCAAGTAAGCTTTCTTTGGCCTCTTTTCAAAGGGCACTAATCCACTTTCCAGAGGCCCTGCCTCTTAATCACCTCCCAGAGATCCCGCCTCAAAATACTATCACCTTGGGGATTAAGTTTCAACATATGAATTTTGGGGGGACACAAACATTCAGACCATAGCAGACACAATTGATGCAAAAGTCAGTGTTACGGGCTGAATTGTGTCCCCTCAAAATTCATGTGTTGAAGCCCTAAGCCTCAGTACCTCAGAATATGACTATTTGGAGAGTCATTAAAGTGGTAATTAAGTTAAAATGGGGTCATTAGGGTGGGACCTAATCCTTATAGGAGGATATAAGAAGGTCCTTATGAGAAGAGAAGATTAAGACACAAACAGAGAGAGACATCAGATATGTGTGTGCGAGGAGAGACCACCATGTGAACACATGGTGAGAAGATGACTGTCTACAAACCAAGAAGAGAGGTCTACAAAGAAACCAAACTTGCTGCCACCTTGACCTTGGACTCTAGCCTCCAGAGCTATGAGAGAATAAATTTCTCTTGCCTGAGTAACCCAGTCTTTGGTATTTTGTTACGGCAGCTGAAACTAACTAGTGCAGTCAGGATTGTGGGCGTATCAGAGGGTGGGGCAGAAGGATGAAATCAGGGAGGGCCATAGATGATCTTCTAAGGTAATGATAATGTTCCATATTTTAATATGGATGATGGGTATGGGGGAGTTTTAGTATTATCATTATTTTAACTTTAAATATATTTTATATGTTATCTTGTATGTGTCATCATTTAAACATGGAGAAAAAGGAAAAGAAGAGAAAGATGTGAAGATCAGCATTTAAATACAGGAAAATAATCACAATTAGAGGCATTTGAACAAAGAGAAAGATATAGTTTAGATTCCGGACACCATCATTAAAAGTAAACTTAAGGGCCCCAATTCCCCTAAAGCTTAAAATGTATTTTACTCAAGGAGAAAGTTGAGTGTTTGAAGTGTCAATTTAATTGGTTAGTGAAAACTCTCTATCATTTGTTAGCAGTTTATTATACCTACTGCTGCTACTATCTTATTGAATAACAGGTATCATCTTAGAAAGATAAATTTAGAATAGGTACAGACAAAGATAAAATTAGACTAGGTAGAGATTACTGGCATATGTGTACAGTACAGAAGAACTACTTTAAAAGCAAACTATTATTTTAGTCAAACTAGTTTATGTTCATGACTGCAGTATTATGATTATTGTGTCATGTGACATAGTGTAACAGAAGGTAGACTAGACCAGGAGTCAGAAGGATACGTTCTAATTCTGATCTTAAACTCTCTGAGACTTAATTCCTTCATCTGTTCACATAGGGAATAGATATACTTGCCTGCCTACCTGATGATTCAATGAGAAAATCATAGTAAGTTAGAGTTGGAAGGCAAGTTAAACATTTTATAGTTCAGCTTATTCCTTCTAAACATGATGAATCTGAAACCTAGAGAGAGACCAAGATAATAATTGGAATATTGGGTCTAGAGCTCAAGTCTTTTGAGGTAATCGCTCAGAAATCAGAAGGAAAAAAATGTTAATTGGAAGTGAAAGACAAAAATGTTGGGCATACTGTCTGGAATTTCAATAGCTAAATAAGAAGACTTATGGAACAATTATAAAGAGAAAGTGCAGGGGAGGAAATTGTCTATGAAATAATTCAACAAAATTGATCAGAACTGAAGGAAACACATTTCCAAATTGTAAGGGCACACCAAGTATCCACCACAATAGGTGAAAATATACCTTGGTACGGATACTTGATTGTGAAATTTAAGAAAGTCGGGGATGGAAAGAAGAAGATTCTTCAAGCTTCTGAGGGTGGGGGGAACAAATAATATTGGAGAATCATGAAAAATAATTAAGATTAACAACAGATGTTCCATTAGCAACATCGAAATCTAGATGTTTCATTAACAACACCTGTTTCATTAGCTACACTGAAATCTAGAAGAAAATGAATTGATATTTTCAAACTGCTAAAGGAAAATGATTTCCAACCTAGAATCCTATGTTCAGTCAAACTATCAATGAAATGTGGAGATAGAATAAAGCCATAGGTAGGAGTAAAGTATAAAGAAAAGCAAAGTCATAACATGGTTATCTCTAGGGATAGGGAGAGGGGGCTTCTAAAGCTGTGGTAATGATCATTTCTTAATCTGGGTAGTCTCTTTATTTTATTCTCTAATAAGACTAATAGTTTCATTATTATTTCTTAATAAGAATAAAAGAATAAATATAAAATATAAAAATAAAGAATAAATAAACATCAAAATGGTAAATTGAAAAATGATTATCAATGAAGAGTTTACATGGCAGTGAGGTTAATGGGACTTGACTTGGAGTGATGTTTCTCATGTGTAACTTTTTATATAATCTTAAATCAAGTGAATATATTGTCAAAATTTTACAATTAAAAATTTTTTAAAAAAAAACAAAGTATCCTAAGGGGTAGGAGCAGATGTGAACAATTAACCAAAGCTTCATTTTCATTAAAACATAGTATCTCTAAAATGGATGAAGAATTTAAATAAGCATTTCATCAAAAGGTCAATAAACATTTGAAAAAATAATCAGCCTCACTAGTAATCAGAGAAATACTAATTAAAATAATAAAATAAGGTTTTATATCTATTATTGATTTGACATTACCTAGGTTTGTCAAATTTTGTCTAGGTTGCAGAGAAATGAGGACTCATGTTCATGGCAGAATGCAAACTGGTGCAATTTGGCAATTTGGCAATATCTAGAAAGCAGATGATATGCACATCCTTTAATCCTAAATATCCACATAATCCTAAATATGCACATCCGAAATATTTTGGGGGGGCTATATCACAGAGAAATGCACACATTTGCATAAGGAGGCATACAGAAATATTTATGTCAGCATTCATTTTTATTAGTGAAAAATTGTAAACAACATAAATGTCCATCAGTGGAGGAGTGGATAAATAAATGGTAGTGTATTCACACCATAGAATATTACACATTGGTAAAATGACTGAACCTGGGTTAATCCATGTGGATTCACCTAGATAAATTTAAAAAGCAATATTAACTGGAGAAAAAGAAAGCAATGTGAAGAATATATTCAAATCATTAATAAGCAATGTGTAATTATCTAGATATTTTTAAAGGGAGGCAGATTAGGCTGTTTACATCACACGTCCTCAGTAAACAACTTTACATAAAAGAAATGTTGTTTCACAAATTCTCTTGAGGTTTTTCTCTTTGTATTTCCAACACTTAATGCTTACCTTTACTAATACCATTCTCAGACCTGGGCAAGAGGGACATCTGCCCTGGGGCTCATGCTTTAGAGAACACAATGCCACAAATATGCACATGTAAAAATGTGTGAAAGAACATATGGGCACCTCTTGCACTCAGCTCTGGTGCTCAGTGCTAACACAGCACAACCCATAACCCGCTGTGCTAAGTGTCCACCTTTGCGCCTGACACCATTTGGATCCAACAGGAATGAAGTCCTCAAAACTAAGGCCAAACACATCTCAAGGCTGTGAAGATCTGTGATTTATGCCATTGGCAACATTGGAAATAAACACTTCTTTGGAGTTCTGAGAGAATTTGAATGGCAGAAGTACTAAAGTAAGAGAAAAGGTTCATTTTCAACTCTTTTTTTCTCAGACATCAGCAACACGATAAATTTTGTGCATATTGAAATATTTCCCAGTAATGCTGAGGAGAAAGCATTTTCTTGCTTTTCTTTCTGCTCTCGTTCTAATTTAGAAATAATTACAAATTAGCATGGTGCTTGCAACATGGCATCTAAAGGAAATTTTTCAATACTAAACCATTCATATCGCTCTTAAATTTGATTACCTATAGGTCTACACAAAACAGGAGTAAACTGTGATACCAATTCTTCACATCGGCAACTAAATGAACATTGAATGCCAAATCGTTATTAGCTTTAATATTCATAAAAATATTTAGTAAGATTTTATTATATTTTTAAAAATTAAAATACTTTCAGCTTTACCTTAAAACGTTTTACCAAAAATTTGTTATTTATTAATTATAATTTTGTGTTTGGCTTTTAATCTTAATAGATAATTTGTGTTTCGATCAGTAGTGTAAATAGCATAATTTTCACAGATTATGTGAAAATATTGACCATAATAAAATAATTAAGGATTTCATTGAGATGAAACCAAGAAAAAATTTCATGAAATAAATGTAATAATTAATAAATTATATTTGCCTTATTTTATTACTCACCTAAACATCACTAACCCATCAACAGAACAACTAGACATGCACAATAATAATTAATTTTAGTAGTTTAGCTTTTAAATATATAGACTTTTAAATTCAGTCATTATGAAGATATATTTGCCAAAATAGGAGGAGAGTATGTTTGAATGTATTGATATTTTAGGTTTACCAGTTTGTTAGCTTGATTTGTAACTTTTAACCATTCAGACATACGGTACATGGACCTCCATGATTCTCAGAGAAACAAAGGGAGCATCAGTTAACAAGAACTAGTCTCCTTAGAACAGACTAGTATGGTTTTTAGCTCTTGTATCTAGGAAAATTTTGTAGCAGGGAACAATCCTCTTTAGACGGCCTATCAGGCATTGCTGTGCCTTATTCTCCTACCTTCTTGCTCGCCCCCCCATTTTTACTCAGAGAATTGAGTATCTAATTCACATTCCCTAACATCTTTTCATGGCTGAGTTTGAGATCCCAGCCAGCAGTATTTACATTTGAAAAAATGTCCACAATCATAGGGGAAGCTTAAATATTAGAACTCTCTAAGTTTGGGTTATCAGACATCACCAATTGGAGAAGAGATTTTTGAGCAGAGATCCCTCATTTTTAAACATATATAAAATGTTACAAATTGTGGATTTTGTTGCCATTAGCAAAGGAGAAGAAGCAAGGAGAATATTTTTTTCAGTGTATTTATTTCTTTTACCAAAAGAGATCCACACTCCTAATCCCAAGGCCATTCTTAGGAAGTCTTTGAAGTGTATATTTACCTCTCTTCCATCTTCCAAGATTCTCTGGGCTTAAGAGAAATGGCTGCTCTAAATTTTCTTTAAAGTACTGATTCAACCTTTCAACCACTAAACGCCACTTATTTATTACTTCCTTCCCCCATGGACTTCATGTTTTGAAAGTCAGTGCCTAGAGAACAAACTGTATCTATTAAGTCATAATTTCCTTTTCTGTTTTTAATTAATCAGAAACATCTATAACTACCAAACACAGCTTCTGAACATCATTAAGTAGCTGGGATCCACTCTGAAATGATGTGATTACAACAGAAGCAAAGTAAGACATCTTTTTAATTATTCCGGACATATTTATTGAAATGAACATGCTATTTCGGTTAGGCCTTTAAAAAATATTGAAAATAGCCTGCAGATCTGACTGGTTTTTACTGGTTATTACTTTCCTTTACTTCTTGAAAATCCTTTAATTGTTGACATAAAAATAATAAAAATGCTGACCCAAGGCCGGACTTCTGGTATGCTCAAGTGAGGACATGAGTAAATCCTCTCCTCAAATAGCTATAAAGCTATACAATTTTGTATACTATAAAGCTATACAAAATTGACCAAAAAACCATTTTAGTGCTCTGGAAATTAACCAAAGACACAATAATCTGAGGGGCATTTGTGCTTGAAAAAATGCTGAACTTCAGGTAAGAACCATGGGAGTCTATAGTGATCTTGTTTCTGGCTGCTCCTATAGACACCCCTTTACCCTGGTGGCATCTCCTTCCCAGCTCAGTAAATGCAGAAATTCTGCCAGCTTCTCTGCTGCAGTTGAAGGGAATTCACTCAATTTGGAGTGCTGGGTGACGTTTATGCCCATCCGTGTTGTCAAGGGAAGTGATGATGATCTCTGAGGCCCAACTCAGGGCTAAGACTAAAATAAGGCAAGTAAGGCACTGACTTTGGGCACAAAATTTAAGGAGGCACCAAAAAACGCATTAATCGAGATAAATGATACTTTAATGCAATATTTTTAAAAATGAAAATTAATACAAAAATCCATGATGAACAAAATATCAAAATTTTAAATAAGGACGAGTCCCAGCCCTGGCAATGGAGCTACTGTAGTTGTGGATGGGGCAAGCATATTCTTGGGTGAGGCAGTTATCAGAGAAAAATGTATATCGGCTTTATTTGTATAAGTATATAAAGATATAAAATTTCCTCTGATAAATGCTTTAGCTGTATCCATAGATTCTGATAGATCATGTTTTCATTATTGTTATTTTCAAAAATTCTGCAATTTTTGGTCCATGTTTTTTCTTTGATTCAAATGTTTACTAGTTTTTTAAAAATTTCCAGGTAGAAGAAAATTTTTTAATTGTTGTTATTAATTTCTAGTTTTATTGCACTGTGATCAGTGAATACTTTTTATAGTTTTTCTATTCTTGAATTTTACTGAAGCTATCTCTCTTTGTGGCCTAAGATACAGTTAATTTTTTCGAATGACTTATGTACACTTGAAGAAAGTATGTTCTCTATTATATAGGTTCAAAGTATGCTATGATGTATACCTTGTTAATTGCTTTCTATATCCTTCTAATTTTTATCCACTTATTCTGTCTTATATTGAGAAGTATGTAAATGTCTCCTTTTATTAGTGTGAATCTGTCATCCATTTTTCCTCACATTTACATATATACAAGCATATATATATATACACACATACATACATGTAGTTCTTTTGTATATGTATGTATACACGTATGCATATATATAGTCTTTTACTAGAAAGTATGTTTTTTTCTCTCTGTTATATCATTGATATGTAGAAAGATAATTTTCTATAAATGGTTACTTGTATATTAATATCATTTTATATATATGTGTACATATATATATATATATATATATATATACACTTTCTTTTTTTGATACTCTATTGCTTCCCTGCTATGATCTTAGAAGTATTATGTTTTTAATCCCAGTAACTACCTGTGGTAGACAGAATAATGCCTTCTGCAAAGATGTTCATGTCCTAATCCTCAAAACTTGTAAATATGTTACTTTACGTGGCAAAAGGGATTTTGCGTGTGTGCTTAAGTTAAGGACCTTGAGATGAAGTGATTTTCCTGGATTATCCAGGTGAGTCCAATGTAATCACAGGAGTCCTTATAAGTGGGAAGAGAGTCAGAGTCAGAGAAAGAGATTTGTACTATAATGCTCCATCCTATATCTATCATTTAGACTTAACTCTACAGGAAATTTTATTTGATGGTTAAAACCAGTCCTTATGCCAATGCTTCTTCAGTCGTTGTGGATTTGTGAAGTTCATTCTCTAATAGATTCCTCACAAAGTGTTCATGGAAAAATATTCCCTGAATCCTTGCATGCTCATAACATGTCTGTAGCCTTTATACTTGAAAGTTAGCTTGGCTGGATATATAAATCCTTGACTTGTGTTATCTTTTGTTGTCTTTACTCCACTGTCTTTTGGTGTAAGGCCTTCCTGTCAAAAAGTCTAATGGATATCTGATGTTTTTCTCTTAAAAAGGTCTTGGTCTTTTTATACAAGAATAAATTTCAAAGAGATCAGAGATTTAAATATAAAATATGAAATTATATAAACACTAAGTAAAATATGGGTGGATTTCCTTATAACATGGTAGTAGAAAAACTTCCTTAATTATAATTCAAAATTCAGAAGCAATGAAAGAAAGGATTGATAAATTTTATTACATTAATTTTTTTTTGCATGGCAAAAAGCACATTAATCAAAATCAAAAGACAAACTGGGAAAATATATTTGTGATTTATATCACAGAAAAAAAAGAAAACTAGCTCTAATATACAGAGATTCTCAAAATAGAGCATAAGAGGCCATCAATATGAAGAAAGAAATGGACCAAAAATATGAACCTTAGGCTCACCAAAGAAATAAAAAATGGATTCTAAATGTGAACATATACTGTCTTACTTATTATATAAGAATTGTTCATTAAAACTATAGTTAGATGGTATTTCTTACCTACTAATTGACAAAAATCCAAAAATCTAACAAGACACTGCATTGGCAAAGCTATAGAGAAACAGTTATAATCATATATTGCTGGCAGGGGATGCAAAATAATACAATTCCTATGGAGGTGAATTTGACAAGATCCAAAAAACAAAAAGTTACATTGGCATGTACCTTATATCTCAGCAATGTCACTGCTATCCCAAAGATACACTATCAAATACCTGTAATTATTTATACATATGGTTATTCTTTACAACGTTATTTGTGATAGAAAACCTGCAGACATAATCCACATTGCTATCATTAGGGAACTGATTTAATAACTAGAATACTATACAGCCATAAAATGAATGTGGAAGATCCATTTATACTGATATGGAGCGATTTTCCTGAGTGATTATTAGTTATGAACAGTATATCCAGTATGCTACATTTTGTGTATAGAAATATAAGTATAGGGCTTCCCTGGTGGTGCAGTGGTTGAGAATCTGCCTGCCAATGCAGGGGACACGGGTTCGAGCCCTGGTCTGGGAAGATCCCACATGCCACGGAGCAACTGGGCCCGTGAGCCACAATTACTGAGCCTGCGTGCCTGGAGCTTGTGCTCCGCAACAAGAGAGGCCGCGACAGTGAGAGGTCCGCGCACCGCGATGAAGAGTGGCCCCCCGCTCGCCGCAACAAGAGAAAGCCCTTGCACAGAAACGAAGACCCAACACAGCCATAAATAAATAAATAAATAAATAAATAAATAAAAAATTAAAAAATATATATAAGTATACATATATGTTTATATTTCCAACCTTGCCCCCAAAAAATGATTGTAACAGTAAGCCAAAAACCAATAAAAATGGTTATCTGTAGTTAAAACACATGGTAAGTGGGAAAGTAAAGAAACTAATGCTTGACAAGAGTAGTGTTATTCTCCCCATTCCATCTGTGGATGAGACAACTGAAGCTTAGAAATCTGAAGTAGAATGAACAAGGAAACAAAGCTAGTAAGTGACACAATAGGATTCAAATCCAGTACTGTTGATTTCAGAGATCATCTTCTTAACCACTACATTATGTATTGTCATTAAATACAAACTGACACCACCTCGCCTGTCTGAAATTGATGTGCCGGCATTCTGTAGTCTCTCCAGAATGCAGCTGAGTGCAGTAAGAAAAAAAATAAAAGGATGCAACATGCCACTTAAAACATATGTACTTTACTCAGGAAATGTTATTAAGTTCTCCTTCAATATACATTTACTTTACTTACTATGCTAACTTGCTTGGTTATCTGAACACCAAGTTTACAAAACAGGAGGTAATGAGAAGCGTCTATGGAAGGTAATTGGCAGAGGTATGAGAACTGACAGCTTGAAAGTCCACAAGAAAACTAATAAAAATAATAGGTTAAAAAATGTTAACTCAAGTTCTAAGGACCTTTAGTATGCAGTAAAGGAGCTCTGATTATCGCAAAACCATAGCATGCAATTATGGTTGATATGTAATGAAGCTCTTATGTCATCAAGAAAATGTATAATTATGTTCAACATATTTTATACAATAGTAAAGAAAGTGCTATCCTAAATTGATAAAGTAAAGTAACATTTGGTGTTTAAAGCAAAAAAAAAAAAAAAAATTAACACTTTCCTGAATATGTCTTACTACATAGTTTTGAATTTGGATTTATACTTGTTTTACATGTTTAAATATAAAATTAAATACAAAGGGAAAATCAATATCTAAAATTTTTTAATAATTTAAAACAACCAAACTGCATATCAAGTTGGTGACAAAATAATACAGAAAACAATTATTTTAACTGACTTTAGAACCTGGTACTTTAACAGCACATATTTAGTGGAATATAGTCTCAAAAAAAAATAGAGCCACAAAGAAATCTCAAAATTAATTCATTAGGAAAATTGTTAGTAACAGTATCAGTGTTATTTTGAATCTATTTGGAGGGGGGAGGGGTTGTGTTTTTTGTCTTTTGTTTTTTACTTTGGCCTCGAGGCTTGAGAGATCTCAGTTCCCCAACCAGGGACTGAACCCGGGCCACGGCAGTGAAAGCGCTGAATCCTAACCACTAGACCACCAGGAGCTCCCTGAATTTATTTTTAATAGTGTAAGTAATGCAAATTATTAAGTATGGGAATATAGTTAGGAACCAATGTTTCCCATGTAAGAGAAAAGAGATTCAGGTATAAAATCAAATAATTTAAATTAAAAATATAATATTAAATTTGAATTAAAATTCTTAACATGAAGTCATTATTTCTTTTCTTTTTTAAGATACATATGCCTTAGCATTTCTCTGCTAGAAGCAGTGACAAGTCAATAGCAGCGAACACAACTACACCCAGATTGTGGTCTTTAAATATCATATTTCACCAAAAGAAATGAGCTCTCCTTAGAGTCTATTTCCAAGTTTGGGTCAAAAAACATACAAACATCTTGTTGTGCCATCAGAGACTAAAAGGCTGTGACAAAAAGAGATCAGAGCCAACGTGAAGATAATATCATTGGCCAAAGATGGGGTAATTTGAGCATCAAATTGACTAATGAATAATGAACACAACTGATAGAGCATGCTGAATTTATTAAATATTATAAATCTCTAATATCATAAAATAAATAAAACAGAAAAAGAAAAATACCATGATTGAACAAAAACGAAAGAAACAAGGGCATAAACTTTTTATCAAAATTGACAAATAAGCATTTACCTTGCCTTTCCTCTATGAACCATTTATTAGAGTAACCAGTTAGAAAATAAGCACTTGGCAATCCCTAATAAAACAATTGATTCTTGAATGAGTTATCACTGAATGAAACCATTAGATGAAAGTTTGAGTGGGAAATTGACAATGGAGGGAGATGGCTGTTGACAGCTAAACTCACTGACCAACTGTAGCCTCACTGACAGTAAAACAACCAACACTATGCATCTTCTGAAGTGATATGCTATGTCAAGCACATAGCCTCACCTATAAAAGTTTTACTAACAACACTGAAGCTGAACTAATCAAGCCTCTAGTACTAACCCCAACTTACCAAAAGTGTAAGCAATATAGAGGAACAAGTTAAGTGACATTGTATGGAGCAAACTGCCAAACTGATAATGTAGACCCTTCTGTAAGAACATGGGACTGACTTCTGCAACCAGAACACGGGCAGGAAAAACTGGGAAAGGAAAAACGGAAGGGAGGACTCAATTACATTAAAGGAAACCTAAGGGAAATAGCAGCCTATGGTAATGTGCGAACATTGCTTAGATCCCGTTTCAAATAAGTCAATTGTAAAAGGATACGTTGGGATCATTTGGATTATGGACTGTGTATTAGTTGACACCAAAGAATTATTTTTATTGTTAATTTTGGTAGATGTGTTAATGGTATTCTGGTTATTTAAGAAAATGTCCCTAATTTTTAAAGATGTATACTATAGTGCAGAAATAAAAATGACATCATATCTGGGATTTGTTTCAAACTACTTCAGAAAAGGCAAAAACAAACAAAAAATAATTAGATAAAGTGAATACGGCAAAATCTTGGTAACTGTTCAATCAAGGTAAAGGGAATACAGGGATTCATTGTGTTATTCTATATACTTTTATGTATTTTTGAAATTTATTTTAGACTTTTAAAATATTTAATTCCCCACAGGAGAGTAAGCAAAAGCAACATTTTTCAGGACTTTGATTATAATATTAAATCAGAGAAGGTTCAAAGCAGTCACAGAGGTCAAAGTTCCCTACTGTTTAAGCAACACTTATAAAGCAGGTGGCAGTTTAAGTAAAATTATATGGAACAGTTTTATGAAAAACAGTGATTTGTAGGATAATCTCCTTTCTATAAAATTATGTCTGTTCACCCACCTATCTGTTTGACTATTCATCTTTACACACTGAGGTTTTGATGATCTTCTGGCATTGGTTTAATATTAATTATGAAATTTTTTGAGTGTGGGATTTGGGGTGCTTTTTTCCATTTTTTCTCAAATTCTGTACCATAGTCACAATGCTAGAGTCATTATTGTTTTTAAAATTGCTAGTTGTGAGCCACTAAGATGACTTTGTAATCCACTAATGAGGCATAATCCACAATTTGAAAAACACTGCCTTAGGGGACCTGAAAAGATACTTAATTCCTGGAATGATGAAGTAAATAGTCTAATTGGAAAAAATAAATATTGAATTTGGGATACACATTACAAGAGACACGTGGTTTAAGGTAAATGAATATTCCAGATTAGTGTCACAAGAAGGGCAAAAATCACTATAAATAAGTGGTCAGCAATAGCTTAGTGGTGTAGAAGAGTCAAGGGATATGGGTAACATATACATGAACAAAAAGAGATGGAGATTAATATTTCTGGTAGAGTTAGGAAGGCGAACTGCATGAACAGAGACATGAAGAAATGTAAATGATGTGAATTTGGATAGTGATATAAACCTGTTTGGTTCAGAGTTACACAAAAGATAATGAAGGACTTATCTTTTTTTATCACCTCATATCTGGACATATTATTCCTAGATTTGTCAAGTTCCTCCAATATGCTTGAATGAGGATTTTACTTAGTCCCCAAACTCAAACAATAATGATAACCTTCTACTAATTTTTCTGGAATACATTTATGATGAAAAGAAAAGATCATCTTTACATATATGAAGGGCATTGGGACTTTTTCATTATTGGCTTCCTGCGAAGTTCAGATACATTGTGCAGTCCCATATCCTTAACAGAAGGTTTAAAGGTGACTGTACATTTTGCACACACTGCTCATAAACTGACTTGATTCACAGTGGTACTTATTAATAACCGTTATCCTAGGAGGATGACTCTGTGTCCCTAGTATGAACACTAGAGGCCTCAAGATTTCTTTCTAGTAATAATATCATAGCTGAGATTTCCATGCTTAGAAATACATCACGCGGGCTTCCCTGGTGGCACAGTGGTTGAGAGTCTGCCTGCCAATGCAGGGGACACGGGTTCGAGCCCTGGTCTGGGAAGATCCCACATACCGCGGAGCAACTAGGCCCGTGAGCCACAATTACTGAGCCTGCGTGTCTGGAGCCTGTGCTCCGCAACAAGAGAGGCCCGCACACCGCGATGAAGAGTGGCCCCTGCTTGCCGCAACTAGAGAAAGCCCTCGCACAAAAACGAAGACCCAACACAGCCATAACTAACTAACTAACTAACTAACTAAATAAATAAATAAATAAATCCAAAGTTAAAAAAAAAAAAAAAGAAATACATCACGCATCTTAGAAAAATACTTGCTTTACCCTCATGGACCTCCTGAAAGGAGCCAATATCGTTCTAATGTAAATAAAGCAAATTTAACACTTGTGTATTTTAAGGAAGTATTAACAAAGGTAATCGATTTTTAAAAAATGAATCTGCTCTTTTTTCTTCCTTAATTGACTTAAACACTAAGCCTATGCAAATTTATTGATAGATCCCAGGAAGGATTTCAGGAGCCCTAGAGTACTTTCTGGTCAATTATATCTATACATCCTTTAAACCTAGAGGATACATCATCTTCTGCAACATATGGAAATGGTAGAATGTTAGAGAAAACAGGTAAAATAATACATGGGCTGAGCGACTATACATATTTTAAAACAAATTCTCTACATAAAATTATGAAAATAACATCCTTTTCTCCTATAGTATTGTATAAATGAAATGAATAAGATATTCTGATGATGGAGGCAGATAAAGATTTTAATGTTATAAAGAAAATAATCAATCAAAACTAGTATTCTTACCTTGGCGATTTAAACAAAAATAATAAAAGAAAAATAATCAATGCAAATAAAATATTGTGTGGAAGTACACCAAAAAAGAAAAAGGTAATTTTCCCTTCCCTGAATGAAAAATGTTTTTACAGGTTATATTCTCTTCCTAACTTTTCATTGATCTGGCATTTCATCTCACTTCAGAGTAGAACATGCCAGATTTACTTTTATGCTTACAGTGATAAAAACATTACCTTTTTACTTTATTGTAGAAAATGTTAGAAGAAAACATTAGGATATAGAAAAATCACAGCCATTTATTTTGTTCAACAGTAATTTACTAACCACCAACCTTCAAGGATCAAACAGCCTAGAGAAAGAGACCGAGTCATCAGGCCCACACAATCCCATGTGATAAGAGACCGAGTCATCAGGCCCACACAATCCCATGTGATATAAGTGCTACCAGGGTTTAAATACAGGTTATTCTCCAACATATGATCAAGACGTCTATCTAGTATACAAGGAAAACCATAATTAGAAAAGATACATGCACCCCAATGTTCACAGCAGCACTATTTACAATAGCCAGGACATGGAAGCAACATAAATGTCCACAGACAGAGGAATGGATAAAGAAGATGTAGTACATATATACAATGGAATATTACTCAGCCATGAAAAAGAACGAAATAATGCCATCTGCAGCAATATGGATGGACCTAGAGATTGTCATACTGAGTGAAGTAAGTCAGACAGAGAAAGACAGCTATCATATATCACTCATAAGTGGAATCTTAAAAAGTGGTACAAATGAACTTATTTATAAAACAGAAATAGAACCACAGATGTAAGAAACAACCTTATGGTCACCAAGGAGGAAAGGAGGGGAGGAATAAATTGGGAGATTGGGATTGACATATACACACTATTATATATAAAATAGATAACTAATAAGGACCTACTATATAGCACAGGGAACTCTAGTCAATACTCTCTGATGACATATATGGAAAAGAATCTAAAAAGAGTGGATATATGTATATGTATATCTGATTCACTTTGTTGTACAGCAGAAAGTAACACAACATTATAAATTAACTATACCCCAATTTAAAAAATCAAGAAGAATTTATGTATTACATATATTGTCTCTAATCCACATAGTGTATCTATTTGTTTTTTTTTTATTTCTCTCAGCAAAGTTTTCTAGATATCGTAATACAAATCTTGAACATACTTTATTAAAATTATTCCTAAGTATTTTTGATGCTATTATAAATTCATTTTAAAATGTCATTTTGTGATTGTTCATTCTTAGTATATAACTGATGTTTGGAAATTGACCTTGTATTCTTTGATCTTGTTAAACTCATTTATTAATTCTAGTGGTTATTTTGTAGATTATTTGGTATTTTATTTGTAGATGATCATGTCACAAGAGAATAAAAGGAATTTTGTTTCTTTCTTTCCAATCTGTGTGCATTTCATTTCTTTTTCCTGCATTATTATACTGGCTAGATTCTCCAGCACAATGTTGAATAACTGGAGTGAGAACAGACATTCTTGCCTCATTTCTAATCAGTAAGTGAAACTGTTCAGTCAATCACCACTAACTATTATGTTAGCTGTGTTTTGCAGATGCTCTTCATCAGGTTGTGAGAAGTTCCCAGATATTTTTAGTTTGCAGAGATTTTTTTACTTTGAACAAATGTTGAATTTTTGTCAAATATTCTTTCTGCATCTAAGATAACTTTTTTTCTTTTTCCACTGTTAATATGGTGAATTACATTGATAGATTTTTTTAATGTTAACAAATTTGCATTCCTAGGGTATGACCCAGTTGGTCATGATGCATTATCCTTTTAAAATATTGATGATTTTATTCTATAATACCTTGTTAAAGATTTTTGGTTCTATGTTTATAAAGGACACGCATCTATAGTTTGTTTTGATTGTAATATCTTTGTGTTTGGTATCAGGTCAACGTCAGCATTACAAAATTATCTGGGAAGTTTTCCTCCACTTCTATTTTCAAGACACCCTTGTATAGAGTTGGTATTATTTCATCTTTTAATGTTTGGTAGAATTAAACAGAAGAGCCATCTAGGTCTGGCTTTTTTTTTTTTTTTTTTTTGCTTTGCTTTTTTTTGGGGGGGGAAAGATATTTCACTGCAAATTCAATTTCCTTAATATATATATACGGATATTCAAGTTAACTACTTCTTCCTAAGTGAGCTTTGATAGTGTGTGGTTTCTAAGGAATGTGTTTACTTCATCTAAATCATCCAATTTGTTAGCATAAGGTTATTAATAATACTCATTTACTATTCATGTAATGTCTATAAGATCTACAGGGATGCCCCTCTTGTTCCTGATATTAGTAATTTGTGTATTTTTTTCTTGACACATCTAAATGTTTATCATATTGACATTCCCCGCCCCCCGCCCCGCCCCGCAAAAGACACCTTTTGGTTTCATTGATTTCTCTATTGTCTTTTTGTCTTCTCTTTTATTAATTTCTGCTCTTATAATTATTTCCTTCCTTCTGCTTGCTTTGGGCTTAATTTGCTCTTCCTTTTCTAGTTTCTTAAGACAGAAACTTACATGGCTTTAGCCATGAACCACAAATTTTGATACATTGTTTTAAATTCTTTTAATTAAAATCTCCATCTGTTCATGCATGTTGTCCACCTTTTTGCACTAGATACTTTAACTTCTTAATCAAGGTTATTTAAAATTTCCTATAAGTTCCAACATTGGTATCATCTCTAGGTCTGGTTCTTTTTACTACTTTATTTCCTGACCGTAGGTCAGTTTTACTCTCTTTTGTGTACATTTCCTAATTTTTGTTTGGATACTGGACACTGTGCAGAGACTGAGGTAAATGATACTTACAACTAGAAATGAGCTCACCTCTCCTCTGTCAGGCTGTTAGTGTGGAGTAGTTTGAATAGATCTAGTTAGTAACTGAGCTGGGTTTAGATTTTATTATAGTTATATTCAGTGCACCACAGAATTCAGATTCCTCCAGGAGTGGCTGCTGTTACTTTTACTTAATGTGGGCTCTTGGATACCAGGGTATTTTGTCCATGTTCTCCTGCTTCACCCTTGGCTTTTGAAAGGCCCTGCACACCTGTATCACGTGGGTTCTCTCTACATGGTCTTGCCCCTCCTCCAGAGAAAAGCAGATTGCCATTACTTGTTACTTGATGTGAAGCTCATCACGGTAGCTAGGGTAGGGGGCAATTCTCAGTTCTCCTCAGCCAGCCTCAGTCTTGGGCTACGTATACCTGGAAAATTGGAGTGGGGATTTCTCAGCATTCCGGCCTTTCCTACCCCTATAGCAACCAAACTATTGTATCTATAGAGGACCTTGGATGCGAGAGGGTTTCTTGCCCAGGGGTAGGCTTTTGATTTTACTTTTCCCTCAACAAGAGCATATTTTTCTTGTATCAGTGGTGAGAGGGTTTCCCTTCCCTTCCCTAAGTGACAGATTGCTGTTCCTTGTTATTTGGTGCAAGGCTCATGGTGTGGTTACGGTTATGGCAGGTTTCCTGGGCCTCTCACAATGGCAGTTTACTCTTGCTTGTAACTGGGGAAAGGAGGGTTTTCTACCTCTTTCCCGGGAACAAATGGTTTTTGCTTCTATCTCTCCCCCCAAAGCAATGGATCTTTCCCTGGACCTTGGGTAAAAGCTGATTCCCTGCCCTTCCACCAAAGCTTAAGGTGTTTGCTTCATATGAGAGAAGGGTCTAGGAGTTGGGCGGTGTTTCATGCCTGTGCTCTCAGGGTCTCCTGCTCTCTCCCCAGTCTTTCTCATAGGTGCTTGGCAGAGGCCCATGGAAAAGAGATCAGGAAGGAACGGGGCTCTGAGACAGTCTATACTGTCCCACAGTTGCTCTTGAGGAATCTGTTAAAATTTTAGGTGTCTTCTCACTTGCTTTTTTTGTAGGACACCTCTTCTTTTTATCCTCTGCCAGGGTGAAACAGTTTGTATGTATCTCTTTCCTTGGTGAGGCCTGTTACCCTTTGGAATTTATTTTACTTGCTCACTCGTTGCATTGAGACGTTCAACTGTATGATAAGCACAGGAAAAGATAAGATTGTGTAGATTATCTTGTTATTGTTGTCTTTTTTTTTTTCTATTACAGTGGGAGAGGCTTTCTAGATCCTTAGCACTGTCATGGCATCTTTAGATGAAACAAAATGATAAAGTAAGGCTACTCCTTCATATACACTACTTGTCCTCAAATATCCCCCCAAAAGTCTCTCTGAATGGGGAGTAATCATTGAAGTTAAAACATGGAATGGAAATATCACTAAAATATCCGTGTCTTGGGAAGTAAAATACATTGATAGGAATTAGATATTTTTTAATGCAGAAAGCAAAACTCTGAGCAAATAGGACTTAGGAATATTAAAGTTTGTATATGGCAGGGTCAGAAGAGGTCAAATGGAAACACCTTGGGTAGCCCTTAGTGCAGTGATGATCCAGAAAAGAATGGAATGTACTTTAAGGTAGAGCGATGCAGTGGGGCATTTTTCATCCTTCCTCTGCTCCTCCTTGTTCCCCAACCTCCGTAACTCCCTCAATCACAAAAGCAACTTGAATAAATATAGGAAGAAGGAATCACATACATTCATTGAAGTCTTGCCCTCAGAACATTCTTATGGCCACTGTGGAGTAAATCAGATCTCACTTTCAGAACCGATGTTCCCTATGAACAGAACATTGTGCTCTAAGCCAGTGAATATATCAGGTAGAGGGATTCTGCTCTATTCTAAGCTGTAGGATATTTATTCTTTTCTGACATCAATTTTTCTTACTGAACAGATGATTCTTTATATCCATTAAAAGTTGTCTGTAAAATAGCCCTGTCTCAGCAGTTGAACTATTTGTCTAATGGTGCAATTGAGGAGGCACTGGAAGCAAGAATAGCTCCAAGGTGTTACTGAGGGAGCAGTGAAAGGAAAGAGTTTGATAATAGAAGTTTTGATAAATTAGACCAACCTTCTCACTGAAAAATACTAAAAACAAAGCAAAACAAAAAACTAGGCAAAATATAAGTAAACAAACAAACAAGCAGACAACAAACATTTAAGAAGCATAAAACACTAACAAGATATGAAGGCATTACTGAGCCAAGACAAGGAAAGGACTAGAGATCAGAGAGAGCGCCTGAATTGTGACCCAATAGTTCCACTCCTAG
This sequence comes from Balaenoptera physalus, assembly GCF_965194825.1. NCBI lineage: Eukaryota > Metazoa > Chordata > Mammalia > Artiodactyla > Balaenopteridae > Balaenoptera > Balaenoptera physalus. The sequence goes on from NC_138903.1 coordinate 39,184,289, forward strand.
GAGTACACCATACATGTATGTGTGCTTATTATGTGCATCAGGACACACGTACAAGAAAGGTAATAGGTGAACAGTTTATGGTTGCAGAAAACTGGAAACAGCTCTATTGTCCATCAACAGAAGAATGGATAAATAAACTGTGGTCTAGTTATATAATGAAAGAAGGCACAGCAATTGAAATGGTGTAACTACAGCTAAAATGCACTGCTACACTGGTTAATGCTTAACAATGGACTCTCTGAAAGAAAAGGCTTTGATTTGTTGCATTTTCCAATTTTCATGGTGCAAATGCTCTTACCTTGGCTAAATTCACATTACCAATGTAATGTCATTGGGCATAGGATTGAGGAGAGATGCATACAATCAGCTCTCATGAGCTGGTAAGCACCAGCTCAAGTACACTACTGGCTAAATGCAACAATATGGATGAATGTGACACATTTTAATGTTGAGTGTAAAAATCAAGAAAGAAAAAAATACATGTAGTATAATTCTACTAATATAAAAACAGGCAAAAACAGGCAAAACTAAAGAATAAATCTATTTTTTTAAAGTGAAAAATATATATGGGTGATAAAACTCTAAAGGGAAGGAACAAAGAAACACTAAAAGAGACAGGCTATTAGTTCACCTGTGTGTAGGGCTGGGGTGGAAGAACAGATTATGATCTGGAAGCAGCACACAGGAAGCTTCTGGCAAGTTTCTATTTCTTGACCTGTGGAGTGTTTACACAGTGTTTGTTTTACAGCAAGTTGTTAAGCCATATATTTAGGTTTTATGCAATTTTCTCTCTGTTATATTGTATAATCTTTTTAAATGATGAAAGGCATTCTTTCGTCAAAGAGGTGCTATAAAGATCCAAGGAACTTTTCTAAACGCTATCAGGAGGGCTAGAACTGACTCTCATAATTTAAGTCACTTAAGGGATCCTCTCAGCTAAATTTCCTCAGATTCCCACAAGGTACATGAAAACTGCCAAAGTTAATGGTAAATTTCTTATAAAACAAAAAGAAACAGAAAACAAAAGTTAAAACATCATATTTATTTCCAGAGTTAGATGTTATAACATAGATACGTTTTTACTTTGTATTTTTGTCTCAACTATAGGGGGGAAAAAACCACCTCTTCTATCATTATTCAAAACTTATTTTTATCCTTTTTTTCATAAGTAAAAGGAAAATTTTCTACAGGTAGCAAAAACAATTCAAATAATACAAAATATTCTAAAAATGAAAATTGAAATGTATCCCCTCAAGCCCTACTCCATCACTGTCTATCCGATTACTTAGCTTGTTAAGGAACTTAATACTATCTCAAATGATCGTATTGGTGTTCCCATTTCGACTATCTTTCTCACCAGGTATAAGTACCATGAGGGATGGGGTTAGGCCAGCTCATTCACCACTGTATTGTTAGTGCTTAGAATAGAATACTGATAGATCACAGTTGATCTTCAATAAGCTCTTCTGGAAAGAAAACAGGAATGAGTGGAAAACTCATCTAAGAGATCATTTCATATCAGCACATACACATCTACCTCATTCTCTTAATGCTGTGAAATATTCCACCATGTGTTGTTTCCAGACTTTTTCTTTAAGAATTGATGCTGCAGTGGACGTGTTTAGGATATTTCTGAGATTTTATGTAGAGTAAATCTGGTGCTGGGGTGCTGGAATTGTTCAATCAAAGGATAAATGCATTTAAAATGTTGATAAACACTGTTAAATTGCCCTACAATAAGTTACACAAATGTATACTACACCAGCAAATGATGAGAATGACTAATTCCCAACACTTCAAAAGGTTGAGAAAAATCCAACATTGGCAACCTGATAAATGAAAAAGTTGTTTTGTTGTTCTTTTCAATTTATGACTGAGATTAAATATCTTTTCATATGTTGATTGGTCATTTGTATTTCTTTTACCATCATATGCTTCTTTATATTATTTGCTCATTTTTCAATAGAACAATTCATATTTTTCCTCTTGTTAGAACTTCTTATGTGTTAATGAAGTAGGTCCTTTAGCTAGTATACATACAACTCCTCCCCAGTTTTTATTTGCCTTTATTTTTTTCACATTTAAGAATTTATTGTGACAAAATAATCAGAAATGCTAGCAAAGATTCATGCAGAAAGATAACAATCTTGAAATAAATTAGATTAAAAATCAACCAACAGTTGAGTGGTATATTTCTGGCACATCTGCGTAGATAAATGCTATGAAACCACTAAGACATTTACATTCTTGAAGATTCAATGATAATTATTTGACTTTATTTTCCAGAGTATCAGTTTTTATGTGGTCAAGTTTATTAGTCTTTTACTTCGTCTTGTGTGTGTGTGTGTGAGAGAGAGAGAGACAGAGATATGCTTAGAAAAGTATTCCCAAGATTATTTATATTTCATTCTAGTGTTCTTTAAAATTTTATGCGTATAAAATGTGATAGATCAGAAATGAATATTTTTCTAAGACATGACATAGGGAATCCAATTTTATGCTTTTGGAAATGGATAGCCAAATAAACTACCACTATCACTTGACTAATACAGTATTACCCCACAGACTTGAAGTGTCATTGTCACCAGCTATTAATACTCATATTTATTTAGGTCTATTTCTAGGTTCTTTATTCTGTTCTTTTGAGTTGTTTATCTATTATTTTTGTGAGTTTTAATTATAGAACATTTATATTATGTTTTAACATTTGGTGCATCTTATCCTCTCTTTTTATTTCTCTTTATCCCTATTCTCTTGACTTATATCACGTGTTTATATTTCCAGACTACTAAGAGTTTCATTTTATAATACTGAAATTATAATTAGAATCACATTGAATTTATATTTCCATTCAAGAATGATGCGTGCCTTTCCATCTGCACAAATGTTTATTTAAATCCTTCTGTAGAATTTCTAAATTTTCTTTTTATAAACCTTATGCATATTTTTGTTTGGCTTATTCTTGGGTAATATAATTGTTTTGTTGTATGTTGAATCTTTCCTTATATATTTTGTTTATTATTTTGTAGGTAAGAATATTGCTATTTTTAATCATTAATTTTGCAACCATCTTCTGTTATGCAGAAGTAAGAAGTACAAGAAACTAATGATTCAACATATGAAAATGGTCTGTAGAAACTAGATCATAAAGATAATTACTAGATATTAACAAGCCACTCTGTTTAAAACAGTGAAGGCGCATTACCACATTGGATCATAAAGACTATTTCCACCAGCATTTGTGTCCTTCAATGTGAGTATGGTGATGAGGTTAGGACGAACAAAACAAAACAAAACAAAAACATAAAATAGGAAAGATTTTCTAGAAATGATCCAACCCTACCTCCCACCTATCAGAGGGATTTTGTCTGAAAAACTTCATCCTTAAAACAGACAGCCATCCCATTTATACCTACAGGCTTCCCAGGTAAACCTCCCCAGTTTCTTCATCTATGCCCCATATGACAGCATTTTCAGGCCTTTCGAATTTTTTTTTATAATTAACTAATTTTTATTATTTATTTATTTTTGGCTGTGTTGGATCTTCGTTGCTGCATGCGGGCTTTCTCTAGTTGCGGCGAGCGGGGGCTACTCTTTGTTGCGGCGCACGGGCTTCTCATTGCAATGGCTTCTCCTGTTGCAGAGCATGGGCTCCAGGCACACAGGCTTCAGTAGTTGTGGCATGCGGGCTCAGTAGTTGTGGCTCGTGGGCTCTAGAGCGCAGGCTCAGTAGCTGTGGTGCACGGGCTTAGTTGCTCCGTGGCACGTGGGATCTTCCCGGACCAGGGCTCAAACCCGTGTCCCCCTGCATTGGCAGGCGGGTTCTTAACCACTGTGCCACCAGGGAAGTCCTGAGACCTTTCGGATTTTTTTTTTACCATTTCCAGGGGATCCCAAATTTACTCCATCTGGTAGAGAAATTTTCCCAACATTACCTTTGTAGACACTAAAACAATAGCTTTTTTAGTATCCAGGGACTGCAAAAAACTTACATTTCCATACTAATTCAAATCTTAGGGCTCCAATAACCTCTAATTTTGTAGTGAATATTCATGAACATTTGCGCTGTGTTCAGTGTAATGCAATGAGATTTTAAACTTCATTTTTATTCTCCAGTGGGAAGCAGCTTCAGAAATTTAGGAACCAGTCCACCAGAGTGGACACGATTTTTGAGTAACAGTCCTAAATTGCTTGGATGTTTGTCATGTCTGAGTTGAAAAATACAAATGAACGTGTTGCTTGTTCCATAAATCTGGTACAGGAATATCTTATATTTGCATTGAGAAAAGCATCTTTTACTTTAAAAAAAAAAAAGTCAGCACAGAATAAGACTAGAGGCCTGCTCTAGGAGAAAACAAAGAAACAACAACAGCAAAAATAAAATCCCTCAGTCTACTATTCATATGTTCCTATTGGTAGTCAGATACTGAAAGTAAATAGATGTGACTGCTCATCTTCAGAAAGATCAAAGAAAATAGCTATTCTTTTTGTGTCAATACCCATCTTTAGATAAAATCTATGAAGTCACTAAAATATCATTACCAGCCTTTCAGTACTTACTGCACAGTGATTATGCAACAAACCTTAAAATATGGGAAACCTCACACGCATTCCAAAGGAAACATAAGGTGATATATCTGAATTGTTTCCTCTAAAAATGTGTTAGTCAAAATATACAAATTAATGTACTGTCATCTATACCTGGAGGAAAAACAAAATCTAAATTCAATATTGGTAAGGAATGATGTCCAAACTAGTTTATAGGTAATGAACACATGGCAAAGAGGAGAGAAAATGCCCAAGTGCTCATTTTTTTATACTTGCAAATAATTTTCCTCACTAGTACAGCATAAACTGATCCAAATATAAAAATGACTCATCCTTTCTTGAATGGCAAAAATAGGTCCAATCTTTCCCATGTCATCATTAAATTAATCTGTATATTCACCTTTCTTCAGGATGCTTCCTTGTTTCTTTGTGTAACCACCAAGCTGACTGGACTACTAATTACAGACTGTGAACATTCCTGCTAAAACGTTTGCCATTTTCACCTAAAACAGGATGTTAGAGCAAAGTATTTTAACTGTGTCATTAGGTCCGCTAAATACAGATAATAATATTTTGGTTTCTTAACAGTTCTTTACAGTTTACCCATTATTTTCATTCACATTAAGATGGAAGCACGGCAAGAAGAGTCTCCTATAAAGCATGAACATCACCGGTGTCAGTCATGTGAGGAAGACTGCAATAGTAGCCTTATGAAGAGAGCAGAAGTGCCTCCTATTGCTTTTACAGACTCTTTTGGGTCTTAGAGCAGCGGTCCCCAACATTCTTGGTACCAGGGACCAGTTTTGTGGAAGACAGTTTTCCACAGACGGGGCAGGGTGCGGGGGGGATGGTTCAGGCGGTAATGGGAGCGATGGGGAGCAATGGGAAACGGCAGATGAAGCTTCGCTCGCTCGCCCACCACTTACCTCCTGCTGTGCGGTACTGGTCCGCAGCCCGGGGGTTGGGGACCCCTGCCTTAGAGGACGCTCCAAAGCAGAAGGAAAAAGATGGCACCTGACACGTTAAGTAACTTGTCCAAGTAGGGGGAACAAAGATTAAGATAAGTAAGCCTCACTGTATAAGCAATTTGTCCATTGTATGTTTCCCCCAGGGATTACTTTGCTCTCTATAGATCTGAATGAAGTCTTGGATCAGGATAGAGTAGTACTTACAAAGACAGACCTTGAAGTCACACTGACTGGGCTGGGATCCTGGCTTGGCACTTTGTAGCTGGGTAAACTTATGCAAGTCACTTCACCATTCTGGGCCTCAGTTCCTCCATAATTACAGTACCTACTCCACAGGTTTTGGTGAGGACTCAATAAGTTAATCTGCATAAAGTGCTTATATAGTATCTACCATGTGCCTGGCATTGTTGTAAGTGCAATTAAATGTTTCCTCTTAACCTCAAGTGTGATTTGCACCATTTTGGGAAGACGTATGAGTTCACTTTGAGGTGAATAACACCTCCTTATGTCAGTCAGCACATTTGCAATAGGAGTTAGTGAGACCTCAACGGGAAGATGAATATTAGAGGGAAATGTTGGTGCTATAAAGTTTGTCTTTTCCTTTATAGGTGAGATTCTCTCTCCATTGCTAAAGTTAGAAGTACAGGGCTTTAATTATATTAGGGAGACACTGGATTTCCGTATAAGCTCTTAATTTAGTAAATATGTATCAAGTATCTGTTATGTGATGGACAGTATGCCATGTGCTAGAGATACATACATTATGCTAATTGTGTACATTTAATAATGTTGCAACCTTCTACAAGGCAGGATCTGTTTTATTCTTTTTTGTATGCAGCACGATGATTTACTCATAAAAGGAGAATAATAATTATCTTGAAAGTTTAACACATCATTTAAGTAGAAATTGACAAATGTATGAGCATTTTGTTTATAAAGCATTAATTATTCATACTGACATTCTAGAAATATATGTGCCTGCAACTCAATTGGAAAAAATCAGATGACTGAATAAATCCAGTTCTTCAAAGATGTCAAGAGTCTGTTTGGCTGACAAATATGAGGCTCTGCCAGACCTCTATATTTTGGCAAACCTACCCCCCCACCCCCCTGCACTACCAACTGACACCCACCTGCAGGCTTAGATCAATTCTTACATGAGTTTGGAACTGGTTGAGTTGCTCTAGTCCCACATCCAACGGAGTTCACTATCAGGCAAAATTCAATAACCACAGATTCCTGCAGTGTCCCCTTGGTTCATGAGCTATAATTCTCTGCCCTGTCTTCCAGTTTAGAGAATGGGGTTCTTCACTGGTTTCATTCCAGCAATCTCTTGAGCCTGAGACCCTGCTTTATGCTTGCAGTTCCCCTTTTCTAGGCAGGGGAAAACTGAATTTTAACACAGAAACTTCTGGCCCCCGATTTCTAATGGTCAACTTGCCTCTCTGCCTGATCGTACAAGAACTGCCAAGACTCTTTGACGTGCTGTTCTCCCTACTTGTCGTTGAACCACTCATTCTCACCACAGCCTTCCGCTCAGGCTCCAACACCTTATACCCACCACGACCAACCACGTGCTGGAAACAGAGATCACCATTGCCCTTGAACATCATACTTGCCACCAGGTCTGAGCCTGTGCTGTCAATTCCAGCCCCTGCCTAGAGTAACAGTTTTGATGAATAACCCACAATGCCTCCAGGAAATACCAACATATGACAACATACATGATTTTTCCTTTGTAAATGGATATCACTGTGTCTTGCAAGAATTTTTACTTTCTTTAGGCGACGACAATGCAAAGCAAATATCTACCGATGCACAATGAAAAATGATGGATAAATGCGTTAGCATGCCCATCCTCTGGGAGCATGAATTCTGAAGCATGTTCCATACAGTTTCTCAGAGGGCTCCCCAGTAGGTCTGAAGCTCTAGTTGCTCACAAATATGATTTCCTCAATAATGCACTCTTATTTTGTGCTTCTAGGGATCAACTCCCAAATAAACTGTCTGTACCCAAGTCCTTGTCTCAGAATCTGTTTAAACTAAGACACCTCTCAAATTATGTCAAACCCAAATTATCTTGCTTCCTTTCAGTTAAGGTAACATATCTGAAGGTACCTTCCTAATGACAAAGTTTCTTGGCAGAGCACAAACAAATCCTCTTTCAGGACGACTGGAATGCTCAAATTTCAATACATTTCACACCAGCCATATTCTTTATTACAAATAGGAAAAATGGACTCCTTTTTTTCATCTTTAGCAGAAAGTGAATTTATTGAAAGCGTACCAAGAGATTATATAATGGATAAGAATGTTGGAGAATTGGGCTCAGCCAATACACAGGAACTCAAAGATGCTGTCATAGGAATGTTCTACTTAGATTTCCACCACTGGTGCCAGTGGTACTGGACAGGCATCATCGTACTGATGCAATGTCACAGGTTGGGCTCACCAGAGGAATTCACCGAGATGGAGTTTGGGGTAAAAGATGTTTATTAGGGGTTAAAAACTGTGAGGAGAAGGGAAAGAAAGCAGGACCGGGCAGGGCAAGAATTGTGATACAGAACCAGCAAAGCCTCTGCCAACCTGGCAGGGAGCTCAGGAGCAGGTTCTGTCCATAAGATGGTCCTGCATTAGGCTGAAATGGCTGTCTTTATATAATCACTTTGCTCAGTCACCAGATGCAGACTGCCCAGGAAAGGGCGTGACCCTCACCAAGGTGGCTTTCTGCAGCTGCAATAGCTCCTAAAGTTGCTGACAGCTGGAGGCTAGCTGCAGACCACACTCCCTACAGCTGGGCAGCAAGTCTTTTCTCAAATGGGGAATCCAAGTAGCTTATCTCTATGTATATCACATGGACTCTTATTTGGCCAACCCTCCAATATAATTTAAAACTGGCCTGTACCAGTGTATCATCCTTCAAGATTCACAGTCTTAGGTGAGAACAGTTGATTGGCCATGCTCCTATAATGGACCCACAGTAGATAGGGAAGAGAACTCCTTTCCCTTTCTAGGTTTCAATAGTGGGAGCTGGGCTCCTATCCACCTATCTCTTTTGGATTCATCCTAAATAGGAAGAGAGTTCAGAACTGGGCCCATCAAAATTACAGCAGCCTGCTTTAGTCCCCACTTTTGGCTATCCAATATCTCTATCCCTATACACCTTTTCCCTCCCTCCTTCCTTCCCTCCTTCCCTCCTTCCTTCCTCCTTCTTTCCTTTCTTCCTCCCTTCCTCCCTCTTTCCCTTCCTCCCCTCCTCCCTCTTTCCCTTCCTCCCCTCCTTCCTTTCTTCCCCATATTTTTTACTATCAAGGAAAAAAATTCCTCACCTAACACAAGGTATCCCTCTCTTTTCCAGCTGACAGTGCCTCCACTTCAGTTATTGCTTCCAACTCCTCACCCAGATCTTTAATGATATGCATGTTTTGGTATTCTTCAACTATAAACTAAATTCCAAAATTAACTACCAACAAACACTCTATAACAGAGAAGAAGGTGAGTAAATAAAAGTGAATTTAGTTAAAACATTTAAATTTATACAACAAGCAAAAAAAGATGAGTAAATGCTATAATCCTTTCTTTTGCAAGTCATCATGAGGTCATGGTTGATATTTATGACTTATTTGCTCCACTGTTTTTGGTGTCCTTTGTCTTCAGCCACTCTAGCTACTCTTTCCCAATGGGTGATCGTATTCAAGCCCATGGTCTCAAATAACACTAAGTATCAATACTGCTGAATTTCAGTCTCCAGCCTAAGCCTCTCTCTTTTTCCCTTGGCTCATATTTGTATTTCCTTGCTAGAGAACATCACCCGAAGGCTCTACATTCACCAGACACCTAAAACTCAGCTTGCCCCAAATTAGTCATTCCCTTCTCCAAGCCACAAGCAAAAAAATATTCTTCCAGTATTCTTTGACCAAGACATTTGACCTTGAAGTCTTCCTGACACTCCCTTTCTACCAATTTTCCACTTAAATATCCTACTGGTGACAGATTTGTAAATTCTACTTTTTAGGTATTTTCCTAGCGTCCTCTACCCTTTATCATCCCCTCCACAATTCTTTTAGATCAGCTCTCCACCTTTCTTAGTAGAGCAGTTATAATAGCTTTGGAAGGAATTTTTCTGCCCAGTAATCAATCTCTTTTAGTATATTCTCAACTTCTCTGTCCAGGTAACTTTGTAAATGGAAACTAGCATGCTTCCAGTGGCTCCCCATTGCCCTCAGGATTAGGTCCAAGGTCTCCTTCTCTTCTGATTCCTACTACATGCTTAGGAGTCCCACAGAACTTTGACACCCTCATTCTTCTCTCCTATAAGGAGTTAGGGACTTCTTGGTGTTGTACAACTGGGGCAGGAGAGGATGTGGGGCGGAGGGAGGCAGTTATCATAGAATATAATGTGAATGGTACCCCTTGGAGTATAACATTGTACTCTATGGGAATGGTGCCCCTGAGCTTATACAAGGGCAAGAAAATGGGTTTTACCTCCATGATTCCCACTGCTTTTAATTCCTGAAATTATCCTCATTCTATACTCCCATTTTAGGCTGAGTCTCCCTTCTCTTGAAGTTGTCTGTTGTTGTTTTTTTGTTTTGTTTTGTTTTGGTTTGGTTTTGGCCACGCCATGCAGCATGCAGGATCTTAGTTCCCCAACCAGGGATCGAACCTGTGCCCCCTGCAATGACAGCGTGGAGTCTTAACCACTGGACTGCCAGGGAAGTCCCTGAAGTTGTCTGTCTTTATTCTGCTTTCCCTAGTCTAATTAGCCTGGTTCAAGCTAATATTTATCCTCCTCAAAATATTTACCTCTACATTTTTCATAACTTATTACACTGTTTTGCAAATATCTTAAAACTCTCAAAGCCACAACTTCTTTAGTAACTTTTTAATTTGTCGGAATCATGGTAATTCTGGGTGCTTTTTTCTAAAATCTGCATGCTTTAATTTTATTGACATCTAGCTAGTACTGGAGTTTGCATCAGTAAATGAAACGTTTTTTAACACAAAATAGAGCACGAAATGTATCCTATGAATTATTTATCAGATATACAACATGCGTCCAAGAATAGCTTATATTATCCACAGTTTCAGTAAATGTAGTAACCAAAAGACAGAGTATTTTTAAAAGGGCTAAATTCAAAGTACCAGAGACTTGCCTTTATATTTGATGAGCTACAAGTCAAGGCAGGGCAGGATCAAACCACAGTTTTGGGCTCCTGAGCCACCTTTGAAGTGGATTAATCAATTGTGCTCTAAGCATAATGGTACAACAGGGAACTCAAGGAATAAACACACACATGCACGCATAGCACACATGGATGCACACACAAGTGTCTGCATATACATGTAACTCTTCTTAAAGGAGAGCTTTGGTCTGCTTCCTAAGTAAGAGTGCAAGGCTCAGAGATAGTTTTCTTCCCCCCACACGACTCTATTTTCACATGATTTCTACATGACATTTCCTATTTCTACATTTTTGTGGTCTTACCAACTACTATTGACCTTGAAACAAGCTCCAAGGTGGCTCAGAGGGAAACACGAAGAAATGGATCCTCAGAGTTGAGAATGATCACTGGCCTTTCCCTCCATTCCTATTACTTCCTGGTACCTAATTATTTATGCTTTTGCTCTCCCCAGGCTCTCTCAGGATACTGGTCTTTCCAGCTTCTCTCTCCCAGAGAATATTTGTGCTTCAGATTACTTTACCTGGGAAAGTAGAAAGCAGCTTCTACTTTCCCCTGGTTGAATTTAATTTTATTTCCTGCCCTGACTTTAACCTTCCTAAGTCCAAAAGAATGATTTCTCAGTCCTTGCTGGTCAAGGCAACACCTCCCAATTTAGTATCTTCTGTGCATTTAAATATCTCTCTGTTTACACGGCAAGATATATCTTCAATTCAATAAGCTGCTGTTTGTCATTCCCTTTTTGTTAACTTTTTCTCCCTGCCCTTTACATTCATTTTAGTCTGTATAACAGGATTTAATTAACTTTCCAAGGACTATTTCTCGATGCAGTATCCATAACTGTGATTAGCAGGGAGTTGGACTGCGATGGCATTTGTCAAAGTTACAGACTCACAGCTAATTCTGCTTCACTTTGACAGTTTTGCACACCACTGATGGATAATAAGATTGCTTATGCAAAAACCTTGGAATTCTAGAACAATAAATGGAAAATCTTGATGAAAGAGAGAACACAATGCAAGTTAAACCACAATATCTAATTGGCCTCATAACCTCAAAAGGAATGTAGTACAAAATATCACTCCCACGTTATACTAGAAAGAAATTAAACAACAGTAAACAAAAACAAAAATAATAACAGTAATGATAATAAAACGTAGGGCAAATTAAGTTAACATTTATCTCAGCATAGCCTGCTGGTGATTATTTTAGTGTCTTTTTTTAACTTTTTATTGAAGTACAATTTGCATAGAGAAAAAGCACACATAAACATGCTGCTCAATGAATATCCCAAACTAAATCTGCCCATGTAATTAGCACCAAGATCAAGAAACAGAATTAACCAGTACACCAGAAGCTCCCCACTCATGATCTCTTCCATTCACTCTCCTACCTAAGGGGAACCACTATCCTGACTTCTAATAATAAGATTAGTTTTACCTATCTTGGGATTTTATACAAATGCAATCATACAGCATATATTTTACATCTGATTTCTTTCATGTAACATTATGTTTGTGAAATTCATCCATGCTGTTACATGAAGTTGTACATTTTTCATTCTTATGACTGCATAGAATTCAATTCAATTGACTGACTATACCACAATTTATTCATTCATTACACTATTGATGGGCATATGTGTAGTTTCCATTGTTTGGCTATTCTTAATAGTGTTGTTATGAGAATCCTGGAATGGGTCTTTGGTAAACATATGTGTGCATCTCTGTTGGGTATACAACTAGGAGTTGAATTGCTGGGCTTATAGGGTATATGTATACTTAGATTTACTAGATACAGCCAAACAATATTCCCAAGTGATAGTACCAATTTATTTTCCCACCAACAATTTAGTGTCTTATTTATATATCTTTTAAATATCCTCCTCACCCTGCCAATGTTTTTTGAAAAAGAAAGCATGCCATTCAGTCCTGTTCTTTAACCAGTGGATCCAATGACAGTTATAAAATATCAGCTGGAAATATTCTCTCTGTTTATATAATTCTCTCCCGCTGCTCAAGGGAATGTGATCTGTTCTTTAGATCACAAAGCAACATGTGACAGCACCTCTCATGCAATAGGTACTTAGAAACATTTGTTGAATCAATTAAGTCAGAAGAGAAGAATCAGGAGGACTATTCATTTTATGACTCAACTGTTAAAATTTATTTAAATATACAGGTAAATCTAATAAAAATGAACATAGGAAGAAATAATTTATACACATGTTTGTGTGTTTTTTTAAGAGCCAATCAATCATTTGTGGGGAAGGAGGCTGTAATGCTGGAATGAACTTGTTAATACTGTCAGAGGAGAAAAAGATTCAGACTAAAAATGACTCATTTGATGTTGATATCATTATAGACAGTAAGATAATAATGTTACAAATAATTTTTTAAAGATGACCAGTGGGTGAATATGAATCTCTGTAAGACAGGTCTGTGCCATACTCAATTTTTTTAGCCTTTATAGTGTTCAGCATAAGTAGTAGATACAATGTGATGATTTGTGAAATAAATGACTGAAAAATAAAACAAAACAAACAAGCAGGAAACTCTCAGTAGTCTATTGCATCTAATTAGTTCCTTTATTTAAAGCACCGAAAGTGACTGTCATGGGAATGAATAGCATGTTTAGAGAGCAAACAGGAGATGAGAAAAGAGCTGGTTATATGATGAGAAGAAAACCTGTTTGCGGGCTATGCTTAGAGTAATATTTTACTTTTAACCCTTCCGGCACTGCCATTCTCAAAATAGTTCCCTGGGCATCAACAATTAAACTAAATAGAATATTGTGATTTCTAATCATTTCTCCAGTGAGAAATTATGAACTTTTACACATGCAGGCACAGCATTTTATTTTAAAATGTTTTCCAAGAGCTTTTACTGTTTTTTCTGCTTATTGTTCTTAAGGTCTAGATTAAGCTAAGGTAAATTATGCCTTTTGAAATAGTTCAATAACTAGGACATTCTGTAAAAGTCTAATCTCAGAGGGTAGATCCATACTGCATATTTTCTGGTGATAACCAACATCCAGTTCCTTTTAAAGAATAGATGGTCGTCCTAATGTTTTAAAGTGAATCCCCCAAGTAATCTAATAGTTGTACAACATTTAGACACTATGCATAGGCTGTGACAATAAGCAAGAACAAAGATGAAATGATAAGAGTCACTCCCTGATTTACCTTTAATGCCTCCAAAGCAGAAATGGACATTTTTATATCTGAGGATGTCCTATGGGCTAGTTTAGAACCTATGCTCTTTTCTACTTAACTGTCAAGAAGATATGGGTGTTGGGTTTTATTAATTTGGTGGTTTTTTTTTTCCTTCCTAAATTCAGAATGCACCTAAAATTTTCTGGATATCAGATATGCTGATGAGTCATGAAATCAGCAGGATTCAGAGATGCAATTTAATGAGGGGATTCTGAATTGAACCTCAGCTCCAAGAAATCACATTTCAAGGGGAATTGTATAGCCAACTCCTAATTATGCAAGAACTCACTTGACTAGTCAGTAGATGGACCAGACCACTTGATTTTCTTTTACCCTCCCACTTGCTGACCTCGGAACATTTCCTTATTCATTATCAACTTCAGAGGGTGGGAAGGAAAGGAGAAGGAAGGTGTGACTCTAATAAATCTTTACTTAGATTAAGAAGGTTAAGAAACATAGGAGAAGAAAAATGTTTTTAACTTTAATAATAATTTTCCTATTATCTATGGGTTTTAAATATTCTTAGCATAACACGGTAACCAAGGATAAGAGAGAATAACTTAAATTTTTGGAAATGTTCAAAGTTGAATTATTCTGTGATTGTGCTATTAGAGCCTTGAGGCAAGAGAACAAACCAGTGGATAGGGGTTGGGGGTTTACTGGGAAGAACTGGATGCTTCCATCTACAACTGTTTTGGAAAAAGGATAATTCAGCTGTGCTGGGAAAGAGCTATTTTCATGGCTAGGTGGAGGGGATTCAGTGATTTGGCCAAGCAGGGATTAAATTGTCAGCCAGGGGTAGAATGTATTAGAGATATTAAGGAGGAAAATACAGAAAGAGGAAAGTGAGGAGGAAACCTGCCAAACGTTATGTAGAGCTTAGGGTTCCCAGGTTTTTGTTTCAGGAATCTTAGTCCCAGCTCCCTGTTTACTGTGAAACCTTGAGAAAGTCACTGATTTCTTTAAGCCAGAATTACCTCATTTTTCAAATGAGGATAATTTCTTCCATATGCAACATGTATCTTTTGTTATAAAGAACAAGTGAAATTTGTATGAAAACTTTTTGAAAATTACTTTTTAAAACATATAAATTGAACAAAGGTCCTTTTGGAGGATGAGTTTAAAGGGGGTGGAAACAATTAAATTGTTCCAACTTGAGACTTCTGCAAAACCAGAACAGACATCCAGGTGAATTTGCATTTCTGGAGCACACTGAGGGAGAAATGGTGAAGGGAAAGTGGGGAGAGAAGAAGGGAAAGAGTCTAACATGTATTGAACATTTGCTATGCACTGGGAACATTACATTTATTATATCATTTAATCTCTCACCAACCCTGTGAGATGGTTATTATTTTCCCTATTTTACAGCTGAGGCTCCGAGTGGTTAAGGAATTTGTCCAAATTCACACATCTAGTAAGAGTATGAGACAAGACTTGAATCAATGTGTACTTGGTCTTATACTCAGGCTTTATTAGCCCACCAGAGCATCTCTAAATTGTCCACTGAAGAGTCCTTCAATGTCATAGGAGAGGAAATGGGAAGCCCAAAGCATTCAGTTTGTGTCAACTGCAAGTCCCAAGTTTCATGGATGTCTCAAGTTTTTGGTTTTCTTTTCTTTAAAATTTGAGGAAATGTTTCAAACTACTTCATAACCTGTTTGTTTTAATATCAAATAATATCTTTAGTTATTCTCCATTCAGTATAATTAGGACTCCAAAACAATTAGCTACATTAATTTTACAGCTTTTGATGCTCCTTGCTATATTGTCAGCTATTCTTTAAAGATGGTCTGACCAACGATTAATACTCCCAAAGAAAGAAGGGAGACAAGGACATTTCCACTGTTACAGGCTGCTAATTTTCAACTTAATGCCTAGATTTTGCTTTAGGACAGTGGTTTTTCATTAAGTCTTCACTTTTCAGCAGAGATTTGTGTGGAGCCGCCGAAATATGTTTTGGCAGTCCCTGGAATTTGTCTCATGTTCTTCAGAGAAGAGACTTGTGAAGCCCAAAGAGCCAGACTGCAATATGCGAGCCTAATAAAGGCTTCAGACATTGGAGGGCCATTTGTTTTCCTAACTCCCCTTCTATGAGATGTTAGGAATATCAGTGAAGAAGGTGAGAAAACTGTGTATTCTAAATTGTAAAAATGAATAAATATATTGGGCAGAATAAGAGCCAGGGTTCTCACTGTAGAGAAGGGAGATACAAACATGGGAATGGGAAGTCTTGAATAAAACTTGTGGTGTTGAATGGGAATTGGATGTGATCTACCTGAGGTTGTGTGTGTGTGTGTGTGTGTGTGTGTGTGTGTGTGTGTGTGTGTGCATGTATGGCAAGAGATGTATAAGGTACGTGCCATGTAGGTGTATATACGTATGTATATATACATACAAACACATGTATCCTACCTCTGTTCACTGAAAAGGCCTAGAAGCAATGACATTCCAGTAGCAATGAGTACACTTATCACTCATATCTTGGTTTCTAATTACTATTCTCTGCTAAAAGAACCAGAGCCCCTTGGCAAACTGGCTGATTTCAGAGCATGTCAAAACTTGAAGGAGTTCCCACTGGCCAAATCTGGGGAAATCTGAACATAAAAATAAGTAAATAATGATAGTAACATATTATAATCCAATGAATAAAATAGTAATCCACACATATATAAATATATAAATAATAAAGGAGGAGAAGAAAAAGTTGCTTATTACAGTATAATGTCAACTAATAATGTCCGAAGTAATGGAGTTGGAAAATCACCATTTGACAATCATCATAGTAATAATCAATCCAGGCCAGAATCATCAATAGTTGCTAAAACCAGTGGGTAAACAAGTGGGTGAAAGTTTGATATGGAACAGGATACTTACACAGTCTCAAGGTATCTTCCCACAAATTATCAATTACAAATGGAAATTTTTATAGGGAAAAACCTAGTGAACACGACCTTAACCAAGTGATAAAAGTTAACATCACTAATAATGATTTAAAGGGTATCGTGTGACTCTTTCCTTGGTGCACTGAGAAGACATAACCTGGTTTCTGTAGTACTTAATGCCAAAATTGCATAACCTAAACTTAATCTCGAGGAAACATCAGGAAACGCTAACTGAAGAGCATTCTACTAAATAATTGGTTTTTCTCTTCAAAAACATCATGGTCATGAAAAAAAAAAAGACTGGGAACTATTCCAGACTAAAGACTAAAGACATTAAATTCTATAGGTGATCCAGATTGGATCTTTGACTAGGATAAAAAATATATATCCCAATAAAGGATATTATTGGAAAATTTGATCAAATTTTAATGCAAACTTTGGATTAAATAATAGCAAGTTATTAATGTAAATTTCCTGATTTTGTTCATTGTACTATTGTTATATAAGAAAATGTCTTTATCCTTAGTATCAAAAAAACTGAACTATTACATACTGAAGTTTTCCGGGGTAAAGAAGAATGCTGTATGCAGCTTACTCTCAAATGTTTCAGGAAAAATGTCAGAAAGAGAGAGCAAGAGAAAGAGAATAGGTCAGAATGTAAATATTTAGTAAATCAGGGTAAAGGACGTATAGGAGTTCTTTGTACTATTTTTGTAACTTTAAATTTGAAATTACAGCAAAATTTAAAAGTTACAAAATCATAATAAATTCAAATTCTATCCTTAATCTCTCCCAAATTAATATCCTATAGCAAATGGGAAGAGAGATCATTTGCAATTTTAAATTTCTTTCTACATTTGCTGTATGTAGTTCATAATAGTAATTATTCTTTGTTTTGACATTGTCTTCATTCAAATACTTCTCCAATATGTTTGTGAGTGTGGATGTGTGTTTTAATTTTCTGAGTATGTGCACTCTTTTCTCCCTTTCTTCACTTGAGTATTTTCACTGTCACATGGAAGACTGTGGAGCCTGAAACTGTATCCACTAGAGGTACATTTTCCTCATTCTCTGGTATGTGTAAAGCCTAAACCGCTCAGGGTCTGTTTATATTTTAAGGACAAGTAGCAGTCTATGTTAGAGAGTGCTCTGGATTTTGTAGTCAGATTAATCTATTTCAAAGCCCCTCTCTGCCATTAACTAATTTAAATCTCAGTTTCTAAATCTTAACTAACACAGGATTATTGTGATAATCAGTTACCAATTATGTAAAATGCCTGGCACTCAGTCAGTAATCAACAAATGGAGAATATTTTTATTTTAATTCCATTCTGCTGTTTTGGAGAATTATACCTAATGTTAACGTTCCTGTAGTTTCCACACCTCTATGGCAAAGGGATATGCTATACTGTGCCAGTTGCAAGACAACTAACAAACTGAAACTCTCTGAAAAGCAGACTGGCAGTAATCTCAAAGATTATCTGATCCAGCCTCCACTTCTGAATTTTTTTTAACTGAAGTATAGTTGATTTACAGCATTGTGCTAGTTTCAGGTGTATAGCATAGTGATTTGTTGTGGGGTTTTCTTTTGCAGATTATATTCCATTATAGGTTATTACAAAATATTGTGTATAAAGGCCTGTGCTATACGATTTCACTTATATTTGGAATCTAAAAAATCATACAAGTGAATCTACACACAAATCTGATTTTTTAAAACGATTTTTATTTGTTCCTTCAGATAGTTTAAAAAATTAAACAGATCTACTAGGCTTATAAGAAAAACAAATAAATAAACAGAAGTCCCCGACTCTCCTCTCTACTCTATACCCCAGAGGCCTTTTAGCTATTTATTCTGATGTTAACATCCACATATATATATGTGTTACATATATATTATATATATATATGTTTATATATACATACATATATATATATATATATTTTTTTTTTTTTTTTTTGGCTGTGTTGGGTCTTCGTTGCTGCACACGGACTTTCTCTAGTTGTGGAGAGAGGGGGCTACTCTTTGCTGCAGTGCACAGGCTTCTCATTGCGGTGGCTTCTCTTGTTGCAGAGCACAGGCTCTAGGTGCACGGGCTTCAGCAGTTGCAGCACACGGGCCCTAGAGCGCAGGGGCTTCAGTAGTTGCAGCACGGGGGCTCTAGGGTGCACGCACTTCAGTAGTTGTGGTGCATGTGCTCAGTAGTTGTGGCACACAGGCATAGTTGCTCTGCAGCATGTGGGATCTTCCCGGACCAGGGATCGAACCCGTGTCCCTGCATTGGCAGGCAGATTCTTAACCACTGCACCACCAGGGAAGTCCCATACATATATTTTAAATATATGTATATATTATATATATATATACACGTTTATACTGTTTGATTTCGATATGTCTGTTTTAGATACAGTTGCATTGTTTTCCAACTCCTAATGTTGCAAAGAAGTCAAATGTTACCCTTATTTCATATACTTTTAAGTGATCTAATTGTTTTTTTCTGGAATAATTTAGGATCTTCTCTTTATCTCTGGAGTTCTGAGGCTCCAAATAAAGTACATTAGGACAGACTTTTCTTCATTAATTTATCCTTGTAGGGCTCTTGCAGTTTGGAGACTCAAGTCCATCAATTCTGGGGAATGTTCTTGCATTATTTTTCATAGAACACAGAAAATAATTCTGGGAAGAAAATTATCACTTTCTGAAACTTTTATTTGCCTGTTGTACCACTTATTAAAAAGAAAAAACCTTTTGTCTTTATTCTAAATCATTTTGCCTTTTGGTTCCAATTTCTAGGATATTTCCATGACTGAATATTCTAATATTTTAATCAACTTTCTTATTTTTAATTGTATTTTTAATTTCCAAGAACTCATTCTTAATCTCTGATGATACAAGTTAAGTTCTTCTGTTCTCTATATTATCTCAATTTTTTGGTCTCTTTTTTGTGTTGAAATTTTTCCCCAAATATTTGGTGATTTTTTGGTGGCCCATTTATATTTAAAGATGAGATAACAAAAAGTTGATCAGAAGTTTTGTCCATGGGAGGGCCTTGTTGACCATGGACTTCACAATTAAATAATTAAACGGCCAAGCATATTTTTCACTGAAAACTCCCCAGATGTCAGTATCTATGGATCTTCTCTCTAGGGGAGTTTAGTCCCATCAGCAAATAATCTTCCAGTCACCTACCAGGGGAGTCTGAGGCTGGCTGTCTTCGTTCTGGTGTTGAGTGAGAGTAGAGAACTAGAGTTTCACCTTTTCTATGCAGACTTTCACTCAATCACCTTTTATGATCTGTCTTGAAGTGCAGTAATGTCTTCCAGTGCTCATAGATTTCACGGGCATTACCAGGTGCTCTTTCACCAAGAAGCCATGGCCTTACACAGTGTAGTAGACTGCTGAAGCTTTGGTTACAGGGCCAGCTGGGAAAGAGTCACCTTGCAACTGTCAATATGTGGTGCTCTCTTCCTTATAACACAGGAGTCCGGAAACAAACAGATATAAATAGGAGTGTCCCCTCTAACTATTGTATCTAATAACCCACTGGAAGTATTTTTGTTCCAGTTACTACAAACTTTGGTTTAGTGTGTGTAGATGTCCTAGTGGCCAAGAGAGAAGTCCTTGTACCAGAAAACAGAGGTATGGTTCTGATAGTAGAAGCTGAGAGTGCTACCAGGCCATTTTGGGCTCCTCATGTCACTGAACCAACAGCCACAGGGTTACTGTACTGAGTAAGTAATTTATTCAGATTATCAGGGGAAATTTGGTTGCTGCTACACAACACGGACAAGGAGTATGTACAAACCTAGGGCATTCCCAGGGCGCATTTTGGTTTACTCAATAGTCCTGATCCTGACAGACTGCATCATTGCAATAAAAGCAGACATCACAGAATGGCCATCATTAAAAAGTCTACAAATAACAAATGCTGGAGAGGCTGTGGAGAAAAGGTAACCCTCCTACACTCTTGGTGGAAATATAAATTGGTGCAGCCACTATGGAAAACAGAATGGAGGTTCCTTAAAAAAGTAAAAATAGATTTACCATATGATCCAGCAATCCCACTCCTGGGCATATATCTGGAGAAAACTGTAATTCAAAAAGATACATGGGCCAAAGAGTCAAGACGGTGGAATAGGAGGACGCGGAATTCTTCGCTCCTCACAAGTACATCAAGAATACAGCTACAAATGGAACAATTCTCTCAGAGAACCTGCTGAACATTAGTGGAAGACTTTGGACACCTAAAAGGACAAGAAAAATCCCCTCGCAGCCGGGTAGGATGAAAGAAAGAAAAAAGGAAAAGAGGAATCAAAAAAGGGACCAGCAACCCTAGCGGGAAGCTGAAAGTGAAGGGAGGTCCCCGCACTCAGAAAAGCTCCCTCACCGTGGGAAATCAGCTGGGATAGAAAGGGACCTTTGGAGGATCAAAGGAGAACGCAGCGGACGGCCTGTGGGAGGGAGTACAAAGCACGAACTGCGAGCACGGTCTGCGCCGCAGCTCTGCGCATCCCAGCCTCAGTTGCGAGTCTCCTGTTGTGGAGGGGGGCTGGGTGCTGGAAAATGGGGTTTGGAGAGTGGACCTAGGGAGGGGACAGCTGTTGGCTGTGAGAAGACAGCCTTGAAGGGACAGGAGTAAGGAGCTCACACCCGGGAAAATTTGCAGGAAAAGCCCGGGACACCATAGAAGCAAGGCGTCATTGTCGAGTGGCGCGCAAGGAGCAGGGCCGCCATTACAACCCCTCTCCCCACCTGCTGGCTTCTCTGGCTTCCGCAGGCACTGGGAAGGACTCCTGCCGGAGCGAGCATGCCCCAGTCTGTTGCAACTGCCTGCCAGTCGCTGCTGCTGCAGGCAATCCGCACACACCCGACTTGTGGCTGCTGCACCCCTCTCCGGCCTGAGGAAGTAAGTGTGCCCCAATCAGCTGCTGCTTTTGCTCCCTCTCGCCTGGGCAGGAGACAGATGCCTGAGGGTGGTGCACACGCAGACGCAGGGCCAAAACCAAAGCTGAGCCACAGGGGCGGTGCGACTAAGGAAGAGGAACGGAAATCTTTCGGTGCAGTTGCACAAGTTGTGGATTAAATCCCCGCAGCTGGCTTGGTAAATCACACATCTCTGGAATACCTGAATAGACAATGAGTGTTCCCACAACTTTTACCAGTATAGGCTTAGCTGCAGTGGACTTTGGGGGCAATTACACGCAGGACCTGGGCCAGGTCAGAGTCTGAGCTGACACCACAGTGCCCACAGCAGGTCCAGAGACCTACCTAGAGGTACTGGAGGGCCTCCTGGGGAGGCGGGGATTGCCTGTGGCTGACTGTGGGGGCAAGGACACTGACAGAGGAGGCCCCAGGAAAATATACTTATTACTCTTATTCTTTTTTTGTTTGTTTCGTTTGTTCCGTTGATGGTATTGTTTTGTTGTTTTTTATTTTTTTATTTTTTTGATATATATTTATTTTTCTATTTTTACTTTACTTTTCTGTAGCTTTGTAAAAGAATGAAATTAGAACACTCCCTAACACCATACACAAAAATAAACTCAAAATGGATTAAAGACCTAAATGTAAGGCCAGACACTATCAAACTCTTAGAGGAAAACAGGCAGAACACCCTTTGACATAAATCACAGCAAGATCTTTTTTGACCCACCTCCTACAGTAATGAAAATAAAAACAAAAATAAATAAATGGGACCTAATGAAACTTCAAAGCTTTTGCACAGCAAAGGAAACCATAAACAGGATGAAAAGACAACCCTCAGAATGGGAGAATATATTTGCAAATGAAGCAACTAACAAAGGATTAATCTCCAAAACATACAAACAGTTCATGCAGCTCAATATCAAAAAAACAAACAACCCAATCCAAAAATGGGCACAAGACCTAAACAGACATTTCTCCAAAGAAGACATACAGATGGCCAACAAACACATGAAAAGATGCTCAACATCACTAATTATTAGAGAAATGCAAATCAAAACTACAGTGAGGTATCACCTCACAGCGGTCAGAATGGCCATCATCAAGATATCTACAAACAATAAATGCTGGAGAGGGTGTGGCGAAAAGGGAACCCTTGTGCACTGTTGGTGGGAATGTAAATTAATACAGCCACTATGGAGAACAGTATGGAGGTTCCTTAGAAATCTAAAAATAGAGCTACCATATGACCGAGCAATCCCACTACTGGGCATATACCCTGAGAAAAACAGAATTCAAAAAGACACTTGCACTCCAATGTTCACTGCAGCACCATTTACAATAGCCAGGACATGGAAGCAACTTAAATGTCCACTGACCGGTGAATGGTCAAAGAAGATATGGTACATATATACAATGGAATATTACTCAGCCATAAAAAGGAACGAAATTGGGTTATTTGTAGAGACGTGCATGGACCTAGAGACTATCATACAGAGTAAAGGAAGTCAGAAAGAGAGAAACAAATATCGTATATTAACACATATATATGGAATCTCAAAAAATGGTACAGATGTTCGTATTTGCAAAGCAGAAATAGAGAAACAGACGTAGAGATCAAACCTATGGATACCAAGGGGGAAAGGGGAGGGTGGGATGAAATGGGAGATTGGAATTGACATGTATACACTATTGATACTATGTATAAAATAGATAACTAATGAGAACCTACTGTATAGCACAGGGAACTCTACTCAGTGCTCTGTGGTGACCTAAATGGGAAGGAAATCAAAAAAAGGGGGGGACATATGTATACACATAGCTAATTCACTTTGCTGTACAGTAGAAACTAACACAACATTGTAAAGCAATTACACTCCAATAAAAATTAATTAAGAAAAAAAGATACATGCACCCCTATGTTCATAGCAGCACTATTTACAGTAGCCAAGACATGGAACCAACCTAAATGCCCATCAACAGATGAATAAATAAAGAAGATGTGGTATATATAAATATATATGTATGGTGGAATACTACTCAACCATAAGAAAGAATGAAATAATGCCATTTGCAGCAAGGTGAATGGACCTAGAGATTATCATACTAAGTGAATTAAGTCAGACAGAGAAAGACAAAAATAATACGATATCCCTTATATGTGGAATCTAAAAAATGATACAAATGAACTTATTTACAAAACAGAAACAGACTCACAGACATAGAAAACAAACTTATGGTTACCAAAGTGGAAAGGGGTGGAGATAAATTAGGAGTTTGAGATTAGCAGATACATACTATTATATATAAAATAAACAGCAAGGTCCTACAGTATAGCACAGGGAACTATATTCAATGTCTTATAAAAAATCATAATGGAAAAGAAAAAAAACAGACATCAAAGACTCGAATCCTTTAGAGATTAAAGTTCGGACTACTCCCCAATAAAGATTATCATCCAGCTTACACGCCAGCAAAGGATAAGGGCACATGTAATGTGAGGTAGAAGAAGGTAGTTATGATAATTAACTTAACCCTCATAACCAGCTACAAAAGAAGGGTCTAACACAGCTACAACTATGTAACTAATCCCTTTCCCACACTGTATTATATGAACTCTGGTGTTAGCTAATGTTTTATATTTTAGGTAAGAATATGATGGGATTTTTATCATCCTGCCATGATACAGCAGTTAATGAGACTTCATGCACTCCTCTGTTGGGAAAATGAAGGTTTCATCCTAATGAAAAACAAGAGTGGATACTTCAAAACAAAAGGAGTAGACTGTATGAAATGAGTTCTGTTTGATGCCCCGCCTCCTCCTGATCCATCTTCTACTATCCTTTAACCTTTTCTCAGTCATTCTCAACCCCACCACCACCACCAGAAGGCTCTCTTCTCCCCCAGAAGCTGTCCTATGTGGATCACACCAATAGGTTCCTGCTGGGTTTGGTAGGTGGGGAACCCTGGCAAATAGTCTACAGGGAACTGAGGAGTGTGAGACAGGGTATTTACTCCTTTAGTTCTCTCCTTGAAAGGTTGCCTTGGGCTGGCTATTTTCCTCAACTAAAGGTCACTCACTGTTTCTCTTAAGGTGACCAACTCTATACAACATTCTTTCCCCTTTCTCATATGCTTTCAAGCCTAGAATCATAACATCTTGGCTGCTATGAGCCCTATGTTCCTACATGAAAATAAACCCTTCTTGAATTCTCCTATTTTAAATGTACCATCTCTATTTCCTATGGGGATCAGGTCTGATTCATATATATATCATAGTAGATTTTAGATAAACAGATTTTTAAAAATTCCTGTTGTGGGTTATTTAGTTTCCCCCCCAACCACACACATACATAGTTTAAAATTTTTGCTCTCAATAACACTGCAAATATTACAGTTTGGCTAAATCCTAGTGGACATTTGTCTTAATTTCCCTAGGATTCATTTTTAGAAGTGAAATTGATGGCACAAAGATACCTTTAAGTACCTTATTACAGATTTCCATACTGCCCTCCAGTAAACTTGTGACAACTTATGCTGATTTATATCAGCCATATATGAGGCAACTTGATTCATTCAACTTTAAAGCTGGGTATTTATATTTTATAATTTGCAAATTTATGGATAAAACATAATTTCATTGTTGGTCTAATTTGCATTTCTTTTATTTCTCAAGTTGAACATTTTCATTTGCTCACTTTCCATTTATATATATATACCTTTTTTTGTAAATTGAATGTTCTATCCTTTGCCCTTTTGTGTATTTGAGGTTTCACCTTTTTTCTTACGTTAAAATACTTATCCCTTGTCAATATTTCTTTTTGATGACAAAAAGATCAAATAAGGGGCACAATGAATTTTTTTTTCAGTGTAGGATTTCTGAAGGACTGATAAGAGATATTTTCCAGAGTTATTTTTGGGGCAAATTGTATTCTCTTCTTGAAAAGTACACAATGATTATCATTAACATCACCAGGAACTGCATAAGTAAGTTATCAACAGAAAAAAAATCTGTTCAAGTGGATATCAAAACTTACAACACAGTGTTGTTTAAAATTCTAGGCTTTTAAATGCAGTACTTTTTCACAGGAAGTACCATTGCTTTAAATTTCTTTTCCCCAGGCTACATTAACTCTTTGTTTTTATAAAGAGAAAAAAAAATCTAAGTTACCAGTAATAAAAAAGAAAAGGCTATACCTTGGTAGAGACAAATTTGCAACCACACGTGATGGAAAGTGGAAATAGGCGAAGTCACAAAGTAATAGCCTATTTACATATCATTTCCATGAAGTTTCTTCCCCCGTAGGATATTCTTAAAATAAATAAATAAATAAAAAGATGGCTTCACTACACAACTACACAGGAGTCTTGAAGCAGAGGTAACTCATTCTTCCCATTTTAAAGCAATAATAAACACTAACACATCGTTGTTCAGTCTCCATTAGGGTAGAGTATTTACTTCCATACTATTACAGACAATTGAAAATCAGCTTATACTGCTCCTGGTATTCAAATGCCATTTAGGAATTACAGTTCCTTCCTAAAGTAGCACCTTCCTGTTTCCCTGATGACTCAAGTGACATTGCCAAATCAGTCTGCATCTCTCTCAATATTATTATTATTATTATTATTATTATTATTACTATTCCCTTCTCACCTGAGCTATGGTAATAGCTGTTAAACTGACCTCACTGTGAGTCTCACTTTTTTCTAATTCGCTCTCCTGGATACCATCAGACCAACTTTCTAAAATGTACATCTGGCCATTCTCACTCCCCTTCAGTAGCTCCCCACTGTCTACAGAATAACGTATGAGATCCTTAGCATGGAAAGTAGCACCTTTTGTTACCCAGCTTCTGCAAGCTTTCTCATGTTTGTCTTTCTCTTCATCCCATTATTTAGCTACATGGAACCTGAGCCTCTGATCATACTTTTTTTTTTTTTTTAATCTTGTCTACCTGGTGATACCTCTCTCAAAACTCATTTCAGCTGTCACTTTTTCAGCAAATCCTCTCCTAACTTCCCATGTTAAAAATGGTCACTCTCCTCCAGGCATTCATAGTTAACTGGGTATATTTAATCTCAGCTCCCTTGTCATTTGACTATACTTTGTAGTTTGTGCCTGTGTTCTAGGCTGCTCTTTGAGAGCTGGACCAAATCTCTGTGTACAATATCTAACATAGCACATGGCACACAGTAGGCACTAGATACATCTTTGTTGAACTGAATGGATAAGTGGAGAAATAAACAAGCATTCAGAAGAGGAACTATGTTGGTTAAAAGATGTTTATTAAGAATCCAGTGTAAGCTTCTGCCTCAAGTTGCTTATATCAAACTAATTAGCTAGAAGTGGCATATGCATATAAAAAGAAAAAGCAAGTGCATGAGTCAGGGTCCCAACTGAAAACAGACGGCACACTCCAATTAAGATAATTTGAGGAGATTTGATTTACAAAGGGTCAGATAACAAAGGTTTGGACAGGATGTAGGAAAACCACAAGGAATAGTGCAGAAACCTATTTGCACTGTTACAGATAGTTTTACTATTTCTACCCCTATGCCTGAAGGGATGAAGAGGTAAAGAGAGAGAGATTATTGGAACCTGGAAGGAGAGAAAATTGCACAGAAGAATCTTAAGAACAGTAACTTCTGGCCAAGGGACACAGCCAACCCAAGATGACTTCAAAAAGGAGAGTCTACGGGGAAAGTTTCCTCCTCATTCTTCTCCCTCCCTTTAATCTGTTGCCGAGTCTCTCCATTGGTCAGATCCAATTGGAAACCAGAGGGCAATGGAGCCCTGTGGTACATTCCATATAGTCTCCAGGAGCACAGAGCAAGGTGGAGAAGGGTGAGAATGAATCTAGAGGGGAAAACAAAAGATAACCAACACAGCAAGTGCCTTACACTTCCTTGAATCATCAAAGAGCCTAGCAGATCAGTTTCTACATAGTATGGACTCAACAAGAGCTTGTGGACAGTTTGATAATTAACAAACATGGCTGAAAAATCATTCAGTGTTAGTCATGGAGGTACACCTTCCAGCTCTCCCTTCAAGAAAGAGCTTGCCTTCAGCTGTGAAAGGAGCAGTGAGCTGACAGACTCTATCTATAGGACCTTCAGGATTCACTGCAGCATTTGAATCAAATTCACTGTTTTCCCAGGCATCTCTCAGCCAACAAATGATCACGGTGGGGATAGTAGGGACTGGCCATCTCTGCCTAACACAAGATTCCACCAATGGGCAATCTTTTCTCAAGAGCTCCTTATTGGGTTGGCCAAAACTTTGTCAGATCTGCTTCATTGTCCTGAGGCTCTTCCTGTCCAATTCTGCTTCATGCCCTTTTATCTCTCATTGGCATTATCCCCCAATAAACCACTTACACTTCTAACTCTGTCTAACCATCTGCTTATCAGAGAACCTAAACTGACACACATATGAGTGATCTAGAAAATAAGAGTTTCTTTATGAAAAGATACCAGAGTGGCCCAGTTTCATGGAGGAGTAGAATTGTGAAATAGGTCTTAAAAGATGAAAAGGAAGAAAAATAATGATATCAGTCAGAACAGCTGCCCTTCAATCCACATCAGACTGTCCACCAACCTTTTCTATGTCATAGAGTTGCAGTAAGGCTATAATGAGAGAGCATACTGTTTCTGAAACTTGGGTGAACCAGTCACCAGAAGCTGCCAACCATGCATGACTTAACACTCACTCCCCACTCCTTTCTAGCACACTTCCTAGAGAGGCTGCAAAAGTGAAACGCTCACTTTCCCAGTCTCTCTTCCACTAGGGGTACCCATGTGATGTAAACTGATACAAAGAGCTTATAGAGACACTTCTTTTTCTTTCCTGATAAAAGAGATAGATGCAGGTGGGGAAGCCATCTTGAGATCAGGATGCAAAAATCTAACACACTAGATTTGACAGAGTAGAAAGATAATTTTTTAAAACCTGTGTTCTTCAGATGTTGTCCAACCCTGGCCTTTCCAACTCTGGACTGGTCCGCCCATACTTCTGGCTATATGAAAATCTATATACTGTTATCTACTGTGATCTGTGCAAGCCATCATATCCTGGCTGTTAGAAACATTTAAATCAGATACTCAGCTACCACATTCCTTAATCCTCACTTTTCATGGACTTCAGGACCTCATGAGAAAGAATTTAAATTAGGTTCTCTGTTGTGATTCATACAACTTGACATATTCTGGAGGATTTCCAAAGGAAACCAAAATGGAAGAAAACAGTGGAATCTCTACAAGAAAGTACATATGAATGTTTCACAAAGGCATGAACAAAGCTGACTTCATTGTTGGGACTAGGTATGAGAAGTAGCAGGATTTCTAGGTAGAAAGTGAGGTTGTACAGCCCTCTGTGAATTTTAAGAGTCAGATGGCTGTGACATAAAGGAGAAAACAATGTTCTCAGAGGTCAAAGAGCTCTGCTGAGGAAGTCCTCTGAAAGAGGTTGCAAGAAAAGTAGGGAAGGATTTTCATACTGGCTGGAGAGAAGGAAGAAAGCAAGAAGATGTTGACTTTTAAAAGATTAGCAGGACTTGTGGTTTCATCTCTGACATATAAAAAACTTGGAAATCATCACTCCAGTCCTTACAACAAGAAAAAAACTGGGCACACTGAAAATCAATGACTTTTCTTGGAAGGGAAAACTGTACAAGAAATCTACTTTAAATATTAAGACTCTGATAGTTTTAAAGTGAAGAAAGAAAATATACTATGCTAACACTAATCAAAGAAAGCTGGAGTAGTTATATTAATTTGAGACAAAATAGACTTCAGAGCAAGGAAGTTTATTAGGGATAAAGAGAGGTACTGCATAATAACAAAGGAGACAATTCTCCAAAAGACATAACAATCCTAAACATGTATGAACTTAATGACAGAACATCAAAATACATGAGGCAAAAACTGATTAAAGTGAAAGGAGAAATAGACAAATTCAGTATAATAGTTGGAGACTTCAATATCTCTGTCAGCAATTGATAGGTCAAGCAGTAAGAAAATCAATTAGGATATAGTTGAACTGAACAGCAATATCAATCAATTTGATCTAATTGACATTAATAGAACACTCCAATATCAGTATATTCATACATTCTTCTCAAGCTTGCATGGAATATTCCCCAAGATAGATCACATTCTGGACCATAAGATACACCTTAACAAATTTAAAAGAGTACAAATCCTACAAAGTATGTTCTCAAAGCCAACAAAATTTAAAAGAGAAATCAACAGAAGACACCTGAAAAATCCCCAAATATTTGGAGATTAAGCAACACATCTGCAGTAACAGATGGGTCAAAGAAGAAGTCTCAAGAACATAATGTAAAAATATATTGAATTAAATAAAAATGAAAATATAACATCAAAATTTGTGAGATACAGTGAAAGCAGAGGGAAAATTTTAACATTCAATACATATATTAGGAAAAGAAGAAAGATCTAATATCAATAAGGTAAGCTTAACCCTAGGAAACAAGAGAAAGAAGAGCAATTTAAGCCTAAAGCAAGTAGTAGAAAAAAATAATTAAAATTAGAGTAGATCAGCCATAAAAGAGAATGAAATATTGCCATTTGCAGCAACATGGATGGACCTAGAGATTATCATACTAAGTGAAGTCAGACAGAGAAAGACAAATATTATATGAAATCACTTATATGTGGAATCTAAAAAATAATACAAATGAATCTATTTACAAAGCAGAAACAGATTCACAGACATAGAAAACAAACTTATGGTTACCAAAGGGGAAAGGGAGTTGGGGGCATAATTTAGGAGTATGGGATTAACAGATACACACTACTATATATAAAACAGATAAGCAACAAGGATTTACTGTAAAACACAGGGAACAATATTCAATATCTTATAATAACCTATGATGGAAAATAATCTGAAAAAACTATATATATATATATATATATATATATATATATAACTGAATCACTTTGCTGTACACCTGAAACTAATACAATATTGTAAATCAGCTATACTTCAACAAAAAAAAGAGTGGAAATCTGTGAAATTGAAAACAAGAACACAGTAGAGAAAATTAGTGAAACCAAAAAATCAATAAAATTGATAAACCCATAGACAGGTTAACCAAGAAAAAAAGAGAGAAGACCCAAATTACCAATATCAGAAATGAAAGAGTTCATCGCTATTAATTACATGGACATTAAAAGGATAATAAAGAAATACTAAGAACATTTCTAAGCCTACAAGTCTGATAACTAGATGAAATGGACCAATTCCTTATAAATGACCAAAACTTAAAAGGAGAAATAGTTAAATAGCTCTATATTTATTAGTGAAATTGAATTAATAAATTTCCCCAAAAAGCACCAGACTCAGGTTATTTCACTGGTGAAATGCACCATATATTTAAAAAGGAAATGATAACAATGTTTCATAATCTCTTCCAGAAAATAGAAACAGAAAGAACACTTCCTCACTCATTCCAGAAAAACATTGTGCTTCACCTATTCAATCCTCATATCCTTGCCCCAAGTCTCTGGAAACGCTTGATGTTTTTACTGTCTCCATAATTTTGCCTATTCCAGAATATGATACCATGATGGTGAAAATAAGACATTAAGCATTTGTCAAAACCCATGGAATGTTATAGAACAAAGAGTAAACCTTAATATGTGCAAATTTAAAAAATCATTTAGGAGGTTGAGAGGTCCCAGGATGGAATGTAGAATGTGACCAAAGACTCTAAATGTATTACAAAAGTCTGAGATAGCCTCACTGAAGGTAGTGGGTGAAAAGGTGCTGACCTAAGTTACTTTGGAAATGAGTGAAGTTTATAAGACTAAAAGCAAAAGGACCTATATTTAACTACTGTGCTCTAGTTGATAAAACTGTTTCCCATCGGCTATGCGTTACCAATTCTGAAAACAATATCCATACATGCTGGAATTGAACAATTAATTAAATGGATGGCAGATAGTAGAAGCCAGATCTCACTGTTGGAGCGGGAGATTACAGGAAAGGAAGCTCGAATGATCCCTGAGGTAATGGATTAGAGTTAGAGACATCAGTATGACCCAATTTTAGCTTAATAAAGATTTACATGTTTAAATATAGAAATATGTATATTAATACTGTACTAATACCAGATGTTAGTAACAGGGGAAATAATGTGGAGCATATAGGAACTCTCTGTACTATCTTTACAATAATTCTGTAAGTCTAAAACCTCTCTAAAACAAAATTTTAAAGTTTATTTAAAACATACTAGTTAGCAATTTGGAGAATAACTTTACATGTCATAGGATTAGTGGTTAATGGATTAAATGGCAGAGAAAATTAACTGCTAATTTTTCTCACCTTTCCTTAAAGGTAGAAGCACTAACCATGATATGATGTTAGGTATAGAGCCCAGAAATGCATTGTGAAATGGTGAAAACCACCCTGTACTATAAGTTAGAAAACAGGGATGTAGTGCTAACTCAGCTGCTTGCCAGCTGTGGGACCTTGTGAAATCTTTCCTCTTTAAAATGAGGGTTTGGGTTCTGATGATCTTTGAAGCCTCACCAGCTGAGACATTCCATCACTCTTCATCCCCTAATCTAGAAGGCAGATCAGGCTTTTCACACATTCATAAGGCTGATACTCCCCTCTTGGGCATGACTATGTATTTGTGAATAGGATGCTGGAGCCCATCCCAGGCAGCCCCGTAGAGTCAAGGACCACTATGGTGTGCAACTCAAGTGTTAACCTGCCAACAGGGAGTATAAGGTTACAGTAGCCTCCCCATCCCCACTGTCATTTGTGTAGCAGTTACTGTTGGTGCCCTGCCCAGATCCCCTTCATTGGGCCATTGTGTCCATTCTCCAGCTACTATGAGTGTTAACCTGCTAATAGCTCATGGCTCACCCATCTCTAGAGAACTGTGCTAGGTTAACAGGGACTGCTTTGTACAAAGAGGACTAGGAGGTTACACAGACCCCTTTCCTGGGAGTTGGGTCATTACTACTGACTTACTAATATTGGGGAATTAAAGCTTAGTCCCCTTGACTCAAGGTGGGACAATTTTGTGGTATTCTTCACATTACAGAGCTCCTTTCCTTGTGAATCAGGCTAAGCCTAGACTTCCACTGAACCCATGTCTTTGCCCGGCCTCTTGCACCCTGTCTTGATTGCCTTACTTCATTATAGGTTTCATCGGGGAATACTTCCTCACTAAAACACTTGCACAAGCATCTCGGCCTCAGGCTCTGTTCCTTGGGAAGCTGAGCACAGGGAGTGTGGGAACAGTTGTTGATGCTTCTAATGTCCTGGAGAAATCACTGGTGTGGCTACTACCATGCAAAATTCGCTAAGAAGTCAGCAAGCTTATTCTGTAAGCAGCTGTTTAGGCTTTGCAGGTCTCTGCCACATATTACATTTCTCCTTTCCTTAAAACCCTTTAAAAATGTAAACAGCTTTCTTAGCTCTTAACTCATACAAAAGCAAGCAGCAGGCAGGATTTGGCCCATGGGCTACAGTTTGCTGACCTCTGCTCTAAAGCCTGGAGGTGAAAAAAGTTGGCAGGGCCACCCAGTGCAGAGTGGAGGATTCAGAGGCCTCAGTTATACATCTCTCTTCTCTGGGGAGGGTTAAAGCAGAAGCTCATCGGACAGAAATGCAGCAGGAATTAACTAATGAGTTTTAAAGGCTCCAAAAACATAATGGGCTATATAAAACTAAGTATTGAGGGATTTATCATTAAATATTCATCTACTGTTTAATCAGTTGTCTTCTGCTTATGGTTATTATAAGAAAATCTTTTAACAAAATGGCTTAATTTAGAAGACCTGAAGATCTCTCAAGAAGCAAAATAGTTCCTAGTGAACCTCTGTGTATTCCAGAGAAAAAAAGAGCAAGAGACAGACATACAAGAAACACCCACAGACATACATAGAAGCTGAAACAGAGACAGAGAGGAAGAGGCCACACATAGAGATAAAAGAGAAAGAGAGAGAGAGGTGGGGAGAGGGAAGAGGGAGGAGGAGAAGGAGAGGTGGTGGGAAGGGAGGGGAAGAGAGGAGGAGATGAAAGGGGAGGAGAGAAAAGAAACACAGTCAAAGGGAGGAAAATGAAAAACAGATACACACTGAGTGACAGAGAGACAGGGAAAGAGACAGGAATGGAGAGTCAAAAACAGTGAGAAAGAAAGAGAGAGAAATAAAGAAACAGACAGACAGAGAGAGAGTGATAAAGAATCAGAGAGAAGTGCTCTTGACAAGAAAGATGTTTGGCAACAACCCAAAGCCTGATCTCAACAAGTGAAGCTTAACTAATGGTTGAATATGTGTCTCATTCTCACCTCTACATTCACAACCCAGCATCTATGGTCCAAAGTAGGTAAATGTGTGCCGTTTGCTTTTATATTTTAGGATTCTGGAATATATTTGCTGGATTATCTACCGAAGAGGGCATTGATGATGGTGTGATGTATCCAATGATATCTGAGAACAGATACTGAATAAGATACAAAAGAGTAGAGACAGCAGAAGCAAGAAGAACTACAATTCTGAAGCCTGTGGAAGGAAAACCACATTCACAGAAAGTTAGACAAAATGAAAAGGCAGAGGACTTTGTACCAGATGAAGGAACAAGATAAAACCCCAGAAAGACAACTAAATGAAGTGGAGATAGGCAACCTTCCAGAAAAAGAATTCAGAATAATGATAGTGAAGATGATCCAGGACCTCAGAATAAGAATGGAGGCAAAGATCGAGAAGATCCAAGAAATGTTTAACAGAGACCTAGAAGAATTAAAGAACAAACAACTAGAAGAATTAAAGAACAGAGATGAACAATACAAAAACTGAAATGAAAAGTACACTAGAAGCAATCAATAGCAGAATAACTGAGGCAGAAGAACGGATAAGTGACCTGGAAGACAGAATGGTGGAATTCACTGCCATGGAACAGAATAAAGAAAAAAGGATGAACAGAAATGAAGACAGCCTAAGAGAACTTTGTGACAACATTAAACGCAACAACATTTGCATTATAGGGGTCCCAGACGGAGAAGAGAGAAAGGACCCGAGAAAATATTTGAAGAGATTATAGTCGAAAACTTCCCTAACATGGGAAAGGAAATAGCCACCCAAGTCCAGGAAGCGCAGAGAGTCCCAGGCAGGATAAACCCAAGGAGAAACACACCGAGACACATAGTAATCAAATTGACAACAATTAAAGACAAAGAAAAAATACTGAAAGCAACAAGGGAAAAATGACAACATACAGGGGAACTCCCATAAGGTTAACAGCTGATTTCTCAGCAGAAACTCTACAAGCCAGAGGGAGTGGAACAATATATTTAAATTGATGAAAAGGAAGAACTTACAACCAAGATTACTCTACCCAGCAAGGATCTCATTCAGATTCGACAGAGAAATTAAAACCTTTACAGACAAGCAAAAACTAAGAGAATTCAGCACCACCAAACCAGCTCTACAACAAATGCTAAAGGAACTTATCTAAGTGGGAAACACAAGGGAAGAAAAGGACCTACAAAAACAAACCCAAAACGATTAAGAAAATGGTCATAGGAACATGCATATTGATAACCACCTTAAATGTGAATGGATTAAATGCTCCAACCAAAAGACACAGGTTTGCTGAATGGATACAAAAACAAGACCCATATATATGCTGTCTACAAGAGACCCACTTCAGACCTAGGGACACATACAGACTGAAAGTGAGGGGATGGAAAAAGATATTCTATGCAAATGGAAATCAAAAGAAAGCTGGAGTAGCAATACTCATATCAGATAAGATAGACTTTAAAATAAAGAATGTTACAAGAGACAAGGAAGGACACTACATAATGATCAAGGGATCAATCCAAGAAGAAGATGCAACAATTGTAAATATTTATGCACCCAACATAGGAGCAACTCAATACATAAGGCAACTGCTAACAGCCATAAAAGGGGAAATCAACAGTAACACAATCATAGTAGGGGACTTTAACACCTCACTTTCAACAATGGACAGATCCTCCAAAATGAAAATAAATAAGGAAACACAAGCTTTAAATGATATGTTAAACAAGATGGACTTAATTGATATTTATAGGACATTCCATCCAAAAACAACAGAATACACTTTCTTCTCAAGTGCTCAAGGAACATTATCCAAGATAGATCGTATCCTGGGTCACAAATCAAGCCTTGGTAAATTTAAGAAAATTAAAATCGTATCAAGTACTTTTTCCACAACGCTATGAGACTAGATATCAATTACAGGAAAAGATCTGTAAAAAATACAAACACATGGAGGCTAAACAGTACACTACTAAATAACCAAGAGATCACTGAAGAAATCAAAGAGGAAATCAAAAATACCTAGAAACAAATGACAATGAAAACACGACGACCCAGTAGAGACGTGGATGGATCTAGAGACTGTCATACAGAGTGAAGTAAGTCAGAAAGAGAGAAACAAATATCGTATATTAACGCATATATATGGAACCTAGAAAAATGGTACAGATGAACCAGTTTGCCGGGCACAAATAGAGACACAGTTGGAGAGAACAAACGTATGGACACCACGGGGGGAAAGTGGTGGTGGGGGGTGGTGGGGGGTTGTGGGGGGGTGGTGGCGGTGGGATGAATTGGGAGATTGGGATTGACATATATACACTAATATCTATAAAATGGATAACTAACAACAACCAGCTGTATAAAAAAAAAATAAAATAAAATTCAAAAATTCAACAACAAAAAACCCCCACAACAACCCAAAACCTATGGGATGCACCTAAAGTACTTCTAAGAGGGAAGTTTATAGAAATACAAGCCTACCTCAGAAAACAAGAAAAATCTCAAATAAACAATCTAAACTTACACCTAAAGGAACTAGAGAAAGAAGAACAAATAAAACCCAAAGTTAGTAGAAGGAAAGAAATCATAAAGATCAGAGCAGAAATAAATGAAATAGAAACAAAGAAAACAATAGCAAAGATCAGTAAAACTAAAAGCTGGTTCTTTGAGAAGATAAACAAAATTGATAAATCTTTAGCCAGACTCATCTAGAAAAAGACGGAGAGGGCTCAAATCAATAAAATTAGAAATGAAAAAGGAGAAGTTACAACAGATACTGCAATAATACAAAGCATCAAAAGAGACGACTACAAGCAACTCTATGCCATAAAATGGACAAGCTGGAAGAAATGGACAAATTCTTAGGTATAACCTTCCAAGACTGAACCAGGAAGAAATAGAAAATATGAACAGACCAATCACAAGTAATGAAATTGAAACTGTGATTAAAAATCTTCCAACAAACAAAAGTCCAGGACCAGATGGCTTCACAGGTGAATTCTATCAAACATTTAGAGAAGAGCTAACACCCATCCTTCTCAAACTCTTCCAAAAAATTGCAGAGGAAGGAACACTCCCAAACTCATTCTATGAGGCCACCATCACCCTGATACCAAAACCAGACAAAGATACTTCAAAAAAAGAAAATTACAGACCAATATCACTGATGAATATAGATGCAAAAATCCTCAACAAAATACTAGCCAACAGAATCCAACAACAGATTAAAAGGATCATACACCACGATCAAGTGGGATTTATCCCAGGGATGCAAGGATTCTTCCATATACACAAATTAATCAATGTGATACACCATATTAACAAATTGAAGAAGAAAAACCATATGATCATCTCAATAGATGCAGAAAAAGCTTTTGACAAAATTCAAAACCCGTTTATGATAAAAACTCTCCAGAAAGTGGGCAGAGAGGGAACCTACCTCAACATAATAAAGGGCATATACGACAAACCCACAGCAAACATCATTCTCAACAGTGAAAATCTGAAAGCATTTCCTCTAAGATCAGGACCAAGACAAGGATGTCCACTCTCGCCACTATTATTCAACATAGTTTTGGAAGTCCTAGCCATGGCAATCAGAGCAGAAAAAGAAATAAAAGGAATACAAATTGTAAAAGGAGAAGTAAAACTGTCACTGTTTGCAGATGACATGACACTATACGTAGAGAATCCTAAAGATGCCGCCAGAAAACTACTAGAGCTAATCAATGAATTTGGTAAAGTTGCAGGATACACAATTAATGCCCAGAAATCTCCTGCATTCCTATACAGTAACAACAAAAGATCAAAAAGAGAAATTAAGAAAACAAACCCATTCACCATTGCAACGAAAAGAATAAAATACCTAGGAATAAACCTACCTAGGGAGACAAAAGACCTGTACGCAGAAAACTATAAGCCACTGATGAAAGAAACCAAAGATGATACCAACAGATGGAGAGATATACCATGTTCTTGGATTGGAAGAATCAGTATTGTGAAGATGACTATACTACCCAAAGCAATCACAGATTCAATGCAATCCCTATCAAATTACCAATGGCATTTTTTACAGAACTAGAACAAAAAATATTAAAATTTGTATGGAGACACAAAAGACCCCGAATACACAATGCAGTCTTGAGGGAAAAAAACGGAGCTGGAGGAATCAGACTCCCTGACTTCTGACTATACTACAAAGCTACAGTAATCAAGACAATATGGTACTGGCACAAAAACAGAAATATAGATCAATGGAACAGGATAGAAAGCCTAGAGATAAACCCGCACACCTATGGTCAACTAATCTATGACAAAGGAGGCAAGGATATACAATGGATAAAAGACAGTCTCTTCAATAAGTGGTGCTGGGGAAACTGGACAGCTACATGTAAAAGAATGAAATTAGAACACTCCCTAACACCATACACAAAAATAAACTCAAAATGAATTAGAGACCTAAATGTAAATCTGGACACTATAAAACTCTTAGAGGAAAACATAGGCAGAACACTCTTTGACATAAATCACAGCAAGATCTTTTTTGATCCACCTCCTAGAGTAATGGAAATAAAAACAAAAATAAACAAATGGGACCTAATGAAACTTCAAAGCTTTTGCACAGCAAAGGATACTACAAACAAACGAAAAGACAACCCTCAGAATGGGAGAAAATATTTGCAAACGAATCAATGGACAAAGGGTTAATCTCCAAAATACACAAACAGCTCATGCAGCTCAATATTAAAAAAACAAACGACCCAATCCAAAAATGGGCAGAAGACCTAAGTAGACATTTCTCCAAAGAAGACATACAGATGGCCAAGAAGCACATGAAAAGCTGCTCAGCATCACTAATTAAAACAAGATTACCCTCACTATCAGGTACTTGAGGTGCAGTGATTCCATTAGGTCAATTACAGACCTTAGCAGACATAGGAGCTAGGAAAACGGTTCATACCTCTCTGTCTTCCAGCTTCGCTGGTTTTTTGGTTCCACCCACTCAAAACACTCAGGCCCTCCCACTAGGTCTTTGTGATGCTGTTCCCTCAACCTAAGAGGCATTTCCCACCCCTCTTTAACACCTACTTCTTCAGATCCCAACTCAAGTGTTATTTCCCAGGAAAGCATTTTTAATTTTTCTCAATAGGTCTAATCTCCCTTCATATGTGCCCTCATAGTACCTCTACCTCCTCACTATTCACAGCTGGAATTTTGTTATCATTTGTGCGATTATTTGATTAAGTACTACTTCTCCACCAGGCTATAAGTTGAGTACAAAGACTGGGTTTCTTTTATTCATTATTGTAATCCCCATCCAAGCACAGTGCCTGGCACATGGTAGGTGCTCAGATGATATTTGCTCAGTAGATTAAGGCATCCTCTTCTTTGAATGGATATGTCTCCTAAGGTTAATGCACTGCACCTTAGAGAATATTTTCAAATGATATTTAATAGGTGCAAATACTTTCATAATTAGAATCACATTTAATCACCACAGAATCTCTGTCAGGTGTTGTTTACCTAATTTTACAAAAGAAGATATCAAAGCTCAGAGTGAATAACTGAATAACTTTCTGGATCCATATTTGTGCCCACAGAGGGGAATCACCATTCACAAGCCCAGTCCTCCTCTCACAACTGCTATGCTACTGCTGCTGCTAAGGGATCAGTCTTGTTCTAATATATGATTTGTTTCCTCACTTCCAACCATGAGGATTGCCTTTTGCTTTTTATAGTTTTGCTGAAAGCAAAAGTTAGGATCTGAACCACCTATTGGATAAATAAGAGATCGACTGATTTTAAATGAAAAGATCAAATTTAAGAACAGACGTGCTGCATGTTCTAGGCAGAAATGTGGTTCCAGCCATGATGGGTCAGGCAGCTGAACCTTCTCTCTTCTACTTCTATTGTGTGGATCAGATGATGTAACTATATCATCTGAAACACAGGCCCAAAATTGTGCTGAGAGGTCATGTCATGCTTCATTGTTGAGGTGACAGAAGATCAGCTGTCCCCTTCCCTAGCAATTTCACAAAGACAGACTTTGTTTGAGTCTGCTCTGTGGTTTCTGCACAAGGGAAAACTCTCACGCAGAAGGGTCTTATATTAGTTATCTATTGTTGCATAACAAATTACCTCTAAATTTACTAGCTTACAAAATAAACACTTAAGATCTTATAATTTCTGTGAGTCAGGAATCCAAGAGCAGTTTAACTTAGTAGTTGTAGCTCAGAGTCTCTCATGAAGTTACAGTCAAGCTGTCAGCCAGAGTTGCAGTCACCTCAAGCCTGGAGAATCTGCTTCCAAGCTCACTTACATGGTTGTTGGCAGGACTCAGTTCTTCGCTGACCTTTTGCTGGAGACCTCAGTCCCTTGCCACGTGGACCTCTCCACAGATGGACTGCTTATCCTCACAACATGGCTGTTGGCTTCTTTGAGAGTACGTAATCCAAGAGAGAAAGAGAAAGAATCCAAGATGGAACCCAATCTTTATAACCTAATCTTGGAAGTGACATACCATCATCTTTTTTTTATTTTCACACAAACACACTGTATTTTATTTTTACAAGAGATAAATAGACTGACACCAAGCATTGTAAATAGATGACCACAACAAAAGCAACAATGATTGCAATTACAAAACACGAAACACACTCATACTATGTCATAATATTGACATTCAGTCCAGTAATCCTCCACTGTAACAGCTCCTTTACTTTGCAGTGAAAATTGATTTGTATATTCTTTGCCTCTGAGTCCTTGTGGGATTTTTTTTAATTCAAACAGAAAGTCACAAAAATTATAATCATCCTCATCAGTTCACTCAGTCCCATGTAATTAATTTTTTTTCATCTTGATCTTTTGTTAGCACTTTTATGAGTTCATCAGTTTTTCATTAGAGTTCTGAAAATGCTTATTCATTCAGTTCAGCAGTACAGTCAGTTACCAGAAACCTGTACTTGTCAGTCTTTTCCATGAATTCCTTGAAGATGAAACCCTTTTATATGAACATATATGCAAAAGCATCAGAGTACACCCAGAACTGTCTGTAAATGACAAAAGACTTAGAAATGACCACGGTTAAAGATTTGATGAAAGTTCATAATAATGCAATTGACAAGGAAATTTAGTTATTTCTGAGATATACATTTTAAAGTAATAACTAGAATTATGACTTATAACATTATACCAGAACATATAAGATTTTTAGAAATTTCATGTAATGTCTGAAACATTTATATTAACATATTTCCATACAAATAACCCAATGAAACTTTAGTGTTAGTTGTTTTGTTTGTTTTTTTATACTGCAGGTTCTTATTAGTCATCAGTTTTATACACATCAGTGTATACATGTCAATCCCAATCGCCCAATTCAGCACACCACCATCCCCACCCCACCGCAGTTTTCCTCCCTTGGTGTCCATATGTTTGTTCTCTACGTCTGTGTCTCAACTTCTGCCCTGAAAACCGGCTCATCTGTACCATTTTTCCAGGTTCCACATACATGTGTTAATATACGATATTTGTTTTTCTCTTTCTGACTTACTTCACTCTGTATGACAGTCTCTAGATCCATCCACGTCTCAACAAATGACTCAATTTCGTTCCTTTTTATGGCTGAGTAATATTCCATTGTATATATATGTACCACAAGTTCTTTATCCATTCGTCTGTCGATGGGCATTTAGGTTGCTTCCACGACCTTGCTATTGTAAATAGTGCTGCAATGAACACTGGGGTGCATGTGTCTTTTTGAATTATGGTTTTCTCTGGGTATACGCCCAGTAGTGGGATTGCTGGATTAAATGGTAAATCTATTTTTAGTTTTTTAAGGAACCTCCATACTGTTCTCCATAGTGGCTGTATCAATTTACACTCCCACCAACAGTGCAAGAGGGTTCCCTTTTCTACACACCCTCTCCAGCATTTGTTGTTTGTACATTTTCTGATGATGCCCATTCTAACTGGTGTGAGGTGATACCTCATGGTAGTTTTGATTTGCATTTCTCTAATAATTAGTGATGTTGAGCAACTTTTCATGTGCCTCTTCGCCATCTGTATGTCTTCTTTGGAGAAATGTCTCTTTAGGTCTTCTGCCCATTTTTGGATTGGGTTGTTTTTTCTTTAATATTG
This sequence comes from Balaenoptera physalus, assembly GCF_965194825.1. Classification (NCBI taxonomy): domain Eukaryota; kingdom Metazoa; phylum Chordata; class Mammalia; order Artiodactyla; family Balaenopteridae; genus Balaenoptera; species Balaenoptera physalus. The sequence continues at coordinate 39,226,498 of NC_138903.1, forward strand.
AGCTGAATGAGCTGTTTACATATTTTGGAGATTAATCCTTTGTCCGTTGATTCGTTTGCAAATATTTTCTCCCATTCTGAGGGTTGTCTTTTCGTCTTGTTTATGGTTTCCTTTGCTGTGCAAAAGCTTTGAAGTTTCATTAGGTCCCATTTGTTTATGTTCGTTTTTATTTCCATTACTCTAGGAGGTGGATCAGAAAAGATCTTGCTGTGATTTATGTCAAAGAGTGTTCTTCCTATGGTTTTCCTCTAAGAGTTTTATAGTGTCCGGTCTTACATTTAGGTCTCGAATCCATTTGGAGTTTATTTTTGTGTATGGTGTTAGGGAGTGTTCTAATTTCATTTGTTTACATGTAGCTGTCCAGTTTTCCCAGCACCACTTATTGAAGAGACTGTCTTTTCTCCATTGTATATCTTTGCCTCCTTTGTCATAGATTAGTTAGTCTCTGGGCTTTCTATCTTGTTCCATTGATCTATGTTTCTGTTTTTGTGCCAGTACCATATTGTCTTGATGACTGTAGCTTTGTAGTATAGTCTGAAGTCAGGGAGTCTGATTCCTCCAGCTCCGTTTTTTTCCCTCAAGACTGCATTGTGTATTCGGGGTCTTTTGTGTCTCCATACAAATTTTAATATTTTTTGTTCTAGTTCTGTAAAAAATGCATTTGGTAATTTGATAGGGATTGCATTGAATCTGTAGATTGCTTTGGGTAGTACAGTCATTTTCACAATATTGATTCTTCCAATCCAAGAAATGGTATCTCTCTCCATCTTGGTATCATCTTTAATTTCTTTCATCAGTGTCTTATAGTTTTCTGCATACAGGTCTTTTGTCTCCCTAGGTAGGTTTATTCCTAGGTATTTTATTCTTTTTGTTGCATTGGTAAATGGGAGTGTTTCCATAATTTCTCTTTCAGATTTTTCATCATTAGTGTATAGGAATGCAAGAGATTTCTGTGCATTAATTTTGTATCCTGCAACTTTACCAAATTCATTGATTAGCTCTAGTAGTTTTCTGGTGGCATTTTTAGGATTCTCTATGTATAGTGTCATGTCATCTGCAAACAGTGACAGTTTTACTTCTTCTTTTCCAATTTGTATTCCTTTAATTTTTTTCTTCTCTGATTGCCGTGGCTAGGACTTCCAAAACTATGTTGAATAATAGTGGTGAGAGTGGACATCCTTGTCTCATTCCTCATCTTAGAGGAAATGCTTTCAGTTTTTCACCGTTGAGAATGATGTTTGCTGTGGGTTTGTCATATATGGCTTTTATTATGTTGAGGTAGGTTCCCTCTATGCCCAATTTCTGGAGAGTTTTTATCATAAATGGGTGTTGAATTTTGTCAAAAGCTTTTTCTGCATCTATTGAAATGATCATATGGTTTTTCTTCTTCAATTTGTTAATATGCTGTATCACATTGATTGATTTGCCTATATTGAAGAATCCTTGCATCCCTGGGATAAATCCCACTTGATCGTGGTGTATGATCCTTTTAATCTGTTGTTGGATTCTGTTGGCTAGTATTTTGTTGAGGATTTTTGCATCTATATTCATCAGTGATATTGGTCTGTAATTTTCTTTTTTTGAAGTATCTTTGTCTGGTTTTGGTATCAGGGTGATGGTGGCCTCATAGAATGAGTTTGGGAGTGTTCCTTCCTCTGCAATTTTTTTGGAAGAGTTTGAGAAGGATGGGTGTTAGCTCTTCTCTAAATGTTTGATAGAATTCACCTGTGAAGCCATCTGGTCCTGGACTTTTGTTTGTTGGAAGATTTTTAATCACAGTTTCAATTTCATTACTTGTGATTGGTCTGTTCATATTTTCTATTTCTTCCTGGTTCAGTCTTGGAAGGTTATACCTAAGAATTTGTCCATTTCTTCCAGCTTGTCCATTTTATTGGCATAGAGTTGCTTGTAGTAGTCTCTTAGGATGCTTTGTATTTCTGCGGTGTCTGTTGTAAATTCTCCGTTTTCATTTCTAATTTTATTGATTTGAGTCCTCTTCCTCCTTTTCTTGATGAGTCTGGCTAATGGCTTATCAATTTTGTTTATCTTCTCAAAGAACCAGCTTTTAGTTTTATTGATCTCTGCTATTGTTTTCTTTGTTTCTATTTCATTTATTTCCGCTCTGATCTTTATGATTTCTTTCCTTCTGCTAACTTTGGGTTTTGTTTGTTCTTCTTTCTCTAGTTGCTTTAGGTGTAAGTTTAGATTGTTTACTTGAGGTTTTTCTTGTTTCTTGAGGTAGGCTTGTATAGCTATAAACTTCCCTCTTAGAACTGCTTTTGCTGCATCCCATAGGTTTTGGACCGTCGTGTTTTCATTGTCATTTGTCTCTAGGTATGTTTTGATTTCCTCTTTGATTTCTTCAGTGATCTCTTGGTTATTTAGTAACGTATTGTTTAGCCTCCATGTGTTTGTGTTTTTTACGTTTTTTTCCCTGTAATTCATTTCTACTCTCATAGCGTTGTGGTCAGAAAAGATGCTTGATATGATTTCAGTTTTCTTACATTTACTGACACTTGATTTGTGACCCAAGATGTGATCTGTCCTGGAGAATGTTCCGTGCACACTTGAGAAGAAAGTGTAATCTGCTGTTTTTGGACGGAATGTCCTATAAATATCAATTAAACCTATCTGGTCTATTGTGTCATTTAAAGCTTCTGTTTCCTTATTTATTTTCATTTTGGATGATCTGTCGATTGGTGTAAGTGAGGTGTTAAAGTCCCCCACTATTATTGTGTTACTGTCGATTTCTTCTTTTATAGCTGTTAGCAGTTGCCTTATGTATTGAGGTGCTCCTATGTTGGGTGCCTATATATTTATAATTGTTGTATCTTCTTCGTGGATTGATCCCTTGATCATTATGTAGTGTCCTTCCTTGTCTCCTGTATCATTCTTTATTTTAAAGTCTATTTTATCTGATATGAGTATAGCTACTCCAGCTTTCTTTTGATTTCCATTTGCATGGAATATCTTTTTCCATCCCCTCACTTTCAGTCTGTATGTGTCCCTAGGTCTGAAGTGGGTCTCTTGTAGACAGCATATATATGGGTCTTGTTTTTGTATCCATTCAGCAAGCCTGTGTCTTTTGGTTGGAGCATTTAATCCATTCACATTTAAGGTGATTATCGATATGTATGTTCCTATGACCATTTTCTTAATTGTTTTGGGTTTGTTTTTGTAGGTCCTTTTCTTCCCTTGTGTTTCCCACTTAGAGAAGTTCCTTTAGCATTTGTTGTAGAGCTGGTTTGGTGGTGCTGAATTCTCTTAGCTTTTGCTTGTCTGTAAAGCTTTTGATTTCTCCATCAAATCTAAATTTGATCCTTGTTGGGTAGAGTAATCTTGGTTGTAGGTTCTTCCCTTTCATCACTTTAAGTATATCATGCCACTCCCTTCTGGCTTGTACAGTTTCTGCTGAGAAATCAGCTGTTAACCTTATGGGAGTTCCCTTGTATGTTATTTGTCATTTTTCCCTTGTTGCTTTCAACAATTTTTCTTTGTCTTTAATTTTTGCCAATTTGATTACTATGTTTCTTGGTGTGTTTCTCCTTGGGTTTATCCTGCCTGGGACTCGCTGTGCTTCCTGGACTTGGGTGGCTATTTCCTTTCCCATATTAGGGAAGTTTTCGACTATAATCTCTTCAAATATTTTCTCTGGTCCTTTCTCTCTTCTCCTTCTGGGACCCCTATAATGCGAATGTTGTTGCGTTTAATGTTGTCCCAGAGGTCTCTTAGGCTGTCTTCATTTCTTTTCATTCTTTTTTCTTTAGTCTGTTCCACAGCAGTGAATTCCACCATTCTGTCTTCCAGGTCACTTATCCGTTCTTCTGCCTCAGTTATTCTGCTATTGATTTCTTCTAATGTAGTTTTCATTTGTTATTGTATTGGTCATCTCTGTTTGTTTGTTCTTTAATTCTTATAGGTCTTTGTTAATCATTTCTTGCATCTTCTTGATCTTTGCCTCCATTCTTATTCCGAGGCCCTGGATCATCTTCACTATCATTATTCTGAATTCTTTTTCTGGAAGGTTGCCTATCTCCACTTCATTTAGTTGTTTTTCTGGGGTTTTATCTTGTTCCTTCATCTGGTATATAGCCCTCTGCCTTTTCATCTTGTCTATCTTTCTGTGAATGTCACATACCATCATTTTTGCTGTGTTCTATTGATTACACCAAATAAACTTCATACAGTGTTGGGAGGGTACCACATAGGGGTGTGAATAGCAGGAGGCAGAGATTATTGGTGGCTATTTCGGAAGCTGGATATGGTAAGTCCCTTCTCATTTTGAGCAGGTAGTAAAGTTGCTTCTCTGAATTCACACCATCAAGATGGGAAAGGATGGTTAAATTAGCTAATGAGGAACCTCTGGCATCCAGCAAATCTAGAGTAGGCTACTATATATCATTGAAAATTTGGTTAACATCACTGTAATCCGATAATGCATGTGATGTACAAAATGAGAGATGTTTAAGTGATTAGCTGTGGTATTACACCCAATGATATAATGGGAAATTGCTTCACCAGCTTCCCTGATTACAAAGGCAGGCATTCCTTGGCAGAGGACAGGATGGACATGCAAAGGGACAAAGGTGTTACAGCAGGCAGGTAGCTAGATATGAGCAGAGAAAGGAGGGGCATGGGCCAGGTGGCAGGAAACCACACACCTTGTAAACAGCAGGGGTCCATAGGCAGACAAAGAATAGAAGGAACCTCCAGACTGACAGGAAACCACACATTTTGGGGTGATAAGTGTACTGGGGGCAGACCAAAAAAAAGGTGGGAAAAGGTGGGAATCTTGGCACCTGAATGTAACATTTTTCTCATTATGCTCTCATTACAATAAAATTAGCCTTGCAGATAATAAGTACCCATGATGCACCAATGCTATGACACTTCCAATCAAGGCTAAATAAGGACAAAAATCCCTCCTCCCCTTGGGAAGGTGGAGCTGGGATGAAAATCAGGGAATATGACCCCCAAACCCCTCCTTCCCCAATGAATATTCCACCCCTTTATTTGTATGCCCCACAAAACCGGCTTGCTAAAACAAACTCAGGGCAGCTACTCACGTGTTTGCCTGCTATCCCTTTGAGAGTGTACTTTTGCTTACATAAATCCTCGCTTTACTTTCTTGACCTCCCTGTCTCGTTTCTGAATTCTTTCTGTGACGAGACATGAACCTTTCTTTCACTGGGAACAAAGGTATCATTGGTATGTGTGTATGCATGTGTCTACATGCACATATATATGTGAGTACTTCCATGCTAAACTTTTAAAACACATCTCATGGGATACTTGACTGAGAACTGACATTTGAACTAAGGTCTTCACTCCCCCAAACCCACTGATACAAAATACAGCTGCTGTGTTGTTTTACAGTACTTCTATTAACATCCAATTCAATGTAACATAACCTGAAATGTCCACAAAAGTTATAACCAGATACCAAGTTAAACACTTTAGATAGCTCCTAGACCCTCGTTCCTGCTTTCTCCTCTGCTTGAAATGCCATGCCCAGTCCCAAATCAAGGATCTTTTTTCTCTCTGTTGAAATCTTTTTCATGTCACTTTTTCTATGATTTTTCTCAAAATCAAAACTAATTATCAGTGCTTCTCAGCACTTACTTACACATCTTTTATACTACTTATGCAGTTAAATATAAATCAGACCCCAATAAATGGAGCAATTATTTGGGGAAAGAAGGCAGTGAACTTTGTTGTCATACATGACCCTGAGCATCCAGCAGACTCCTTGAATGCAGAAGGTTCTTAGAGGACGAAAAAGGCTGACTCTGAGAGCCTGTTGACTAACAAGTCTCCCCACAGGGGAGAGAATGCAGGGTGACATAAATACCCAAGGTACGTGGTTTGTTAGAAAAAAAATTATATATATTATATAGATATAGATAGATAGAGATTATCTTGCACATATAGTAACCAAATACACAATGAGTTCACAATAATCATGCCAAGTGACACAAATCATACTTGTTTCACATTTGTCAATATCAGAAAAAATTATTTTCCAACAAAAAACCCATTAGGTACAGTACTCTTCATACCTAAAATAAAGAGGAAAACTCAGGAATTGCTCTTGATGTTTAACATACCCAAAAACTGCCAACTCACTAAAAAACTTTAAAATTATATAAGAATTTGAGTGGTTGTCCTATAATAAATGGTAATAAAACAGAGCTGTGTTTCAAATCTTTTGTCAGGATAGTACTGTCTGGAATAAAATGTTGTTCCAAATTCAAAATACAATAAAATTCAACAGATTTACTCCATATTACTTAGGAGAAAAGATACTATTTTTCTCCTCCATATAATTTCTCCTCTGGCTGGCTACCACTATCAGCAACAGAAATTCTGAACCTCTGTTAAGTAGTAAAACCACCACCCAATAAGAAGGTAGAATTTTTGGCACTTTAGATAACAAACCCTGGCAATGTTTACCTATTTGTGTTATCTAGAGGATTGTTATTTACAGTTCTTGCTGTTTTGCAAAAGAAGAAGGAAAAATTAGCTCTCCCCTTCCCAGGGCTTTGGAAACAATGGAGTTGTATTTTCATAACAACCAGGGACTTGGCAGCAGTAACAGGGACTCTCTTAAGTTGCCATATGGCCCCCCCAAGCAGCCATAGGTTTCCAAATGCGTGTGTTATGGGTTTTAGTCTAAATCAGAAGAGTCTCAGCATGAGTGGTATTTGCGCTCTACAGCAAGGAACCAAAAAAGCTGAGAAACAAAACAGGGAACTGGAGACCAAACTAATAAATTGTGTCCAAGATTGAGCCAGTGAATACCAAGCACTCAACCATATGTTTAGCAAAAGAGGTAGAGTTCTTACATCTATTTGAAGAAGTATACAACAGATGAAAAGTGTAGACATAAAACAAATACTTTGGAAATTGTTCCCTAAAAAATGCATACAGGAGCTATGAAACTGAGCAGGACGCTGTGGGGCTCCTGGGCATGGAAACCTTTCCATGTCCCCGTTCCTTGTTTGTACAGAACAGACTCCAGCCTCCATGACCTTCCCTGAGTTCCAAAGGGCAGATTCAAACAGTTGCTAATCAGGGAAAGGAGGTGATGCAAAGACAAGCAAGGAGCAGCCAAGAAACGACAGTGCAGCCTTGGGGCAGGGTCCTGGTGCCACCTCAAGGGATACACATAGCAATATCTTTGAGCTCTTCTGCAGAACTAAAACCCCCAACAAACAGAGTTAGCATTCTTCATTCCAGAGAAGACCACCTGAGGCCAGATTAAAGGAACCAAAGAAGCTCATCAAGAGACTACCTGAGACCAGATTAAAGGAGTGCAGGCCCTGCACACACCCTAATCCTTACCAGCAACCCCACCCTTAAACCATTGCTATAAAACTCCTCACCAAATCCTCCCATTTTGGGACACATAGTTTTGAGGGCAGGAGCCCTCTGTGTCCCCCTTTGCCTGGCAAAGCAATAAAGCTATTCTTTTCTACTTCACCCAAAACTCTGTCTCTGAGATTTGATTTGGCACCAGTGCACGGAGGCCAAGCTTTCGACATCAGCTATAAATCAGCTTGGTGTAAGATGAACAAAACTATAAAGTCCTAAGAGAGAAGACTGGATTCAGAACAAGAAATGTTAGTCAGGCATGCCTTTGAAAACATTTCTCCCATAAAATTCACAATTCCTTGAACCTTGAAAAGAGCTAACCCTGAACTAGTGATGGACTCCACAGCAATAAAAATTCCTGAAGAATTTAAATCCAGAAATTGTTAGTTGATGGCAATCAAAACCACCTATGAGAATATATTAAAAGATGTAACTAGAGAGTGTTGCTGAATTGTATTGAAAGGGACCAGAATATGCCACCCCAAAATATGCCACTTTGGCATAAGAATTATTTTGAGCTGAAGGCAATTGAGGGACAGCAGATGCAGGAAAAGCTCTAAAACCAGCACATAAATTTCCCTTTGTAAAGGCAATTTATATTTATAAAGGATTTTTTTTAAGTTGTCCTCTCCTGACTTGCCTGGAGACAATTCTTGTCACATGAGATGACTTGAATCTGCACAACAAATCTTTCTAAACAACCCTTATTTACCATACATGTCTTAGTCACCTGCCCACAACCTATCCCCTCCCATACCGCAGAAGCCCAAACTCCCTTCTTCACACTGTGTTAAAATGGTATGTAAGGCCCCAGGTCCACCTACTTCTGGATTTTCACTTCTTTTCTGTGAAGCTCTCTCTATATATATGCCCTTTCTTCTCCTGTTAATCTGTATTTTGTCAGTTTAATCTATAGGGCCCTATTCATTGAACCTAAGATGATAGAGGGAAGTTTCTTCCTCCACTACAGTATCATGTGAAAAATAATAGAAGGATACAATAAAGTAAGTTGAAATTAAAGGTTTCCAGTGTTATCTCCCTGAAATTAAAGGTACCACTGCCATAGCCTACCACCTTACAAGACACAATAAACCTCCAAGAAGCCAACATCTTGACTCAAAGAATGTGCAGAAATAATCAAAATCTTTCATTGGAAAGTTGATATGACCATGTGGATCCATTGAAAACTCCCAATTACAAAATTCTAGCTTCCTCAATACTGCCTGGTCCCTAACATGTTCCTCTGGCCTATGACCCAGCTTCCCATTTCCTCATCTTTAATCCATCAATGCCACTTCTTCCTCTACTTTTATTCCTATCCATTTCATCTCTTCATCTCAGGTCCACTCACCTTTTGCAGGATTCTCTACCATTCCCTTTTCCTGAGCCTCCTTGGATCAAATTCCAATCTATCCTTATATTTTTCTATAATGCCCCTTAACTAAAAATCACAGCCCCCAACCAAATATCTCCCTGATAAGCCACCTCGCATCTCACAGCAAAGAAATAACAACAAAAAAACTTGTTCCATGTTGGGTTTTTTTTCCATTCTTGCTTGATAATCCTTTCTCTTTTGAAACACATCTTGTTTCATATTATTTTCTTCTCATCTTTATCTTTAGTTCATGGACTTCCAGGCCTCCGTTGCTGATGAATTTATCACTAAAATCAGCTAAGAGGATTATCCAGATAGATATTTTATACTTTAACCTCACTGTCCCTTGAACCCCATCATTCCAACAGCCCTCATAGTCACTCCATCTTGAACGCCATTCTTTTCACATCTTGACTCTCATCCCCACCCTCAGCATACAACCTCAACCACTCCTTAACTGAAATAAAACGGGGTCATTTTTTCTTTCCTTTTCTCTCAGAAGACAAAGTATTCCGTAATCTCCTTTTACAAGCTTTCTCATTCAAATTACTCTCAATTTCACATCTTAGATATCCTTATCATATACATCTTTGTCCTTACATGCATCTTTAACCTCCCCTTTACTTGATCCTTAAAGTCCTTCTACCTCCATGTTCATATATCCTTAAAATTTCTCTAAAAACATTTCCCAAGGTTTGGTATCCCACTAAGCTTCTGATATTTCTCTCTTTTATTTCATTGTTAAATTCTTTTTTAAAAAATCTAATTCTTACACTTTATTAATGCCTTCTTTTTCTTTAATCTCTCACAATCTAAGCATTACTCCTATCTCTTTGCTAAAACTACTCACTCGGTTGTCCAAACTGTCTGCATAAAGATAAAATCCAATGATCCTTTCTGACTCTTCCTTTTCCTTAACTCTAGAATTTGATCGAGTTGTCTACCTTCTTCTTGAATCTTTCTCTGCGAAACTGTTCATCTGCAGTTATATTCCTATTTTAGTGACAATTCCTTTTTCTCCTTTACTGCTTTCCTTTCCTTTCTAAAGTTCTCATTCTCTGGGTATTCCAAGTTTTGATTCCATGCAAAAATCTTATGCATGTTGATGACACTGAGATCTACAATGCTAGCTGTTACTTGTTCCTGAATTCTAAAACCAGGTTTGAATACTATTGTCATATAACACCTCTTGAATATTCCTCCAGTAACTAAACTACATAATGAGAATACAATTTATGAAGGGAATATTTCTGTTCCTAGCAATAAAAGATTAGCCGATCTCAGACTAAATCTCCCAGTGAGAACAAGTACAAAAGTTATTACAGTACAAAAATAGTTGTTTCATGGCATTTAAGAGTCAGAATTCAAAGGACCAGGATCCCAGAGAGAAGGAAAATACATTGAGATCATCAATGTATTAATATCATATATGCCATCCTCCCTTGAAGCAATTTGAAAGCACATGAAGAACGATTCTAGGGAACCAAGAAGAAAGCAACTGCTAAGAGGATGAAACACAGAATTTGAGGGCAACCATGAAATTTTAGTAAATGATTCAGAATGGCTATACCTAAGAATAAGAGCAAAATGGAAAGAGAACATTTTCAGTTAGAACAATGTGATTCCCCTAACCCCAACTTTTATTGGAAGAAAATTAAATTTTCTCCAGAGGAAAATAGTATTATCCTGGGCCTCTATAAGTTTTTATACACAATGCCTCACATTCAATCAAAAATTAAAAGTCATGGCAGGAAACAGAACAAAATGACTAAAAATCAAGAAAAACAGAGACAATTAGAGCCACAGATGATCCAGAAATTGGAGTTATCAGACATGGACTTTTAAAACTTTATAAATATGATTAAGTCATTCAAGAAAACAGATGAAAAAGTAGAAATTTCTCTCCTGAGAACTGGAGTCTATTTGAAAAATCAGATGGAAATTCTAAATAGAAAGTACAATAATATGAAATTAAACACTAACTGAATATAATCAACAGCACATTAGCACAACAGAAGAATAGCATAGTGAACAGTAAGTTCCTTGGTGGAAAATATACATACTAAAATAAAGGGAGAGGAGGAGCTACAAGATGGCGGAAGAGTAAGACGTGAAGACCACCTTCCTCCCCATAAATACATCAGAAATACATCTACATGGGGAACAACTCCTACAGAACACCTACTGAACACTGGCAAAAGAACTCAGACCTCCCAAAAGGCAAGAAACTCCCCACGTACCTGGGTAGGGCAAAAGAAAAAAGAAAAAACAGAGACAAAAGAATAGGGATGGGACCTGCACCAGTGGGAGGGAGCTGTGAAGGAGGCAAGGTTTCCACACACAAGGAAGCCCCTTCGCAGGCGGAGACTGCGGGTGGTGGATGGGGGAGCTTCGGAGCCAAGGAGGAGAGCGCAGCAAAAGGGGTGCGGAGGGCAAAGCGGAGAGATTCCCACACAGAGGCTCAGCGCCGAGCAGCACTCACCAGCCCGAGAGGCTTGTCTGCTCACCCGCCGGGGCGGGCGGGGCTGGGAGCTGAGGCTCGGGCTTCGGTCGGATCCCAGGGAGAGGACTGGGGTTGGGTGCGTGAACACAGCCTGAAGGGGGCTAGTGCACCACAGCTAGCCGGGAGGGAGTCCGGGAAAAAGTCTGGACCTGCCTAAGAGGCAAGAGACCACTGTTTCGGGGTGCGTAAGGAGAGGGGATTCAGAGCACCACCTAACCTAGCTCCAGTGGTGGACGCAAGCCGTGGCTATCAGCACGGACCCCAGAGACGGGCATGGGATGCTAAGGCTGCTGCTGCAGCCACCAAGAAGCCTGTGTGCAAGCACAGGTCACTATCCACACCACCCCTCCCGGGAGCCTGTGCAGCCCGCCACTGCCAGGGTCCTGTGATCCAGGGACAACTTCCCCGGGACAACACATGGCACGCCTCAGGCTGGTGCAACATCACGCCTACCTCTGCCGCCACAGGCTCGCCCCACACTCCGTACCCCTCCTTCCCCCTGGCCTGAGTGAGCCAGAGCCCCCGAATCAGCTGCTCCTTTAACCACGTCCTGTCTGAGCGAAGAACAGACGCCCTCAGGTGACCTACACGCAGAGGCAGGGCCAAATCCAAAGCTGAACCCCGGGAGCTGTGCGAACAAAGAAGAGAAAGGGAAATTTCTCCCAGCAGCCTCAGGAGCAGCGGATTAAATCTCCACAATCAACTTGATGTACTCTGAATCTGTGGAATACCTGAATACACAACGAATCATCCCTAATTGAGGAGGTGGACTTTGGGAGCAACGATATATATAGTTTTTTCCATTCTTCTCTTTTTGTGAGTGTGTATGTGTATGCTTCTGTATGTGATTTTGTCTATATAGCTTTGCTTTTACCGTTTGTTCTAGGGTTCTGTCTTTTTTTTAAAATTACTTTTAAAAAAATTTTTCTTAATAATTATTTTTTATTTTAATTATTTTATTTTATTTTACTTTACTTTATTTTATCTTTTTCTTTCTTTCTTTCTTTTTCTTCTCCCTTTTATTCTCAGCCATGTGGATGACAGGCTCTTGGTGCTCCAGCCAGGCATCAGGGCTGTGCCTCTGAGGTGGGAGAGCCAAGTTCAGGACACTGGTCCACAAGAGACCTCCCAGCTCCATGTAATATCAAACGGCAAAAATCTCTCAGAGATCTCCATCTCAACACCAAGACCCAGCTCCACTCAACAAACGGCAAGCTACAGTGCAGGATACCCTATGCCAAACAACTAGCAAGACAGGAACACAACCCTATCCATTAGGAGAGAGGCTGCCTAAAATCATAATAAAGCCACAGACACCCCAAAACACACCACCACACCTGGACCTGCCCACCAGAAAGACAAGATCCAGCCTCATCCAGCAGAACACGGGCACTAGTCCCCTCCACCAGGAAGCCTACACAACCAACTGAGCCAACCTTAGCCACTGGGGGCAGACACCAAAAACAACGGGAACTACGAACCTGCAGCCTGTGACAAGGAGACCCCAAACACAGTAAGTTAAGCAAAATGAGAAGACAGAGAAATACACAGCAGATGAAGGAGCAAGGCAAAAATCCACCAGACCTAACAAATGAAGAGGAAATAGGCAGTCTACCTGAAAAGGAATTCAGAATAATGATAGTAAAAATGATCCAAAATCTTGGAAAATAGAATGGAGAAAATACAAGAAACGTTTAACAAGGACCTAGAAGAACTAAAGAGCAAACAAAAAGTGATGAACAACACAAAAAATGAAATTAAAAATTCTCCAGAAGGGATCAATAGCAGAATAACTGAGGCAGAAGAACGGATAAGTGATTTGGAAGATAAAATAGTGGCAATAACTACGGCAGAGCAGAATAAAGAAAAAAGAATGAAAAGAATTGAGGACAGTCTCAGAGAACTCTGGGACAACATTAAAGGCACCAACATTCGAATTATAGGGGTCCCAGAAGAAGAAGAGAAAAAGAAAGGGACTGAGAAAATATTTGAAGACATTAAAGTTGAAAACTTCCCTAATATGGGAAAGGAATTAGTTAATCAAGTCCAGGAAGCACAGAAGAGTCCCATACAGGATAAATGCAAGGAGAAACACGCCAAGACACATATTAATCAAACTATCAAAAATTCAAAACAAAGAAAAAATATTAAAAGCAGCAAGGGAGGGGCTTCCCTAGTGGCACAGTGGTTAAGAATCCACCTGCCAATGCAGAGGACACGGTTTTGATCCCTGGTCCAAGCAGATCCCATATGTCGCAGAGCAACTAAGCCCGTGCACCACAACTACAGAGCCTGCGCTCTAGAGCTCCTGCTCTGCAATAAGAGAAGCCACCGCAATGAGAAGCCCCCGCTCACCGCAACTAAAGAAAGCCCGTGCGCAGCAATGAAGACCCAACACAGCCAAAAATAAATAAGTAAAAAAAGAGCAGCAAGGGAAAAACAACAAATAACAAACAAGGGAATCCCCATAAGGTTAACAGCTGATCTTTCAGCAGAAACTCTGCAAGCCAGAAGGGAGTGGCAGGACATATTTAAAGTGATGAAGGAGAAAAACCTACAACCAAGATTACTCTACCCAGCAAGGATCTCATTCAGATTTGACGGAGAAATTAAAACCTTTACAGACAAGCAAAAGCTAAGAGAATTCAGCATCACCAAACCAGCTTTACAACAAATGCTAAAGGAACTTCTCTAGGCAGGAAACACAAGAGAAGGAAAAGACCTACAATAACAAACCCAAAACAATTAAGAAAATGGTAATAGGAACATACATAGCAATAATTACCTTAAATATAAATGGATTGTCTCATTGGGTCTGTGTCGAGGCATCGGGAGGGCCTAGGTCTGTGCGCGGCCCCCTTCGGCCGGCCTGAGCCCCAGAGTCAGCTCCCCTTGCTCGCCCAGCGCTCCCAGGCCGCTCCCGGGGCTCACGGAATAGTACAGAAACAGATACCAGAAAACATTTCCCAGGACAGAAAGGACAGCACAGACCCCGTTTGGATCAAGTCAGTTCCCTGAGCCTGAATGATGACTGCTGAGTCAAGGGAAGCCACCGGTCTGTCCCCCCACGCTGCCCAGGAGAAGGACGGCATCGTGATAGTGAAGGTCGAAGAGGAAGATGAGGAAGAGCACATGTGGGGGCAGGACGCCAGTCTGCAGGAGTCTCCTCCTCCCGAGCCAGAGATCTTCCGCCAGCGGTTCAGGCACTTCTGTTACCAGAACACTTTTGGGCCTCGAGAGGCCCTGAGTCGACTGAAGGAACTTTGTCACCAGTGGCTGCGACCAGAGATAAACACCAAGCAGCAGATCGTGGAGCTGCTGGTGCTGGAGCAGTTCCTTTCTATTCTGCCCAAGGAGCTGCAGGTCTGGCTGCAGGAATACCGTCCCAATAGTGGGGAGGAGGCTGTGACCCTTCTGGAAGATCTGGAGCTGGATTTATCAGGACAGCAGGTCCCAGGTCAAGTTCATGGACCTGAGATGCTCGCAAGGGGGATGGTGCCTCTGGATCCAGTACAGGAGTCCTCGAGCTTTGACCTTCCTCATGAGGCCACCCAGTCCCATTTCAAGCATTCATCTCGGAAACCCCGCCTCTTACAACCACGGGCTCTCCCTGCCACCCACGTTCCTGCCCCTCATCACGAGGGGGGTCCCAGAGACCAGGCGATGGCATCTGCACTGCTCTCGGCGGATTCCCAGGCAATGGTGAAGATCGAGGACATGGCCGTGTCCCTCATCCTGGAGGAATGGGAATGTCAGAACCTGGCTCGGAGGAATCTGAATAGGGACACCAGGCAGGAGAATTATGGGAACGTGATTTCCCAGGGTTGTGAAAACAGGAATGAGAATGAGGAGTCCACCTCAAAGGCTGAAATTGCAGAAGACTCAGCATCACATGGGGAGACCACAGGAAAATTCCAGAAAGATTTCGGAGAAAAACGTGAACAGCAGGGCAGAGTAGTAGAAAGGCAGCAGAGAAACCCAGAAGAGAAAACTGGAAAAGAAAAGAGAGATCCGGGGCCAGCTACAGTCAAGGAAAAAAAAAAAAAAACCCCAGCACAGGAGAGCGAGGTCCAAGGGAAAAGGGTAAAGGACTGGGGAGAAGCTTCAGTCTGAGCTCAAACTTCAACACCCCTGAAGAAGTTCCGACAGGAGCGAAGTCCCACAGATGTGATGAATGTGGTAAATGCTTCACAAGGAGTTCAAGCCTTATTCGCCATAAAATAATCCACACCGGAGAAAAGCCCTATGAATGTAGTGAGTGTGGGAAAGCCTTCAGTCTTAACTCAAATCTTGTTCTGCATCAGCGAATCCACACAGGAGAGAAGCCTCATGAATGTAATGAGTGTGGCAAAGCCTTCAGTCACAGTTCAAATCTCATTCTGCATCAGCGGATCCACTCTGGGGAGAAACCCTACGAATGTACCGAGTGTGGGAAGGCCTTCAGCCAGAGCTCAGACCTCACTAAGCATCAGAGAATCCACACGGGGGAAAAGCCCTATGAATGTAGTGAATGTGGAAAGGCTTTCAACCGAAACTCATACCTTATTTTGCATCGGAGAATTCACACCCGAGAAAATCCCTATAAGTGCACGAAGTGCGGCAAGGCCTTCACCCGGAGCTCGACCCTCACTCTGCATCACAGAATCCACACCAGAGAGCGAGCCTCCGAGTACAGCCCCGCCTCCCTCGATGCTTTCGAAGCATTCCTGAAAAGCTGTGTGTAAAGCGAGAATTTGTCAACAAGCCATTTCCCCTTTTCATTTCTAAAATTATTTCAGAGATGTGTGCCCATGGAGGGGAAAAAAAACAGCCTCAACAGGTTAAAAAAAAAAATCACACTTATGGATCCTTACAGTTACATCAGCAGTGTTCTGCCTTTGCCTAGTCTGTGGGCGTATAATTCTTCCACAGCCCCTGCAGGGAAATGCTAGTCATAGGGATGGATAATCCACATGCTGTTTCCACACAGGATAGAAGCACACACACAGGAAAATGTCAAGCTTTCAGTAATGAGGAGACCTTTAAGGCGCTCTTGAACTCTTCACAACCACAGTACATAATTGAAAGACTAAGATTGGCTCTGTGAAAATGACACTGAGGTTCAAAACCTGCTTGCTGCAAACACGCCCTACTGGGCCAACGTCTTGCTGAACCTTATTTCTCAAAAAAGAGGGACAGTTTGAACAAAAACTACATCGGCACATGCTGCTCAAACTAGTTATATATATACGGTAAGTTGTGTACAGTCACTGGTAGTCTACCAAAGCTATAGAAATCTAGGACTGTGCTGTCAGTATCAAACCAAAGATTTCTATCTCTTCCTGAAAGAGAGGGCATGCGCACCAGTCTACAGTTCCAAAGGACGGCCACAGATGTAGATGGTTCCCTCCTCATGACTGAGATAAATCCTACTGAAATGGCAGCTGTGATTCAAAACACTTCTCTCCCTTCGCGAAATCCCCTAATTCCCTAAAGCACTATCACACTCCTAACTGCATTTCTCCACAGGTTAGCACTTGATTGCATACTGTCTTTGAATCTTTCGTTGTTCTGTGTGGGAAAGTTTTCATCACTCCCCAAAAGAGATGCTTCTCTCATCGGGGGATATATTTATATCCCCGACAGCCCTGGACACAGTGCTGACCACATGAGAAGTGCTCATTAGGCCTGACTTCTAGCAGGATTTGTACATTCAAAACAAGGCCTGTGAGTGACGAGTACCTGAAATACGGTAGCCTGGCCCAGCTTGTGAGCCCGAGGCATGGCTAAAGCTCTAGGGTCGCATGCTATTTTTGTCCTAAATATAAATGAAGGGTGCTGGTGAGCCACCAGCTTAGACTATCTAGACACGGATCAGAGAGTAAATACCATGAAATGTCAAAAACAATAAAAAAATTAAAAAAATAAATGGATTAAATGCTCCAACCAAAAGACATAGATTGGCTGAATGGATACAAAAACAAGACCCGTATATATGCTGACGACAAGAGACCCACTTCAGACCTAGGGACACATACAGACTGAAAGTGAGGGGTTGGAAAAAGATATTCCATGCAAATGGAAATCAAAAGAAAGGAGTAGCAATTCTCATATCAGACAAAATAGACTTTAAAACAAAGACTATTACAACAGACAAAGAAGGACACTACATAATGATCAAGGGAGCAATCCAAGAAGAAGATATAACAATTGTAAATATTTATCCACCCAACACAGGAGCACCTCAATACATAAGGCAAATACTAACAGCCATGAAAGGGGAAATCGACAGGAATACAATCATAGTAGGGGACTTTAACACCGCACTTTCACCAATGGACAGATCATCCAAAATGAAAATAAATAAGGAAACACAAGCTTTAAATGATACATTAAACAAGATGGACTTAATTGATATTTATAGGACATTCCATCCAAAAACAGCAGAATACACATTCTTCTCAAGTGCTCATGGAACATTCTCCAGGACAGATCATATCTGGGGTCACAAATCAAGCCTTGGTAAATTTAAGAAAATTGAAATCATATCAAGTATATTTTCCGACCACAACACTATGAGACTAGATATCAATTACAGGAAAAATCTGTAAAAAATACAAACACATGGAGGCTAAACAACACACTACTAAATAACCAAGAGATCACTGAAGAAATCAAAGAGGAAATCAAAAAATACCTACAAACAAATGACAATGAAAACACGACGACCCAAAACCTCTGGGATGCAGCAAAAGCAGTTCTAAGAGGGAAGTTTATAGCAATACAATCGTACCTTAAGAAACAAGAAACATCTCAAATAAACAACCTAACCTTACACCTAAAGCAACTAGAGAAAGAAGAACAAAAAAAACCCAACGTTAGCAGAAGGAAAGAAATCATAAAGATCAGATCAGAAATAAATGAAAAAGAAATGAAGGAAGCAATAGCAAAGATCAATAAAACTAAAAGCTGGTTCTTTGAGAAGATAAACAAAATTGATAAACCATTAGCCAGACTCATCAAGAAAAAAAGGGAGAAGACTCAAATCAATAGAATTAGAAATGAAAAAGGAGAAGTAACAACTGACACTGGAGAAATACAAACGATCATGAGAGATTACTACAAGCAACTATACGCCAATAAAATGGACAACCTGGAAGAAATGGACAAATTCTTAGAAATGCACAACCATCTGAGACTGAACCAGGAAGAAATAGAAAATATGAACAGCCCAATCACAAGCACTGATACTGAAGCTGTGATTAAAAATCTTCCAACAAACAAAAGCCCAGGACCAGATGGCTTCACAGGCGAATTCTACCAAACATTTAGAGAAGAGCTAACACCTATCCTTCTCAAACTCTTCCAAAATGTAGCAGAGGGAGAAACACTCCCAAACTCATTCTATGAGACCACCATCACCCTGATACCAAAACCAGACAAAGATGTCACAAAGAAAGAAAACTACAGGCCAATAGCACTGATGAACATAGATGCAAAAATCCTCAACAAAATACTAGAAAACAGAATCCAACAGCACATTAAAAGGATCATACACCATGACCAAGTGGGGTTTATCCCAGGAATGCAAGGATTCTTCAATATACGCAAATCAATCAATGTGATACACCATATTAACAAATTGAAGGAGAAAAACCATATGATCATCTCAATAGATGCAGAGAAAGCTTTCGAGAAAATTCAACACCCATTTATGATAAAAGCCCTGCAGAAAGTAGGCACAGAGGGAACTTTCCCCAACATAATAAAGGCCATATATGACAAACCCACAGCCAACATGATCCTCAATGGTGAAAAACTGAAACCATTTCCACTAAGATCAGGAACAAGACAAGGTTGCCCACTCTCACCACTATTACTCAACATAGTTTTGGAAGTTTTAGCCACAGCAATCAGAGAAGAAGAAGATATAAAAGGAATCCAAATCGGAAAAGAAGAAGTAAAGCTGTCACTATTTGCAGATGACATGATACTATACATAGAGAATCCTAAAGATGCCACCAGAAAACTACTAGAGCTAATCAATGAATATGGTAAAGTAGCAGGATACAAAATTAATGCACAGAAATCTCTAGTATTCCTATACACTAATGATGAAAAATCTGAAAATGAAATTAAGAGAACACTCCCATTTACCACTGCAACAAAAAGAATAAAATATCTAGGAATAAACCTACCTAGGAGACAAAAGACCTGTATGCAGAAAATTATAAGACACTGATGAAAGAAATTAAAGATGATACAAATAGATGGAGAGATATACCATGTTCTTGGATTGGAAGAATCAACATTGTGAAAATGACTCTACTACCCAAAGCAATCTACAGATTCAATGCAATCCCTATCAAACTACCACTGGCATTTTTCACAGAACTACAACAAAAAATTTCACAATTTGTATGGAAACACACAAGACCCCGAATAGCCAAAGCAATCTTGAGACAGAAAAACGGAGCTGGAGGAATCAGGCTCCCTGGCTTCAGACGATACTACAAAGCTACAGTAATCAAGACAGTATGGTGCTGGCACAATAACAGAAATATAGATCAACAGAACAGGATAGAAAGCCCAGAGATAAACCCACACACATATGGTCACCTTATCTTTGATAAAGGAGGCAAGAATATACAGTGGAGAAAAGACAGCCTCTGCAATAAGTGGTGCTGCAAAAACTGGACAGCTACATGTAAAAGAATGAAATTAGAATACTCCATAACACCATACACAAAAAAAAACTCAAAATGGATTAAAGACCTAAATGTAAAGACAGACACTATAAAACTCTGAGAGGAAAACATAGACAGAACACTCTATGACATAAATCACAGAAAGATCCTTTTTGACCCACCTCCTAGAGAAATGGAAATAAAAACAAAAATAAACAAATGGGACCTAATGAAACTTAAAAGCTTTTGCACAGCAAAGGAAACCGTAAACAAGACGAAAAGACAACCCTCAGAATGGGAGAAAATATTTGCAAATGAAGCAACTGACAAAGGATTCATTTCCAAAATATACAAGCAGCTCATGCAACTCAATATCAAAAAAACAAACAACCCAATCCAAAAATGGGCAGAAGACCTAAATAGACATTTCTCCAAAGAAGATATACAGATTGCCAACAAACACATGAAAGAATGCTCAACATCATTAATCATTAGAGAAATGCAAATCAAAACTACAATGAGATATCATCTCACACTGGTCAGATTGGCCATCATCAAAAAAACTACAAACAAGAAATGCTGGAGAGAGTGTGGAGAAAAGGGAACCCTCTTGCACTGTTGGTGGGAATGTAAATGGATAGAGCCACTATGGAGAACAGTATGGAGGTTCCTTAAAAAATTAAAAATAGAACTACCATATGACCCAGCAATCTCACTACTGGGCATATACCCTGAGAAAACCGTAATTCACACAGAGTCATGTACCAAAATGTTCATTGCGGGTCTATTTACAATAGCCAGGACATGGAAGCAACCTATGTGTCCATCAACAGATGAATGGATAAAGAAGATGTGGCACATATATACAATGGAATATTACTCAGCCATAAAAAGAAACGAAATTGAG
Organism: Balaenoptera physalus; assembly: GCF_965194825.1. NCBI lineage: Eukaryota > Metazoa > Chordata > Mammalia > Artiodactyla > Balaenopteridae > Balaenoptera > Balaenoptera physalus. The sequence goes on from NC_138903.1 coordinate 39,247,323, forward strand.
TTATTTGTAGTGAGGTGGATGGACCTAGAGTCTGTCAGAGTGAAGTAAGTCAGAAAGAGAAAAACAAATACCGTATGCTAACACATATATATGGAATTTTTAAAAAATGGTCATGAAGAACCTAGGGGAAGACGAGAATAAAGACGCAGACCTACTAGAGAATGGACTTGAGGATACAGGGAGGGGGAAGGGTAAGCTGGGACAAAGTGAGAGAGTGGCATGGACATATACACACTACCAAACGTAAAATAGATAGCTAGTGGGAAGCAGCGGCATAGCACAGGGAGATCAGCTCAGTGCTTTGTGACCACCTAGATGGGTGGGATAGGGAGGGTGGGAGGGAGGGAGATGCAAGAGGGAAGAGATATGGGGACATATGTATATGTATAACTGATTCACTCTGTTATAAAGCAGAAACTAACACACCATTGTAAAGCAATTATACTCCAATAAAGATGTTAAAAAAAGAAAAAAGAAAAAAAAGAAAATACAAGGAGAAAATACAAGAAATGAGAAAAGAGTATAAGAGGTATGAGACATGGGAAAAGGTCTATCATATGTATAATTTATATTTTTGGCAAGACTAGAAGGAAGATGGAGTAGAAGTAATATTATAATATTTGAAGAGATGCAATTCTATAAGTTTCACAAACTACATTAACAAGAAGCTCCATGAATCCAAAATGTATAATTACATATAGGCATAAAATCATTTAAATTATGACAACAAAAGAAAAATAAAAAATTTAAAAGCAGAGAAAATGGCATATACCTCCAAAGGAAGAACAATGTGACTACATGACTAAGAGTCACATTCTCACCAGATACAATGGAACACAGAAAATAGTGGAATAATATGTTTTAAATGCTGAAATAAAAGAACTACCAACTTAGAACTGAGGGAAAATATCCTTCAAAAATAAAGAGGAAATACATCATTTTGAAGCAAAGAGAACCTGTTTAGATTCATTGACGAAATACTATAGGAAGAAGGAAGAAGAAAGAAGAAAAATTATGAGTTGAAATCAGGGTAATGTAAGTAGGCATAAAGAGCCACTAAATAGGATAAATATGTGCATAAACTGTTCAAAACAACAAAACTATTAGTCTATGAGTTCAAAATATAGAGAGAATTAAAATACATAACAACAACAGGCCAAAAGCAGAGTAGGGGTAAATGGAGTTAAAATGTTGTAAGATCCTTGCATTGCTCAGAGAGTAGTAAAATATCTAACTTAGATTACAATCAAGTAAGTCAAGGATGTATATGTAATATGTAGGTTAAAAATTAAAAGAATAATAAAATAATGAAAAATTAACAGTGAAAATGGAATATTTAAAACAAAATATTTGATTAATCCCCCCAAAAAGGAAAAAATGTCAAGATGAAGGAGAAATGAGGGGAGAAAGAAAATAAGAAATAGTATATTTATATATAAATATATCACTATTAAATTAAATAACATTAGACCAAATATTTGAGGTTGAAGACTAAGACCGTCAGATTAAATTTAAAAAACACACATATACATATACAAACTCTTTGCTGTTTAAAAGAGGCATGCCTATTTGCAGCAACATGGATGGACCTAGAGATTGTCATACTGAGTGAAGTATGTCAGCAGAGAAAGACAAATATCATATATCGCTTATACATGGAATCTAAAAAAATGGTACAAATGAACCTATTTACAAAACAGAAATTGAGTCACAGATGTAGAAAACAATGGTTACCAAGGGGGAAAGGTGGCGGGGTGCATAAATTGGGAGATTGGGATTGACATACACACACTACTATATATAAAGGATAACTAATGAGAACCTACTATATAGCACAGGGAACTCCATTCGGTCCTCTCCATGACCTATATGGGAAGGGAGTCTAGAAGAAAGTAGATATATGTATATATATGGCTGATTCACTTTGCTGTACAGTAGATACTAACACAACATTGTAAATCAACTATACTCCAATAAAAAAATTAATTAAAAAAATAAAAGAGGCATGCCTAAAATATAAGTGTATCAAAAGTTTTAAAGAAAAAGAATGACAAAAATTTTACTGAAGTATTCCTAGAGAAAAAGAAGAAGAATTCAAATTCAGAAAAGTCAATTCAATAGGATATAAAAATCGAAATTTGAATGTCTAATAATATAGCCCCCAAATATATAAAGCAAACACTGACAGACCAATAAGGAATAATAAATAATCCAAGAACAACTGTTGGAGATTTCAGCATACCTCTTTCAGTGGATAGAGCCAGCAAACTAAAATCAGTAAGGTTATAGGAGTTTTAAATAATATAATTTAAAAGTTTAACTTAATTGACATATATAGATATAGAGAATCTACAAAAAAATCCACAACTGACATCACACTTAATGGTGAGTGGTTGACGGCTTTCCCCTCAAGGTCACAAACAAAACAAGGACATGCCTTCTCAACATTTCTATTCAACACTATACTGGAGATTCAAGCCAGCAATTACCCAGGAAAATAAATAAATAAATAAAAAGCATCCAGATTGGGAAGGAAGAAGTTAAACAATCTCTATTCACAGATGACGTGATCTTGTATATAGAGAACCCCAAGAAATCCACATAAAGCCTATTAGAACTAATAAACAAGTTCAGCAAGGTTACAGGATACAATATCCAATATAAAACTCACTTGTGTTTGTATACACTAGCAATGAACAATCCAGAAAAGAAATAAAGAAAACAATTCCATTTACAGTATCATTAAAAAGAATAAAATATTTAGTAAGAAATTTAACAAAAAAAGAACAAGTCTTATACACTGAAAACTATATAACATCATTTCAAGAAATTTAAAAGACCTACAAAAATTAGAAAATACCCCATGTTCATGGATTATTAGATTTAATATCATTAAGATGACAATACTTCCAAAATTGACCTGCTTATTCAATACACTATCAAAATCCCAACTGCCTTTTTTTTCTGCAGTAATAGACAAATTGATCCTAAAAGGTATGTGAAAATGCAAGGGCCCCAAAAAGCCAAAACAATCTTGAAAAGAAGAACAAAGTTGGAGGACTCAGCCTTTGTGATTTTTAAACTTATTACAAAGCTACAGCATCAAGACAGCATGGTACTGGGACTCCCCTGGTGGTCCAGTGGCTAAGACTCCACACTCCCAATGCAGGGGGCCCAGGTTTGATCCCTGGTCAGGGAACTAGACCCCACATGCCGCAACTAAGAGTTCGCATGCCACAACTAAAGACCCTGCATGCCGCAACTAAAAGATCCTGCATGCCACAATGAAGATCCCGCATGCAGCAACAAAGATCCCACGTGGCGCAACTGAGACCAGGCACAGCCAAATAAATAAATATTAAAAAAAAAAAAAGGCGGTGCCCCGCCCCTCCCCCAACCGCCAGACTAGCCTGGTGTGGGGGCTGCGCGCGAAGACATTGGGGAGAAGTTGGAGCTGAGGCTGGAGTCGCCCGTGGGGGCCGAGCCCGCTGTCTACCCGTGGCCGCTGCCGGTCTACGACAAACCCCACGATGCTGCTCACGAAATCATCGAGACCATCCGGAGGAAAAGAGACATAGAGTTACATCCAGAGAACGAGTTGCTGGACCGCTCCCTGCAGAAGAGCCGGGAAGAGTAAGACCAGGAACACACGTGGAAGAAGAAGAAAGAGATGATAAAGTAAAGCCTGGTCACCTCCAGGAAGCAGATGGCAGGCAGATAACGCAGAGGCAAATGAACCCAATTACCGGTCCGCCGGACCCAATTACCGGACTGCCTGATGCCAGCGATGCCGGTTTTGAAATAAGGCAAGAAGAAAAAGAACGCAGGACCGTTACCACTTTGATCCTTATTACCACTCTGTGGACTGCGGTGGCCGCCGGAGGGGCTGGGAGGCCAGCGGGGGCCTCCAGGCGTGTGGGGCATCGTGTCTGCAGCCAGCGTCCCCGAGGCCGCGCTTGGCCCATAATCACTCAGTGAAGCTGTGCCGTGACAGCACGGCCGACTTTTTCTGGCGCTGTGAGGACCCGTGCGCATTGCAGGATTCGGTGCCTCTGCCCACCGTGCGCACCTCCCTGCGGGAGGGCCTGCTGGACTTCAACACCGACCGCCTCTGTGGGGTGGACTGGGCGCCGCCCCTGAGCACCCTCTGCCCCCGATCTGTATCCAGAGCTTCTTCCAGCCACGGCTTGGCGAGACGGGTTTGTACTTCCCGCTTCCAGGGGCTCTTGTGTGGGCGCTGCGAAGCGGGGTTTTAGATGGTGCAAGGTGGAGGGTGGGCACTAGAACCGGTGCCCAGTGCCCGGGTGTGCGTGCACTAGACGGGGCGTGCGGCCTAGGACTCCTGCTGGCTCGGTGACCCTGGCCGAGTGCCTTAAGGCTTCTAGGTCTCAGTGTTCTCATCTGGAGCATGGGCTGAACAGGACTCACTCTCTCTGGCGGTTACAAGGACTCACTCTGTTAATGCTTGTAGACTCTACAATGTAGAACACTTAGCGCAGTTTGGAGCATCTTTAATTGTTCCACAGATGTTACCTGGTCTGTTGAATGACTTTGCCTGGTACAGACCAAAGCGATTAGGAAATTGATATATCCCAGCTTCATTTCCTTTCCATTAAAACAGGGCTCAGGAAAAAGAAAATCTTTTTTTTTTCAATAGTCGTATCATGTAGTGGAAAGAGCACCGGTGTGAAGGCAGCTTAGGGTTTGAATTCCAGGGCTTATGCTCTCTGTGGCCTGGGCAGGTTACTTTTGAACTGCAATCCCCACACTTGTAAAATGACATGAAAAACCACTCTTTCTGTGGGTTCTTAGAATTAATTAAGCACGTTATGTGTGTGAAGTATCCTGGCACTTGAATGAGTTGTCAGAACCAAGGGCTGCTGGAGACGATGCTTCTGCCCTAGGTAATCTTCCCTTCTACTGGGCGGCAGGTAAACACAAGCACAGTAGTCAGTGCTCTGGAAGAAGTGAGTTCTGGTGCTACAGAGCACAGAATCTTTTTTTTTTAATTTAATTTTTATTTTATATTGGAGGATAGTTGATTTACAATATTGTGTTAGTTTCAGGTATACAGCAAAGTGATTCAAAGTGATTCCGTTACACATATATCCATTCTTTTTCAGATTCTTTTCCTGTACAGGTTGTTACAGGATATGGAGTAGAGTTCCTTGTGCTATGCAGTAGGTTCTTGTTGATTATCTATTTTATATAGACTCGCGTGTATATGTTAATCCCAAACTCCTAATGTATCCCTCCCCCCCACCTTTCCCCTTTGCAGAGCACAGAATCTTGGAAGGGAAAGTTCAGGGCAGGCTTCTGGGAGGAGGTGCCATCCTTTCTAAGGATATGTAGAAGCTCCTGGGGTGGCAGGAGGAAGCAGTGTGTGTCAAAGTTTGAGAAATATAAGAAAATATCGCAAAACTAAGGTACAGGACTGGAACTCAGGGTTTGGGAAAGAAATGAGAGTTGATACTGGAAACCTAGTGGGGCCCAACAGAAAGGGGCCTTGTTTGTCCTGTCAGAAGTTTAGATGTTTATCCTGAAGTCTGTGGGAAACCCTAAAGAACAGTGAGGTGGACTTCTGGTTTAGAGACTCACTCGGACCTCCATGTGGAAGGCACTTGATTGGGTGCAGGGTGAATTGTAATCTAAGGGTCCCACTTAAGTTATAAAAGGTTGGACTGGATTTTGCAGATCCGAGAGAGAATGGGTGGGGCCTGGTGACCAGTTAGAAAAGGGAGGGCAGCAAGCGTGGGTGACAGTTTACAGCTGCATCTTTTTGTGAGATACAGAGCACAGTACGAAGGGATTGGCTGGGGGGAGAGGATCTTACTTCATCTTCAGTGCTTTAGAGGGGCCTGGTAGACAGGTCTGGGCCCAAGGTACAGATCTGGGCTTTTTGGGAGGACAGGTGTTTGAAGGCATGGGGGAGACTTAGGTTACCCACAAGAAGATCCAAAGAATCATAGGTCTGAGGGCTTTTTAAGTGGGTATATTGAGGATGTTTATAAGCTGAAAGAAAGTAGCCAGCAGAGAAAGGGTGTGAAGATCTAGGACAGGAAATGATTGTTCATTTGTTTTCAAAAGGCTGAATACTTATCGTGTGCCTGGCCCTTTTCTAGGATCTGGGGTTCTCACCATGTGTTATCTCTTCTGCAAGGACAGTCCAACTCATCCCCTGGTGAAGAGAAGTCAGATTATTCTTTGCATCCCATTCAGGTGTAGGAACTGTTCTGTCCCTCTGAAGGTACTTTACTTAACCAGAGTAATAAGTTAGAAATCAAAAGAAATTAGAGCTGGAAGGGACCTTAAAGGCCACTGTACTTAACTTTGCCTAATATTTTATATTGATTGTAAGAAAAATTTATTGCAGAGCCCATTCTCTTCAGAGTTCCTTCACTGAACTTTCTTTATGTCTTGCATCCAGTGGGTCTAGCTTGTAGATTTTGGCCTCCTCCTAAATTTACTTCTTCATCCACGTTACATTTTGCCCGGACTATGCCAGAAGCTCCTGGGTGGTTTCGCAGCCCCTGGACTCAGTTCCTCTAAGTTCATCTGCCTACTCGGGTTGAGTGATCTTCTAACATGAAAAGGTACGCCTAAAATAATGCTGCTAATGGCTTGCCCACACAGAGTTAGTGCATACTAGCCGCCCAGCGTGTGCTCTGCCCAGAGGCGTGTAGTCTGAACTGTACTCGGCCAAGCCTCATGGGGCTCTTTGGCCCTGAGGAAGGGGAGCTTTTTGTGATCACTCCCTTTATCTAATTGGTCCTTCAGCAGCGGGGCACTTTTTTCTAATCAGCGGAGGCACCCTTACTCAGCCAGTGGTAACCCCAGGCCTCATCACCTGTGGGATACAAGCCATGCTCTCTCCCAGGCTTGATTTGACCCACATCTCTATTTTCTGTCCCTTCTCACACTTGGACCCCTGGGCCTTTAGTCATCCCCACCTGCAGTATTTACAGTGCCCAGCAGGTGTCAGGCTTGAGTGTCTTTGCACAGGTGCTCCCTGTGCAGTTAATGCACCTCCTACTCCAACTCTGCATACTCTCATCTTTCTAGATTCTACTTCAGGGTTATCATGAAGCCGTCACTTAGATATAACTTTTTGCCTCCATAGGAACCTCTGTGCATAAAGGTTATGGTTCTTTATCTCATGTGACTGAAATTTTGAGTTTATACATGTCCCTCCTTAATGAGGCTTTAAGGGCAGGAGTCGTTTCTAATCCTTAGCACAGAGCAGATGCTTTTTTTTCTTTTTAGATGCTTTTTAACGGTGATAAAATGTATGGTTTAAATCACTCATTTTACAATAATTTTACTTTAGGTTCTGACAGAAACAAAGTTTCCAGAAGTTGTGTTTCTGTAATAAGAAATAAAGATGTGACCTTCCAAAAAAACAAAACAAAACAAAAAAACAAAGACAGCATGGTACTGTCAAAAGGATAGACTTATAGATCAATGGAATCAAGTTAAGAGTCCAGAAATAAACTTCCTAATATTATGGTCAATTAACCTTTGACACTGGTGTCAAGACAATTCAATGGGGACAAAATATTGTTTTCTATAAATGCTGCTGGTACAAATGGATATCCACAAGCAAAAGAATGAAGTTCGAGCCCTATCTTACACCATATAGAAAAATACACTCAAAATACATAAAGGTTTAATTTTAAGAACTCAAACTAGAAAACTCTTAGAAGAAAATATAGGTGTAGTCTCTTTGGATTAGGCAATGGTTTCTTATACGACACCAAAAGCACAACCAACAACAATAATAAAAAATAGATAAATTGGACTTCATTAAAATCATTTTTGTGCTTTAAATAATTCTATTAAGAAAGTGAAAAGGCAGCTAAGAGAATAGGAGAAAATATTTTTCAATCACATACCTGGTAACTGCTTGTATCCAGAATATACAAAGAACTCTTACAACTAAAAAATAAAAGGACAAATAATCCAATTTAAAAATTGGTAAAAGATGTGAATCTTGGATATCTTGGAAATATCTTTGGATATTTCTCCAAAGGACATATACAGATGACCAATAAGTACATGAAAAGATGCTCAACATCATTAATCATTACAGAAATGCAAATCAAAACAACAATAAAATACCACTTTGTACATACTAGGATGCTCTAATCAAAATAACAGTAACACATATTGACGAGGATAACGAGAAACTGAAACCCTCATACATTGCTGCTGAGAATGTAAAATGGTGCAGCTGCTTTGAAACTGACAACATGTCCATACAAAAACATGGACATGAATATTCATAGAAACATTATTCATAATAGCCAAAAAGTGTCCATCAGTTTATAAATGGATAAACAAAATGTGGTATATCCATACAATAACAGTATCCAGCCGTAAAAAGGAATGAAGTACTGATACATGGTAAAACATAGATGATCTTTGAAAACATTATTCTAAGTGAAAGAAGTCAGACAAAATCTATATGTTGTATAATCCCATATTTACGAAATGTACAGAATAGGTAAATCCATAGAGACAGAAAGTAGACTAGAGTTTTCCAGAGGCTGAAGGGAAAGAGGAATGAGGACTGACTGCTAATGAGATCAGGGTTTCTTTTTGTCGTGCTGAAAATATTTTAGAATTAGATAGTGGTGATGGTTGTACAATTTTAGGAGTATACAAGAAACTACTGAATTCTATCATTTAAAAAGGGAGATTTATGGTATGTGAACTATATCTCAATTCTAAAAAAAAGCATAGCCCTATTCTTGTAAAGAAAGTGAACTTGTAATTTAAAACTTCCAGGGACTTCCCTGGCAGTCCAGTGGTTGAGACTCTGCACTTCCAATGCAGGGGCCATGGGTTCCATCCCTGGTCAGGGAACTAAGATCCTGCATGCCGCATGGCACGGCCGAAAAATTTAAAAATTAAAATTAAAAAAATAATAAAACTTCCAGGGCTTCCCTGGTGGCGCAGTGGTTGAGAATCTGCCTGCCAATGCAGGAGACACGGGCTCGTGCCCTGGTCTGGGAGGATCCCACATGCCGCAGAGCAACTGGGCCCGTGAGCCGCAATTGCTGAGCCTGCGCGTCTGGAGGCTGTGCTCCGCAACAAGAGAGGCCGCGATGGTGAGAGGCCCGCGCACCGCGATGAAGAGTGGCCCCCGCTTGCCACAACTAGAGAAAGCCCTCGCACAGAAACGAAGACCCAACACAGCCATAAATAAATAAAAATAAAAATTATTTAAAAAAAAAAAAAAAAAACTTCCAATAACCCAGATGGCTTGTCCAGTAAATTATCTTTAATATTTAAGGGAAAAATAATAGTAATTCAAGAGAAGAGAAAAATCCTCTTCCAGAAACTAGAAAAAAGGAGACACCTTCAAGTGGTTTTGAGAAGTCAGGACAATCTTTATACCAAAATCTGTAGGTATATTATTTAAAAGTTTAGTTATAGGTAAAGCTCTGATATAAAAATTTTAAAAAAAACTTTAAAACATTTTCAAGTAATATCCATCAACATATAAAGAAGATAAAATGTCACAAATAAGTTAGTTTCTTTCAGGAATGCACAGTTGTTTTAACATTCAAAAATAAATCATAGCAATTCATCACATTGATAGGAAATAAAGGGAAGACAACTATTGATATATAACTATCTCAATGGATGCAAAAAAATTATTTGATAAAATCTAATATCCAAAGAAGCAGATAGGAACTTTAAAAATCTGTTATAGGGTTATAACACAAAGGCAAACCAAAAAAAACAAAAAACAAAAAAACACCACAGTTCAGCAAACATCATAATTAATGGTGAATTATTGAATGCTTTCCTACTGAGATTGGGAATGAGGTGAGGTTACCCACTAAGATCAATTCTCACATGTACTGGAGATGTGGAGACTGTCATTAGTGAAACAAGGCAAATTTTAAAAAAGAAAGAAAAGTAGCAGAGTTATAAAGAGAGAAATAAAATTGTCATTATTCATAGAAAACATGATTGTGCCATTGTAGTACACTAGGGAAAGAATGGTTTGAATCAATTGTGCACTCGTATGGTAAACAACTCTGGTCCCCTACATCACAGTATAGATAAAATTTAATTCCATGTAGATCTCACATTGAAATGTGAAAAGTTAAAAGAAAATAGAAGAAAACAAATGAGTATCTTCAATGCCTTTGATATAGGAAAAGTATTTTTTTAACAAGATACCAAAAAGCACCAGCCATAAAAGATTAATAAATTAGATTTTATTAAAATTAAGAACTTCTTTTCAACAAAAGACACCACTAAGAGACGGAAAATCAAGCCACAGGAGATTTATCTAAACAAAGGACTCTTATTGAGAATATATAAAGAACTTCACCAATTGATAAGAAAATGCAGATTGCCCAATTAAAAATAAACCAGCAAAAGTCTACAAAGGCATTTCACAAAAAATGATATTCAAATGGCCAATGCCCAACCTCATGGTACACGACAGAAATACAAACTAAAACCACAATTCGGTACTGCTACATAATCACTAGAATAGCTAGATTAATAGATTGACAACAACAAGTTTTGGCAAGGTTATGGAGAAACTGAAACTCTCATATAGCTCTACTGGAGTATAAATTGGTAAAAACCTCTTTGGAAAGCTGTTTGGCAGTATCTAGTAAAACTTAACACTTGCACACCCAGTAATCGAACTCCATTACCCAGTGGAAATGTATACATATGCATATCAAAAGTCACGTACAAAAGCCTTCAGAGCAGCATTATTTGTAACAGCTAAAAAAGGTAAAAAGACCCAATTATTCCATAAAATGTAGACTGGGTAAATAAATTGTGATATAGGAATAAAACAGAATGAACCACTACTGCACAGAGCAACATGGATGAATCTTACAAACACAATACTGAGCAAAAGATGCCAATACAAAAGAATATATATCATATTGCTTCAGGCATGTGATACAGCCAGTTTATATCGGCTTGTGAGAGCTGATTGTGTGCAGTTCTTTTCAACTCCATGTTCAGTGATTATCTTCTTGGTAGCTTAAAATCAGCCGTGTTGGGAGTATTTATACCACAGAAATTGTCAAGTATTACAAAGCAGGTCTTCTTCCCCCACCCAACAGCTGGTTGTTAAATATTTTATCACCATACTAATGTATTACACAAAAGCAGCTATAACTGTTCTACAGTGAGATAATTCAGAACAGTTGTTACTTTCGGGGGGGGGAGTAATAACTGAGAGAGCATTATAAAGGTTTCTGGGGTGCTGATAAAATTTTATTTTATATGTTGATCTAATTGTTGATTACGCAGGTGTATTCAATTCATGAGTCTATCAAGCACTTTAAATTGGTGCGTTTCACCATATGTATATTGTTAAAATATTTTTTAAAGTAAACATATTAAAATTTCCTAGTGCAAATGTTCTCATATTTCATATTCTTTTAATGTCTTCTCTATCTTTGAGTACTTCTAAGATCAAAACCTTGAGAACTTTTTACTTCCCATCCTCCCTTTCCTCCCTACCCGCAATCCTAACAATCATCTGCCAAATGCTGTGACTCCCATCTCTGAATTTCCTTTTCATACCTTTCTCATCATTCCCTTTTCCACTCCTAAAACACTGGTACATGCCTGCATGACTTTGTGCATAAGTTATGACAATCATTTTAAAAACCATCTCCTTGCCTATAGTCTTCCCTCTTGGCCTTTATCCTACTCACTGTTGTCAGATCAATCTATCTCTCCCCTGCCCAAAATTTATGTCAATATAAAAAGGTGAATAGGCAAATATCAGCTATTTGATACTACCCAAATATCAAAATTGCATGGTATTCAAGGGATCTCTCAGTACTCCTTGTTACCCAACCAATATTCCAGCCAAATTAAAATTATTGCTATTCCCTGAATATATCCTTTGTTTTTTCATGTCTTGAAAACTGTTTTTTTCCCATGTAGCACACCTTTCTCCCATCTCTGTCTATAAAAACACTGGCTAATCTTCAAAACAAAACTGATTTCTCTATCCCATCCAGGACTTGGTCAGAGCACCTAGTAAGTGCTCAATAAATACTGAGTTGAATATCTCACAAATAATAATCCACGAATCCACAGGACCCTCCCCTCCCCTCCTGGAAAGAAAAATCATCTACAGCATATGTAGATCTGGAAAGCTCCCTTGAGTTTTAAGGCTCAAGTTATATTTGACAGCTTTGGTAAGGCGGGTGATGGCGGATAAGCTTGTGTCATTAGAGAGAGCGAAGTACTCATTATATTTCATAGTATGTGGAGCAACTCAGAATCATAGCCAGATGGCGTAATGTTTTAATGTTTTTCCATCTGGATGAGGACTAGTATAAGAAGCTAGCAAACTTATGAAGTTAGAAAAGATCCAGGAGGGACTTAAGTGATATGCATACTATTCATTCCCAACTATGTGAATCCCAAAGAACCATAGCTCTTAAAAACTGAGAAAGCCATTTTCAGAGAATACCTGCAAAGTAAGTATCAGGCACAACAGATTTAACAAAGTTCTGACCCACTCACATAACTCAATGGCACAAGACAACAGTACTTAACTTGGAATAATGTTCAAAGACACTTTTGATTTTGTTTAGCACAAATCATCGTTCATCTCCAAGGAGGGAAGCACAGATGTCCAGTCATTAGCATAATAGAAGAATTGCTTCAAGATTCATATAACATTGGTGATTCTTTGAATTCTATTCAGTCTAACATATTTCAAGTTGGAGTAGGGCCAGAGGATTCTTTGCTAGCATTACATTTTTATTTACTTATGCTTTACTTTTTAAAATAAAAAAAAGTCAAACTTACAAAAGAGTCAAAAGATTAATACAATGAATACCTACATATATTTCACCTAGATTAACGGATTATTAATATTTTACCACCTTCTGTCATTAACGTTCAACTTTGTAGGTGGAAAACCACAACAAAACATACATTTAAAAATAATTATAGGGCTTCCCTGGTGGTGCAATGGTTAAGAATCCGCCTGCCAATCAGGGGACATGGGTTCAAGTCCTGGTCCAGGAAGATCCCACATGTCTCAGAGCAACTAAGCCCGTGTGCCACAACTACTGAGCCTGCGCTCTAGAGCCCGCGAGCCACAACTACTGAGCCCGCGTGCCTAGAGCCCGTGCTCCACAACAAGAGAAGCCACCGCAATGAGAAGCCCACGCACCACAACGAGGAGTAGCCCCGCTCGCCGCAACTAGAGAAAGCCCGTGTGCAGCAACAAAGACCCAACTCAGCCAAAAATAAATAAATAAATAAATAAATTTCTTTTAAAAATAATTATAATTATGTGGTCAATAACATGACAATGTCAACAACTCTGGAATTTTCTGAAGACACACAATCATCAGTGATCCATGGCAGGGAATGGCTTTGAGCTTACACATTTTTGAAACTATTCTGTAAACTGTCACTTTTAAAAATACAACTTAGGACATGTGCTGATTTCTTCAGTACAGATTCATACACAATTAATGATGCAGCACAGTGGGAAACAAACAAAATGAACAACAACAACACAAAAACTGCACAATTATTTATTTATACCCCAGACTGTCAAACAAAAGATTTAAGGTTGCTTTCAGAAAGACATGCTACACAACAGGATACAAATGAACACTTGAGGTTGGTTGGTATGATGGGAAAAAAATCAGACAAAGGTACTATTGGAATTGCAGAGCATAGCATCCTATATAGTTACAACAATTTATCTGTTTGCTTTTAGTGGCCAAACAAAAAGTAAACATGATAATGAACATGACTCACAGAGTCCATAAGATAGAAAAAGCTCTGTTTTTCCTAGGCAACTTGTTTGTTTGTGATATATAAATCCTAGAGCGGTTTCTTCTGTAGGTCCTGATAGAAGAGGATACTGTGGGAAACAGTGGATGAAGTTCCGGATCATGCTTTTATGGTAAGATATGACAGTGAGTTTCATTTTGTTTCTGCCAATTCCCTCAGGCTCTGTCAACGGCTTAGTGCTCAAGTATCATTCAGAAAAGCAACTCCTTTACTGAATGGTTATTGGGCACTAAATAAAGCAAACCAAATCTCTAGCTCTGATAGTCTTACAGCCTGACTCTAAGGTAACACTTAGAACATTAGACCAGGGCACATGAATGGCTTGGGTCGGGGAAAGAAGGTAGCAGGAGATGGAAAGTTCATGAACGAGCTGCAAAGATTTTCTTGGCAAAAACACTGATTTTGATGTCAAATTGTATGTTGAAACATTCTAACTCTCCAAAGAGGTAGAATGCAAGAAATGCTACCTTACCCAGTCAGGTAACATATAATCTCCACTCTCTTCATAATAAAATGTCAAGTAGAATACTTGATAGGAATTCAGGAAAACATAACTTGCAATTACAATTATTGCATCGATATTTGTGTACAATGGACCAAGCTAAGGTTGGCAGTTTTCTAAAGGAAAATCTCTTGTTCTGACCTTCATTATTGAATCTGATGGGACAAAGAGAGCTGGTACATAGGTTCTTGACAATTAATGCATAAAGCCACAGAAACTACTAAAGCACATTGTTTCTCTCCTTTCTAAAAATATTCCACATATCTGGGAGCTCCTTTAGAGCAGACAGTGTCTTCCTCTATTGTTATGGCTCAGCATGGTTCTTAGCTTTTTGAAGCCACACTCACATGACCTTGGGCAAATTGTTTCTCAACCTACGTGCCTCAGTAACACCCACCACAAGTGGGCATGCTGTTCAGACTCATTTGCCAGCTAACCCATAAGGCTGTCCGTTTTGAGTGTGCGCTTCTGCAGCAAGAAAAGGCTCTACAGCAGGTCCAGGTTGTTGCAGTAGCTTCTCTGTTACTGGGGCCTTATGAACAACATACTCAAGGTTATTTAAAAATGTCTGTAGCAAACAGGGATCATATATGGAGCCTCCGAAAATCTCCCTTAGTATTATTGTGAGAGTTAAAGGAATTAATACCTTTAAAGTGCTTAGAACAGGGACTGGAACTAAGCACCCAACCAAAAAATATTAGCTTTTCTTTATTATTATTGAAGATACTCTTTAAAATCTGGTTGAGTGAATGGATGCATCAATGAATAAGAGAGCAAGAGAAAAACTGGAAGGCAAGAGAAAATGGTCTCTCAGGTGAGGTCTGGTAACTATACCAACTAAATTCACAGGGCTACATAAATTTGAAAACACTGGTCCTTAATTATATAGCTTGGTTACATATTAGTGATTCCTAACTAGCAATACTATATGATGCGTTATAAGTGATGTTATACGTTTGTACATAGCAATGATTAGATAGGTCACTATTGTTTTTTAAATCTCAGCCAAAAAAAAAAAAAACCATATTCAGCAATGCTTTCTTATTACTCAAAGATTCTGCTTACTCCATGGAAAGAACTATGTCTACCCCACCCGAGAATTGCTAGATAGCAGAAGCTTGACAGCAGACAACAGCAGAAGCTTGTTACAGTGCAAAGACAAGGAATCTCTTTTGGAGCAGTGGTCTTCAAAGTGGGATGCTCACACTCAAGAGGGATGCAGGACGATCCTATATGGGATCCTGAATTGGATCCTGGAACAGGAATAGGATTTTAGTGGAAAAGGGGAAGGAAGAAACATTAGAATTTCTAGTTATCGCTATGTATGAATAAAAAAGGAAGAAGGAAAGCTCTACCACTATTTACTACGAGGCAGCCTTATTGGTCCATAAGTCTAGAGTCATGGACAACTCATGAATTCAGTGCCTCCTGCAACAGGTTGCAAAATGCGACCCACATAGTTAAGACGAATAGTCATATCACTGGCTTTAACTAAACAAATTCTCATAAAGTGGAGAAAGGAGAAGCTAGAAATTATTTCCGCCAGATAGATAGATGGATAGATAGTTAGATACATGAAGCATGACTGAACGTAACACTAATAATATAAGCTCAAGCAAACAAAAAATAAAAAAGCAAGGCTAAAACTTCTACTCCTAGTATGAACTCTTCATTAGACAGAAAATAATATTTTTTAAAAATAATTATTTAATGATATCTGACCAGAAGTTGACAACAAACTTGCAGAATTAACAATAAGACTCTTTGAAATATGGATTTACATCTGCTATTATTAACAACAGACCTCTCCCAAAGTGTCTATTTCATGTTAAAGACCTTGTAATGAATAATTTCAACTATGACAGTCATTAAAATCAAAGACATAAATGAACTAAATCTTAAGCTAGATTTTAATCACTGTATTATAATGTTAAACTGAAATTTCAAGAATTATTCAAATTTGCAGTGCATTTCTTCAATTCTAGGAGTGACTGGAAAGACTCACTATGCATATAAACATTCAATTTAGCAAATTTAGGAACAGACTAAATATATGCCTATAAAAGAATGGATAGTAATTTAGAGTATTACCATATAATGTAATATTGGATAGACATTTAAAATCACAGTTCTATCATCTATGTATCTGTTGAAATATGCTTACAACATTTGTAAATAAACAAAATTTTCAGTGCATATATGTTAAAATTATAATACACAAGTTATTTGAAAGCAAATAAAATTTGAAAACAGTATATTTGTAAAATAAGAAATTATATATGATTTCCTTTATTATTGTTACTATTGTCATTGTTATGGTGACTGACATGGTACATGGTTTAAAAGAGAAAAAAAATTAAAAGGAAATTGAACCATATAATGTACCTAATATGGAAGTTTTATAAAATGTGCTGCAGCTGAAAATATAGTATATGCAACAATCATAGTGCTAAACAAATGCGTATGTTTACCCTTTGGTTACTAATTCCTCAAGGGCAGCTTCTTCCTTACAAAGAGTTTTTCAGAGATCCACCTTTTGTTCTGAAGTGGAAGTGAATCATTTCCTTGGTTACACTCAATCCTTAATTTTCCCAAAGGGAAATTTCCTGAAACTATTCTTTCCTGATTTTCTTCCTCTCAGGTTGCTCCTGCGCAGTCTCTGGTCTCCCTTGCAGCCATTCTTCCTTTGTCCATCCCTGAAAATCACTGCCCTCTGAGGTTCTGTCCTTGAACCACTTCACTTTTCACTCTATACCCATTCTAGGCAAATTCATCAATTTCTGTGGATTCATTTACCACATGGTTACATACTGATGATTCTTAAATCCGTTACTCCAGACCTCTCCCCATGTATCACCTGATTGCCTCATAGGCTACTCAAGTGTAGTATGTCTATAGAGCTGCATTCATTTCTCACCATCCCTACCTCTTCCGCCTTTCTCCCTCCATCCCCTATATTGCCTATTTCTTTGAAAGGTGACGTCACTCCCCAGCCCCCACCATCCCAGATCGCCCCCTTTATTTAAGTTCCCAAATCTAATCAGTCACTAAGACCAGATGATTGTACCTCTATGACACATCCTGAATCCATTTTCCTATCTACATACTCACCATCATTACTGTATTATTATAGAAATATGTTATGCATAACCTCTGTTATAGTGAACTACCTCATGACTAGTGTCTCCACCTTTATACCTTTCCCGCTCCAAACTATTTACCAAGATCACCAGAGTGATCTTTCTGAAATGAAAATTCTTTTTTTTTTGGCCACCCCGTGCAGCATGGATCAAACCCATGTCCCCTACATTGGGAGCACAGGGTCTTAACTACTGGACCGCCAGGGAAGTCCCTGAAAATTCTTAGGTTATCATACTCAATCATACAATGCATAAATGATTCGTCATAACCTACAGGATAGAGTTTAAAGAGCCCAACCTAAGTTTTATGATCTAACCCTTTTTCAATCTTCCACCTCCACTCACATGAGTCCTTGTTGTACTGCAGGCTCTAGCCATTATGTAATATGAAAAAGCCCCACACACTTCCCTCTGCCCAGGCGCCCTTCCCCAAAACCCTTTACTTGGGAAATGCCTCATCATTCTACAGGGCTGTCCTCACTTCATCCTCACGGCCATTCCTCATTTCCCACAAGGAGTCATGGCTTCCAGAGCAGCTGCTATGGGGCTTGATGAAGCAACCTGGAGGTATGAGGCAGTTAACACCCCCCACCCTGAGCAAACTTTAACCAAGTGGACACAGAAGATGGAAAGAGTCAGGCAAATAAATTTCCTCTCCCTTTCTCCCTCTGATAGAATATTCTAAAACATGGCTCACCACACGGCCTGTTCAGAGATACCCCACATACCTGACTCGGTGGACCTACTGAGCAATCAGCTGTGTCTCTTCAGGGCTTGTGATGAAACAGTGGCCAATACAGTAATAAACTGCTTTGCTTTGTTTACGAGCCTTTCCTGCCTCTGTCCCTTTTCCCTCATTCTCACTGTCCTGAGAAGGCCTTTCCCATAGAAAGCATTAACCCTCAATCCTTGCCCAAGGCTCCGTTTCCTAGGGAAACCCAGATCATAAAAATACTATTTACCTTACAGAGTTGCCAAGAAGGTTAAACTAGACAATGCACCTAGCATAGGCCCAGCATGAAGAGGCACTCTTCATCCTCACCCAGCTTCATCCTCATTGACTGCCTTCACTTGGCAGGATAGGAGCTAGAATAGGAGAACGGGAGTTTCAGAGTCCACAGAGAATGCACAAGGAGTGATTCCACATGCCCTCTGCCCTGTCTGTTCTGAAACACTGTGGATGGCATCACTGCATGGCACACTAAAGCCCAACACTGAGTGAAAATGAGACTTCTCTATGCGGGGGCCCCCAGACAGGGCACACACAGTCACCTGCAGTATTAGAGGGCAGGGGAGTTTTCTTTCTGAGCCAGGAAGTTGGCTTCTCTATTGATTGCCTTGTGCAATTGGAGTAGAATCTTTCTGTATGTGGAAATGCTCCACGAATCCCCACTCTGAGTCTGTAAACCATACACAGCTTGTGAGACACCACAATATCCTTTAGGAGAAATGATCCAAAATTAACATTTCTGCTAGTTCAAGCACTAGGAAACCAGAGATTACTGTGCTTTTTAGAACAGAAGTTTTGTACACTCAGGGCATATGCTATTTGCATCTGTTCCTAATTGGCATTTGTGGTTCAGGTGCATGAAGATAAAGAGTTGAGGAAAGAGTAGAACAGTCTGCCAGTCCCTGGATACTATAGATTTGCCTCTTCTGGGGTGAGGTTGCTATCTAGTCTTGGGACTACGAAGCACTCAATGCGAAGTGACTGCAGAAATGGTAGGTGAAAGGGATCATTATCTGTGCATTTGTGGAGCATCTATTGTAGCAAGATAAGTTGGGGCCACCTTTTCATTAGTCTTCCTCCCCCACCCCACCCCCTAACCTAGGCAGAAGACAACTATTAGAAGAAAGAATCAAATTGTCCCCACTGCCAAGCCTACTCGAAGGATAGGAGGGATTAGCTCAATGTTTCTCAAAATGAAAGCCATGGACCACCCCCCACATTAGAATGCCTGGGATTGCCCACACAATTCCTTTCAAACAAGCACCCTGGGTGATTCTAATGCGCATGAAATATAAAAACCTCTGATTTAATTGAACTGAAGTATTACCCAGACCAACTTTTTACATGCAGTTCCCAGGAGGAAAACAACACTGAATGAGAAAGCTTCATGATAGGTAAGGTTCCCTCTTTTCTCCTGGGGAGGTGAAAAGGAGCAGGGGTCCCGGCCATGCCTCCCTCCAGGACAACATGGAATTGGCCTTTTCCAAAATGCAGACAGGCTGGACTCCAGGCTGCAGGCCGCCAGAGGTTCTGAATTCTAAGGAACTGTCTGTGAGCAAGCTCCCACTTCACTCGCAGGAAAGCCACACGGTTCGAAGGGCTCCATCCCTGCATTTTCTCTTATGGTAGAGTCACAGATTTCTTTTTGAAAGCCATGGAACTAACAAAGACACCCTTGACTTGAAGCACTTCCATTCTGTCTTGGCTCTCCATTGTGGGGTCAACAGCTTGTCCTGAAGAAATAGCCCTTGGAGACCCTCACAAACTCAGAGCCCTGGGATTGGGAAGGGTTTTGAACTATAGCTTCCTCTACCTGGATTTCACACTCCTTAACACTCTGGTCAAAACCTGACTCTTCCTTCAACTCTATAGCATGTATCCTGTATAGCAGTACTACCTGCTGTGCGAAAATCTCTACCCTTCTTTGTTTGTGAATTGGCTTACACGTGATTGATTAATACGGGACTGAAACCAGCATAACATGGAAATCAGAAGCAGATTTAAGGTGAAGCTAATGAAGCTAAGCCTTAAGGACCCTCAATTACATGGGTCCCTTCCAAGGCCCTAGCTTTGCGTTCACATGGGCATGTTAGTAAAACTGGTGAGGAGATATTTTAATTGCAGCTATTTAAAGCTGCTGTGTTTTTATACCCCAATTTCCTATCAGTCCATGAGGCACTGGAATAGCGGCAGGCATTTTGGTACCTAGCCAAGGGGAAACTAAGTTGGAGATATACTTAGATTATGGAGAGTGGGCAATACTGATGGAGTTTGTAATCTTATCAAGTCACTGCTGATGGTCTAGTATACCGCACAGTGTGGCATAGCAATGGCTTCCAGGCATACTCCTACTTCCCACTATACCAACTTACCCTGGGCAATAAAATAAAGGGGCAGTAAAACAAAGTCACATACAGTTCTATGCCACCTTATCATGTGTAGATTCATACAACCATGACTGCAATCAAGATACAGAACTGTTCCATCACCACAAGGACCTCCCTGGTGTCACCCCTTTATTGAGAATGTTATTTAACCACGTTACATTTAGTCAGCATGTTTCCTTAGGCTCCTCTTGACTGTGACCATTTCTCAGACTCTGTATTTGATGAGCTTGACAGTTTGGGAGAGTACTGGTCAAACAGAATGTCTCTCAATTGGGATTTGTCTGATATTTTTCTCATGATTAGACAGAGGTTATGAGTTCTGGGGAGGAACACCACAGAAATAAAGTGAAATTCTCACATTACAGCAAGGGTCCATACTATCAACATCACTTGTCACTGATGATACTAACCTTAATCTCCTGGCTGAGGTAGTGTTTGTCAGGTTTTGCCACTAAAAAGTTTCTCTATTTTCCCTCTTTTCACACTGTACTCTTTGAAAGGCAGTCACTATGCACAGCCCACCCCTAAGGAGTGGGGAGTTATATCCATAGTTGAAGACAGAGTACCTGCATACATTATTTGGACTTTTCTACATAGATTTGTCTCTTCTGCCCCATTTAATTATTTATTCAATCATATGCTTATATCAGTGCAGACTCGGGGATGTTTATTTTATACTTTGGGCTATAATTCAATACCATTTTATGTACTTTGTTGCTCAAAGTGTTCCAGCTTGGCCATTGGGAGTTCTTTCAGTTGTTCCTGTGTCCCTTTTTACATGCCCCAATAATTGTGTGTTTATTTTTGAGTCCTTTCTTACTTTCTCACTACAAGATGCTCCAGACTCATCTTGTACATTTCCTGCCCCAGGTCTAGAATCATTTCTCCAAGGAGTCTTGATTCCTTTTATTGGAAAATGGTATTAGAAACCAAGATCTTAGTTCTAAGGGTATTTATTGATATTGGAGTGTTGTTACATCTACATCCTCTGACTGACAGGCTAAGGAAACCCATGTGGATATACATGTAAATTATCCATATATATTGCTAGATGTAGCCATCTGTACCTATATTAAGGTAAATATGAGTCCATTACCATATGGATCATTCGAGGGTCCTCCCCTTGCTTATCTGTAACGTCCCATTCCAACAGTGAGAAATTTGGCTCCCAACATCTGCCATCCATTTATGTATCATGATTTCAGAACTGTTTCTGAAATGGAAACAATTTTATCAAGTGAAGTACAGTGTTTATGTACAGTTCCTTCTGCCTTTTGTCTTAAAGACTCCACTCACTTCCAGAGTTACTTAGGTCAGCACATATTTCCTCATAAACAACTCTTTACCTAATTTCATATAAAATTTGATATTCTTCTTGAAGGGAAGTTCTCCTAATTATATGAAATTCAGAATCCACAAAACATGAAGCTGTCCCTTGTGGTAGTCATGGTTTATATATGCTTTCTCCAACATAAAATGGTTTGAAGCAACTGGGGACAATTTTGTTTTCACACTAAAGTGGAAGACCTAGCAACACATGAAGACCTTAAGGAAAAAACCTGAAAATCTTATAGAAGTAAATTCCTTTAGTGCAAATAGTTTAGTGACTTCAGAAGTGGCGACTATCTAGGGTAGTTGCAAAGGCAGGTGCAGAAGCTGCAAAGACATTTCCCTTCATATTGATAGAAAATGATGAAGAAGGCTATACCCTAGATGAAATGTTTAATTTTGATGAAACACATGTTCGACGAAACAGCTCTCTAAGACTTATCTTGGAGGAGGAAACAGAAACGCCAGTTTATAAGATGCCAAAGATTGAATGTGAAGCTGGGGGCAAACATCAGTGCAGATTTCTCCATGCCAGTATTTTATTAGTCTCACATCCTTGTTTTTGATAGTTCTCTGGTTCACATTTGCCATAAATTTTAAGTGGCATGCCTCAAGCCTATTTTTTCCATAAACTGTTACTTTTAAGGCACAGTTTTAAACATATGGTTTTATTAAAGAAAATTCATATTATTAGAGTTTAGTATTTTCTTCTCTGCTGCTAAATCGCTAACCTGTGAACATGTCCTTCTCAGGCAAAAATTTTATCTCATTCATTTTTGTAATCCCAATCTATAGCACAATGACTGTTGAGTGGTTAAATATACATTATAATGTAGTTTAGCACCTCTGCCTGATTTCCTTTGGGTCTTACTGAGTTCTTAGCCCCTGGGCACACATCTTTCTTTTCCAACCACTCACCTTCACATCCTGGTGAGGTAAGGGGGCTTTCTGCCTTGACATCCTTGAGATCTACCCATCAGTAATTCAAAGTCAAACATTTCATATATACCTGCCAATTAATAATTTATTTGGCTCAATATTTTCATGGCAGGCCCTGCTTCTATATTCTGTTTGCTGTCAGGTTCAGTGATGGCTGCAAGAATGCCTAATTTGTGGTGTCTGCCTGCTTGAAACTGTTTTTATTCTGAGATGGAATTCCTTTCAACCTGCACAACCAGCTATACTAATAACTTGCATTTGTAGAGCGCTTAAGTTTCCAAAGCATCTTCTCTAATGCTCCCCATGACCCTGAGAGTCAGACAGGACAAACAAGATCCCTGTCTTTATAGAAGGCCCAGCCAGAGTTAGGAACATGAGTTCTATCCCCACATCTGTCCCTATTTCTAACTTTCTGACTCTCCTAACTTTTAATACAGGGGCTACATAAGTGCACATAATGTGACTATGCCGTGAATTTATCTCTCATTAAAAAAAAACTCATTCTCAAATAGAAAGAACAAATTTTTAAGTGCAAAGTAAAATCAATTAATTTTCAAGTAAAAGAATGGAGTTTATTTAGAAGGTAGTTGACAATTTTTAGACATTCTCTATAAAGCATCTTGATTTTAGAAATTGTTCAAAATGAGGGTTGAACTTTCTGGAAAACAAACCTGCGGCTTCTTGCTCAAAGCTTACTATCTGCCAGATATGGCATCTAACCCAGAGTAAGAAATCGGTCCAAGACATCCTTTGCAAACTCTGAGAACTGAGGATAGCTAATTCAGGGCTTGTAACCCAAGCATTTCAGTCCCACCTCCTACGTAGACCCAGTAGAGTATTACTCTGGAGCCTGCAGAAAGCAGGGCTATTCAGCCCCCTAGTAATTCAACAACAACAAAAAAATCCTGAGTAGGTTTAACTGTTTATATGGACTAACAGAATAATGGACAGAACAACACAAACAGATTCTTGCTGAAGACAGTAAAATTGCTAAAAAGTAAGCGCACCAATAACCAACGGTGGATCCTTGCTGAGGCCTGATCTTAATGAAACCAGACATCCTTGGGTACTTGTTGTCTTGCTGGGACAGCCCAAGGAAGACCTTTGATTTCAGTATCAAGGGCACCAGCTACTGGGACCCTCTGATTGGGTGCCTCAGATACTGTTGATTATAAGATTTATTACACACTTAATGACATATCTGAGAAAATAAAAAATACTCCCTTAAAAGTACACATTGGTTTTAAAAGGTAAACCAATTCGCAAACTTCACAGGGTAAAAAATGACTACTGAGAGTTGAAAATAAAAAACTCAGTATTTGTTGAATGATGGTTGAATGGATATTGCCCTTGATGGATAAAACGTCAAAGAGCTCTGATTCTGATTTCCTTTGTACTGATTAAACAACAGGAGTCTTTCTTTGAGCCACAGCTTCCTTCTACAGCCATCTTCCTTTTGCTTAAGATGGTCAAAGAATTGGTAAAGTTTCAGGCCTCAGGAAACACAGGTGCCAGGGAGCGCTGAGGGTCTCAAAAGCAAGAACGCATGCCCAGCTGCAACTTTATAATAACTTTGGTCCGGACACCTCCCATCCTTGGGTCATCCTTGTGTTCTCAAGTTGCAGATCCCAGGAGAGCCCAATTCACTCAGCTTGGCCCAAGAGTATATCCCCCTAGGTTGGGGGGAGTTGAGCCAGCACAATGGAAGACCCCACCAGCTCTGTGTCCGATGGTGGGGAGACCAGTTTCCAAAGAAAAAGTAAGGTGGCGCTATTACTAAAAGAAAATGGAAATTGGGACTTAATGCAAATTGGAAAAAGTTGCCCCTCTAGATGAATGTAGTAGAAAAAGGTGCCCTTTATCCATCCTAGAGGCAGAGAATTCAGCCCCCACTGACCCTCTTAGGGGTCACCACTGTATGGACAACTTGCACATATGCAGACAATGGCCATAGGGAAAGGGATGTCAGATGTCTGCTACTCATGGATGTTCTGTCAAAGTAACTTTGATCAAGAAACCTGACCCTCTCCAAGTACCGGTTGTCTCAAATATTGCCATGTTAATTCACAGAGTCTACTTAATTTTCCAGTCATTCACACTGGGCACTTTCCTAGGTATCTTGTTGTATTTGGGTATTTTTCCCTTTTATCTTGAAATCATCTGAGGATCCAAGTTACCACGTCAGTCATAATCCTGGACCATAATTCAGATTAACTTCTTGTGATCCTCAGATCTTTTTTAGCAATTATTTTTGTGTCTTTTTCCTGGAGCAAGGGTCAGCAAAGTGCGTACTTATGGATGACAAACCAGAGGTGACTGCCACAGTTCTACTCCTGTGCCTGCTCCTCAGCCATGCTGTCCCATGCAGGTACATGGTACATTTTGACCAGGTAGCCTGGGCATCA
The DNA here is from genome assembly GCF_965194825.1 of Balaenoptera physalus. NCBI lineage: Eukaryota > Metazoa > Chordata > Mammalia > Artiodactyla > Balaenopteridae > Balaenoptera > Balaenoptera physalus. The sequence goes on from NC_138903.1 coordinate 39,272,576, forward strand.
CTGACCAAGATTTGACAACCAAGGGAGGGACAAAAGAAGGTCCTGTGAAGCTATCGTTGGCTCTTGATACAATGGCCCCTGTCTGCATTCCCATTTGGAGTGACACAGCTGCAAAACTTGGGTGATTAATTCAATGTGCCTGAACCTCAGTTTCCCCTATCTATGTAATACAGATAATAAATCCTATCCATCAAAAAAAGACATTGACTACTCAGCCACAAAAAAGAATGAAATAATGCCATTTGCAGCAACATGGATGGACCTAGAGATTATCATACTAAGTAAGTCAAACAGAGAAAGACAAATAACATATGGTATCACTTATATGTGGAATCTAAAAAAATGATACAAATGAACTTATTTACAAAACAGAAATAGACTCACAGACATAGAAAACAAACTTATTACCCAAGGGGATAGAAGTGGGGAGGGGGAAGATAAATTAGTAATTTGGGATTAACAGATACACACTACTATTTAAAATAGATAAACAACAAGGACCTACTGTATAGTACAGAGAACTATATTCAACATCTTGTAATTACCTACAATGGAAAAGAATCTGCAAAAGCATATATATATATATATATATATCCATATATATCTGTATCACTTTGCTGTACACCTGAAACTAACACAACATTGTAAATCAACTATACATCAATTTTTTAAATAAATTAACAAAAGGTCATATAATCAGCAAATTTTAATAAAAACGAATAAAATGAAATAAGGAGGGACTTCCCTGGCAGCACAGTGGCTAAGAATCTGCCTGCCAGTGCAGGGGACACGGGTTCGATCCCTGGTCTGGGAAGATCCCACATGCCGCAGAGCAACTAAGCCCGTGCGCCACAACTACTAAGCCTGTGCTCTAGAGCCCATGAGCCACAACTACTGAAGCCCGCGCGCCTAGAGCCGTGCTCCACAACAAGAGAAGCCACCACAGTGAGAAGCCCACGCGCCGCAACTAGAGAAAGCCTGCACGCAGCAACGAAGACCCAATGCAGCCAAAAAATAAATAAATAAATAAATTTTTTTAAAAATGAAATGAGGAGGACGGGGAGAAGGTGGAGGAGATGGGAGACGAGAGAGTAGAGAACAGGGAGAAGAGAGGAGGGAGGAGAGAAGAGGAGGAAGATGAGGAAGAAGAGGGGGAGGAAGAGGAAGAAATTCTACTTGTGAACAAGAGCTTTAGCTCATACCTGTGGAGTTTCATCCTGCTGGTAAGCTTCCTTTCCTGACCAGCCCTCACAATCATATAACCCAATTCCTTGTAATAAATCTTGATAGATAGATAGATAGATAGACAGATCCTACTGATCCTGTTTTCTGGCTAAACACTGACAGTACAGGTATAAATCTAAATAAAACATATTGTATAGGATCTGTTATGTTGAAAACTGAAAAAAATTAAGAGATCGATCAAAGAAAATCTAAATAAATGGAGAAATATGCAGTTCATGAACTGGAAGACCCAATATTGTCAAGATATCAGTTCTCCCCGATTTGATCTATAAAATCCAACACAATCATCATCAAAATGCAGAAAGCTTTTATCGATACCAAAAACTAATTCTAACATTTATATGAAAAGACAAAGGCTCTAGAATAGTAGAAAAAATCTGAAATAAAAGCAAAGTTAGAGGACACACATTACCTGATCTCAATACTTATCATAAAGCTATAATAATCATGAAAGTGTGGTATTGGCAAAAGGATAGACAGAGAGATCAATGGAACAAAACAATGAGCCCAGAAATAGACCCCTACAAATACAGTCAACTTATATTAGACAAAGATGCAAAGGCAATTTACTGTAGAAAGTATAAACTTTTCACCAGATGGTGCTGGAACAACTGGATGTCTATATGCAAGAATATGAACCTCAGCACATACCTCATACTACAAACAAAATTTAGCTCAAAATGGACCACAGAACTAAATGTAAAATCTAAAATTATAAAAATTTCTAGGAGAAAATCTGTGTGACCTTGGGTTTTGCAATGAATTTTTAGATACAACACCAAAAGCACTACCCATGAAAGAAAAAAAAATTAGACTTTAACAAATTAAAATGTTTGCTTTTTGAAAGACACTGTTAAGAGAATTAGAAGATAAAACAAGTACAGACTGGGAGAAAATACTTGTAAATCACATATCTGATAAAGGACTTATATCCAGAACACATAAAGAAATCCTAAAACTTAACAATAAGAAAACAAATAATCTAGTTAAATGAAAATAAAGATCTGAACAGATACTTCACTAAAGAAAGATATAAGAAGGGCAAGTAAGCATATAAAAAGATGTTCTACATCATCTGTCATTAGGGAAATTAACATTAAAACAACAATGACATTACTACACATCTATTAGAACGGCTAATATTTAAAAAAACAACAATAAAAAATGCTGGCAAGGATAGAGAGCAACATGCACTCATTCATAGCTAGTGGGAATCAAAGTGGTACAGTTACTTTGAAAGACAGTTTAGCAGTTGCTTATAAAGTCAGACATAGATTTACAATATGACCTAGTAATCACACTCCTTGGTATTGCCCAAGTGAATTTAAAATTTATGTTCACACAAAATCCTACATACAAGTGTTTTAGCAGCTTTTCATAATCTCTAAAAACTGCGAGCAACCAAATGTCCTTCAATGGGTGAACGAATAAGCAAACTGCAGTACACCCATATAAAGGAATACTATTCAGTGATGAAAAGGAAGGATTTATTGATAAACACAACATAGGTGAGTTATAAATACATTTTGCTAAGTAAAAGAAGCCAGATCCAAAAGGATATGTACTGTATAATTACATTGATATGACATTCAGGAAAATGAAAAATTATAGGAATGAAAAGCAGATCACAGGCCACCAGCATTTAAGGAAGGGAGAATGGTTGACTACAAAGGAGATGCACAGGGGAATTTTTAGTGTAATGAAACCATTCTATACAGCACTAAGCTGGTGGATACGTGACCCTTTGCATTTGTCAAAACCCTTAGTACGTCACCAAAAGTCAATTTTAAAGTATGCAAATAAAAAAATCAACCAGAATGTCAAGGGATCTTCAGATGGAATACAGATTATGACAAATTATTCTAACTATATAATAAATTTATGACATAACCTCAGTGAAAGGTATGAGGAAAAAGAAGCTGATTTAAATAACTTTGGAAAATGGTGTTTTGACTGGAAAAGGTAAGGCTAAAGACAATAAGACTATACGTAAACAGTGTGCTCTAGTGGGTACATTTGTTTCTCAAGGGGTATCAGTTGAGAAGTGTGAAATCTTTATGTATAGACTATGACAGAATACATGAGTTAATAAATGATAGATAATGCAGTTATGTTACTCACCATCATAGAAAAAAAGTTAAAAATAAGCTAGAGGAAGACTAGAACGAACCCTGTGGTGCTGGATTAGAGTTGAAGACATCAGTATGAATTCATGTTTAGCTTAATATATATACAAATAGATAAAGAAATAATTATAGGTATATGTATACACTGTTTAGTAAACATACATATATTTCCTAACTCTTTTTCCTGGGAGGGTCTAGAAGTAACGATAGCCCAGTAGCAATGAGGCACAGTCAGTGCCCAGATTTTGTTTTTTAAATACCATTCTTTAATAAAAGAAACCAGGACTCCTTGGAAAAATAGCTGATTCTGGGACTGGGACAGGAAATATACAAGATGAGTCTGCATCATTTTGTATGCCAGAAAGAAAGTACTCAAAGAAACAAAATGATGGGGCGTGTTAAAGGAAAACAGGAGCCAAACTGAAAGAGCTCCCAATGGCCAAAGCTGGAACAATTTGAGCAAGAAAATAAATAAAATAATACTGCATTATAACCCAAGTATAAAATAAATACTGTGGAAATAAATGAAGACCAACCAAATGAGAGCAAGCAAAGGCAATTTATTCAGAGCTTTCTATAGCAAGGGAGTCAGCCCTTATGTTTTGGCAGAGACTCAAAGATAGGCAAATGGGTGGGAAAGCTTCATAGTAGAACAAAGGGAAGGCTTCAGGTACGCCCTGACTGGAGGCTGTTGGCATGAGGGAGTTGGAAGCAGGCTACCTAGAAGTGGGTCATCTTATGTGATTGGTTAGGGCTGCATTTTTGGCTTTCTCTGGTTAGTCTTAAATTGGAAGTAAGGACAGAAATTAGCAAAGCTGTCAGTTATTAATCAAGTCCTGACAATTTGAGGCTGATTGTTATAGGAATTATTGTCTGGCTTCCTGGATTGTTGCTGGTGATAGCAATTTGGCTTTTCACAAATCTGACTTAGAGGTAGCAGGCTGACTTTCTGAGCTGGATACTGTAGATAATGATTTGGTTTCCTGGGAGGGCTGCTGCAGATTATGGGTCAGAGTTCTATTTTTATATATGGTCTGGCCATTGTCCATCTGTATATTCAGTCTCTCAATATACATGAGTCTATACTAGGTAAACAAATGATTGAATAAATAAATATATGGGGCAGAAGGGATAAATCTTCCTTACAGAACATGTGTAGATATTCTCCCCTTCAGGAGGTGGAGCTTAATCCCCTCTACCTTGAGTGTGGACTGGATTTAGTGACTTGCTTCTGACCAATTCAGAAATGGAAACTAGTAACTTTATGGTGTTGAAGCTTGGCAAGCACTACTTTGGGCAGATGATTAAGGTTAACACTAGCAATAAGTCATGTTGGCAGCATGTACTCCCTGATATGATGTGATGAGAAGGGCACTTCACTTCTGTGACCTTCTTCTCCAAAACCCATAACCCCAATCTAATCATAAGAAAACATCATAAAAACCCAAATCGAGGGACATCATACAAAATACCTGACCAATACTCTTCAAAACTATCAAGATCATGAAAAGCAAAAAAAAAAAAAAAAAAGACAAAGGAACTGTTACAGATCAAAGGAGATTAAGAAGACATGATGACTAAATGTAATGTGGTTTCCTGGATAGGATCCTGAAATGGGAAAAAAAAAAAGACATTAAATTTTTAAAAAGAAGAAGAAATAGAGAAAAAGAAAAAACTAAGGAAATCTGAATACAGAGTTTAGTTATTATTTCTCTTAATATTAAGTTTTTTGTTTAAATGTATCATGGTTATATAAGATATCAGTATTTGAGGAAAGTAGGTGAAGGGCAAACAGAAACTCCCTGCACTATCTTTGTAACTTTTCTGTAAATTGTAAAGTATTTCAAAAAAAAAAGTTTATTTAAAAAAATAATATGTATCTTCTCAGGTACTTTTAAGTTGACATCTAAACGTTTTCATCATAAGTTTAAATATTTGCAAAAGATATAATTTCCAACATATTATAAATATTGTTATTTTAAACTAAAACTGTCACATAACTCTTTTAAATATATTCAAAAGACTATAAATACCAAAGCAATTTGAATCACGATCTTCAATTTAACAAATACATGAACAAGCTCTTCTCTTAACTGTCAGAAATATTAAATTATTCCTTATTCTTCTTGAACTCATATTTCCAAATTACTTCCCCTACATAATTTAATTCTATTGAGATACATTTTTATGCTTTAAAGTCCCATTGATTATACTAACATACCTCTCTGCAATAGGAATATATATAAACTGAAACTTTAATTTTTAAAATTACCCATGACTGGGCTTCCCTGGTGGCACAGTGGTTAAGAATCCGCCTGCCAATGCAGGGGACACGGGTTCGAGCCCTGGTCTGGGAAGATCCCACATGACCCGGAGCAACTAAGCCCTTGTGCCACAACTACTGAGCTTGTGCTCTAGAGCCTGCGCTGTGCTCTAGAGCCCACGAACCACAACTACTGAGCCCATGAGCCACAACTACTGAAGCCTGCATGCCTAGAGCCCGTGCTCTGCAACAAGAGAAGCCCGCGCACCACAACAAAGAGTAGTCCCCTGTCCCCACAACGCAGCAACGAAGACCCAATGCAGCCAAAAATAAATAAATAAATAAATTTTTAAAAATTAAATTAAATTAAAAATAAATAAATAAAATAAAATTACCCATGACCTTAAGGCTTAAATGTTTTTTTTTTTTGGATGACCACAACAAAAGCAACAATGATTGCAATTACCAAACAAGGCTTAAATGTTAATTATAATTAGAGTTCAATCCAGAATAAATTTTTATCAGTAATACACATTTGATCAAAATGACTATATTACAAAACTTTGAAAATTATTAAACCTAAAAAGCAATGATTTATTGGAAATACATATCTCTATGAGAAGGACAGAGGTTATTTTTGCCATAAGGAGGACTTCTGACACCAATATTTGGAACTGTCTTTCTGTTTGTTACCCAGGAGGGTAATACTCATGGAAAGGCTCCACAACAGGATTCTAATCGAGTGAGAAGTGTGCCTTTCTTTTGTAAAACAGAATAAGGGAGAATGTGAAATAAAAGGGGAGTGTGGGAATTCACCTTGAGGTCTTGACCCCAAGTGCATTTTCACACAGAAAATATAAAAACGAGTAAATAAGGAAGTTTACGATTTATAAAGTGATCCCCTTAAAACCATCCATTCCTGTGTCCCACTTAGAAAGACTTCATATATCTCTGGGAGTACAAATTCCCCAGTCTGAAAGCTACTCTCGTGAGGATGCTGAAAAGGTTGGAGTTTACACCATGGGCCAAAGGAGAATGATCAGAGCTGCCAAGCAGAAAAGATTCTGCACTTTAGAAATAGAATCTGGGTCATTATTTCCTGATGGATCAAGGAAAAAGGAACTGGAGGAGTAGCTGAGTTGGTGCTGTAGAGAAATCTTTTAAGAGACCCTACCTCCAAACCTCTTCCAAGGCAGGTTCTTATTTATCAGACAATGAGATCCATTAAGTGGTAATCATCTCCCCAAGGAGCAATTTCCCCTGGTATTCCAGTTCTCTAAGCATCAGGTAACTCTAAGTCCAACAGGTTGAACCTATCTAGACAGAACAGTACATATTATAGAACCACAGTCCCTGTGCCTACAACACAGCATGAGAAGCCTAAAGCACATTTTTGTCTCTATAAATGTGGAAGGAAATGTTTTATCCTTAGCACTTTCCATAACCTAGTTAGGTCCCAATTTAAGGAAACCCTCTGCCATTAGAATCCCACTTAAATGAATAAAAAGAACAAAACCTGAGTCCTTACAGAGGGACCTTTATATCCCAGCAGACAGTCTGTATCAATATTGTATTGCTGTCATGAGCAAGACTGTATTTTCACTGATTCCCTTACCCATATAGCAGAAAACTGACTAAATACCTGGATATCTTTTGGGAGGAGTATTTATGTAGTGTCTAAATCTAGATACCTGTAAAATACTAAGTATTTTAAATAAACCATTCTTTTCAAAATATTGTTCTGATTATGAGTTTGGTATTCTCTGAGTAATACCAAAATTGTGTTTTGTGTGTTTGACACTCTGAGTTGAAGGAAAATTATGTTGCTGGGGTGAAATGATATCTTGACAGGCATTACACAATTCAAGCTCTGGAAAACATACTAAGTGCTGAAAAGGACTCTCTCCTTGATCAAGCTTTAGCTTGGTTCCTCTGAGCCCTCTTCTAGACTAGGCCTCATCTTTGGTCTACCCTCCTTGTCCTTGAAGGACATTATAGTATGCCACCCCAAAATACACCACTTTGGATTATTTTGAGCCGAAGGCAATTAGTGCAGGAACAGGAAAAGCTCACTACCATCCCCCTTTCTGCCTAAAGACAAGGTATAAACTTCCCTTTGTGAAGGTGTCCCTCGTCCTCTCTCTTGTACCAGGAAGAATATAATGATTCTTAATCACCAGACACTTTTATCACCCCCAGGGACTGCATGAGATGAGTCTGCATAACAAACCTTATAAAAGTAGCTCTTTTCTCCCATTAGTTTGCCCAGTATATTTACCTTCCCATAATTTACCACCCCTAGAAGCCCAAGCCCCTTTCCCTTTGCTTTGTTACTTCTCCACAATTTATTACTCTTTGTTAAAATGGTATATAAAACCCCATCCAACCACTTCTTTGGGTCTTCACTTCTTTTCTATGAAGGCTTCCATATGCATACATAATAAACCTTTTCTCCTGACAATTTTCCTTTTATCAGTTTAATTTGCAGGGCCTTAGTTACTAAACCTAAGAGGGTAGAGGAAATGTTTTCTCTTCCTCTACAGACTGTTGTCCTTGGCCTGCCAAGCCCAATCCTGCAAAAAAAAATCCTGCCAAGCCAGTTTAGCAGGAATCTCTTCCCTCCTTTACACTTAAGCAAGTTTTTCCTAGTAATTTTCCATTCACTGACCCCCTCACCCTTCCCAATGACTATAAATCCACAGGTGCATATGTGCATTCAGAGTTGAGTTCAGGCTCTCTCTCCCCTAATGCAACAGTCTTGAATAAATTCTTCCTTGACTGTTTAATTTGTCTGGTACAATTTTTCTTTGTTAGTTTCAGGCACTGTGTTGGATGTGTTAGTACAAGCACGTGTATGGTGTAAGCCCCTTCCATCCAAACCATGCAATTCACTGGGCTGTGCATTAATTCAAGAGAAGTTCGTTCAGGATGTTTAATATTTTGACCTCCACCCTGTTACTGAAAGTTAACAATACACTTGAGGAAGCAGGGCTGGCCTGGACTTCTGAGGCTTTCCCTTCATGCCAATTCATATCGTAAGGAGGATGCATGGAATCTTCTCTGTGCTTCTTTGGTGAGAAAACAGGGTGCTCTAAGAAACAGATGGTGCCCAGGAAAGTAAAAGAACAGATTATCAAGAGAAGCCAGGGCAACATTTTTAACACAGGCACAGGCACTCCTTCTAATTAATACCCCTTTCTTTTCTTTTTCTTTTTCCTGACACTCACAAGCTTATCAGTGTTTAATACCAAGAAGGCCTGTAATCCAAATCACTGCTAACTAGTTGGCTCCTCTAGGAAGCAGATGCTGAGACTAAGTTAGGAGTATAAGAAGTTGGGGACAAAACACCCTGAAAGACAAAAGGGGAGGAAATAGGATTGAAAAGGAAGCACCTCAGATGAAAAGTCAGACCTGACAAAGTCTTGGTCAACCCAACAGGGAACTTCAAAGCAAAGATTGCCCATTAGAGAAGTCTCATATTGGATAAAAACAGCCAGGCCCTAGTAAGCGCAGCTGTGTTCAGCCTTTGGCTGGGGGGCTACACAGGAAGAGTGCAGCCTCTGCTCAAAAGCAGAGGTGGATCCTTAAGGTGTTGCAGCTGAATGGCAAGTTCATTTCTGAGTGGCACAGCTCCATGATTGCCCCAGAGAGACGCTGCAGAATAATTAGAAATTTTTCCTGAGCAGCAAATTGACTTAAAGCAAATTGCCTTCCTTCCTTCTGAGTACTGAGTACTGAGTACAAGAATGGGCAAAATGATCACCATGGTTTTTTTTAACCCTTTAAATTGTGAAATATAACATACATACTGAAAAATGAACAAAATGAACATGTACAACCCAAGAATTTACCGCAAAATGAACACCCATGTAACCACCATCCAGATAAACAGAATGTTGCCAACATCCCAAAGGCTTTCCACGTGCCCTTCACCCCAAATATTAGCCCCCATTCCCCAGGAAAAGTAACCAGTATTCCAACTTTATCATTATGATACTCTAGGTGGCACTTTGATTGTTCAAAGAAGTAGATTAAACCAAGCTTCTGCCCAAACTCAAGAAAATTGAATTTGGGTGGTCATTAATATTGTTAGTGATTCCTTCAAATATAGAGCTCCTTTCAGTCTTGAGATCTTACTAATGGATCACAAAGAAGCTGTAGGACAGAGAGTGAAGGTAAAGTAGTCGAGCCCTAACCAATTCTGAGTTCATTTGAAATAGAAATAACACAGGTAAAGTTATAAGTTATATAAACAGAGAATATGAGAGTAAATGATTATCTAAACTCTGATTGACTGCCAGGTTTTCAGAAACACTTTGGCACAGCTCAAGGTATACTTTTATATAGACCATCGTCAAGGCCAGGGTCCCCGAGAGAATCATAGGCTTACTTCCCCAAAGTGCCAAAACTGTCCTCCCTCTATTAAGACTATTCTGAAAGTAGCTGGTTCAGGGTCCAAGAACAAAGACTCATCTCTCATGTGCCATTTATTAATCTTTTCTTTAAAAGGATTTTTGAATAATATGTTCTTATAAAATTAAAATTAAAAATATACAGAAATAAAAAGTGAAGTTCCTCTCTTAGGTTGGATTCCCCAAAAGCAGACCCTGAGATTAGAATTTGCAGACAAGCAGTTTATTTGGAAGGTAAAGGAGCACAGGGAGGGAGCCAGAAGATGACACAGAGGAGGGAAGGAAAGTCAGTAAAGTTTGTGTTGACGGGCAAGCTCTCACTGGCTGCAGTTGGGGCCAATTCCCCTGTGAACCTCCAGTAGATGGTGTAAAACAGAAGTTGGCAAACTTCTCAGCCCGTGAGTAAAATCCAGCCCAATGATTATTTTTATAAGTAAAGTTTTAATGGAATATAGCCACTTCCTCTTTTTTGTTTACATGTTTTCTATAAGTTGAACAATTATGACAAACAATATCACCCTCAAAGCCTAAATTACTTACTATTTGGCCCTACAGACAAAGTCTGCAAGTCCATGGTATAGAACCTGCCTCACAGTTGTCCCACCAAGGGTGAGGAAGCTGAAGTGTTGACCTCCACTCATCCCTCATCAGCTGAGGGCTGCCCTAGGGGTGCTAACTCCTCAGACCTTCTGGCTGACTCTGTAGGCAGGCCAAGCACACTCCTGTGTCCACAGGAAGTCCTCAAGTGCTTGCAGTAAGAAACTATAGGTATGAATGGCAACAACGAATGCCAAGGAGATACGAGCATGACAACAATAGCACTTGCTACCATTCCGATCCCACATACCCATCAGTTCCAATCCCCATAGGTAACCACTTTAAGTTTGGTGTGTATCTCCCCAGGTGTTTTTCTATGCATACACAATGTGCTATACACATTTGGGTGCACTAGTTTATTTGGGAGTTGAAGCCAGTGTATGTGTGAAGGAGCAGGGAGAGTGAGAAAAGGAAGGAGAGATCTAATAAAGGTTTACATTATTGTGCTGGCAACTGCTGTGGGCAACTGGGGACCCCGAGTGCCTTAAAATTCTCCCCTTGTTGCTAGCTAAAGCTGAGGGTGTTAACTTCCACTTAGAATGATGCTACCCTCCAGGAAGACTGAATAAGCTTCTATGGCTTTGGAGAAAACTCTGAGGCAAAAAAAAAAAAAAAAAAAGCTAGAGCAATGAAACAAGGATTTGAGGTAACATGTTGACAACACACATGGAAACTGTCCAATGTAGCTGCACTTGAAATCAGGAGTAGGTCATGGGATTGTGGCTAGGAAACCAACATTGTTTACTACAAGCCTAAATCATGCTCACAGAATTAATTACTTACATGACCCTGATAAATCTAGCTGGATGAGAAAATAGTCAACCGTCAGAGCAGTGAGTCATAAGATACTCTGAGATAGCAACTTATTCTTTACCTGCCTTTGAATAGTAATGCCCTTCAACTATCTTAGCCGACCATTATATAATAAAAAACATAACATCATTACCTTCTTTGTTCAGTTTTCTTTTAACCATTAAGTTTTAAATGCTATCATGCCTTCCTCACCTATGACTCCAAACATCATGTAAATTTGTGGTCTTAATGTGAAAAGAAGTGATTGCCATAGTATTCATTCTTATGCCTGAAAAAAGTAAACATGTGCATCTTTGTCATAAGTGACTGTTAATGAAGTATATATTTGATCACTTTTCATAACTACAGAGATAAAATGAGTTATATTCAAATTGGGTGATGTTATATTCTCCAAAGATAAATTTCAGGAGGATTTTGCATCCATGCCTTATTGCCTCCTTGGGCCTTAAACCTTTAGAGAGGCTTGGGTGTCACACTCTTTGCCTAACACTGTGACTTGGGGTTAGGAGACATTCAATGTCCACTGCTGAAACGAGGGCTTAATCCTTTCATTGGTACGTTATAGTATCCAACTGTGACTCGAACCAAACACTATCTTGTGCTTTGTGGGTTTTCTATCCCTGCTTATTCCAGGCAGCTGAAGAACACACGGGGCTGAAAATGAAATTCTTCCATGCAAAGTGGTTAGTGTTTCAGAAAGCAGCACTGCAAAGATGCTGAAAACTTAATTCACATCGCTTGATTTGTGATGTGTGGAACTCAGAAGGCAGAACACGTTTATATTTATTTTGTCCATCTATCTGTCAGTACAGATTACAGTGAAGGATGTATGCAAGGAATGATGCAGAAGAGCCTCCGTCCAGTTAACACATCTTGAACCTCACACAACAGCCCAAGACCAGAACAGAAGATCTGGGAACTCAGGAAAGGTTGGGTCTAGGACTGTCTTAAATTAGCCTGGGTTCAGACAAAAGCCCATTTAGACCAGCAGCATGGAAATCTGATGATGGGGAATCATGGCCCAGATAAACAAGGCAGAACATCAAAGACTATTAGGCAGTTCCTCTTGTATGCTATGAGGATCCCATCCCTACTGTGGAAAACTGTGAGGACAAGCTGTTAACTACAGCCCTTTGCAAATGATGACTATGCCGTTCATCTGGAGAGGAGAAAGTGCTTGGAGAAGGGAGTGATGGCTGTCAAAGGAGTTGTTATAATTAGGCCAAGCTTAAATAAAGGCTTTTCAATAAAAGATGGAAACAGATAAAGTCCTTGAAAGTGAAAATGACTTATTTTAAAGGAGTCACAGCATTGAAGTCTTGGGCTGTGACAAAAATGAAAATGAAAATGATACAATACCTCAGCTCCATGGAAATTTGGAAATGATTTTTGGCCCAGCTGTCTTTAGCTTCCAGAGATTCTTAGAAGCAAACATGGTTTTTTTGTTTGCTTGTCTCCAGGGATAAGTCCTTGAAGTATGCCCTTTTTGTGTGGCAAATAAGAGAAGGAATTGTACTACTCGGTTTATCTCAACTGCACGCTAAATATTATCAGAGCCATCTGCAGCTGGATGGATTACCAAGTTACAGGTGAGTGTGGTGTTAGGTGAATGCTTTCTGACAGAAAAACACTTATGGATGGGGGCGAAAGCTGAGAATTGCATAGTACAGGCAGCCTTTAGGGAATGAACTTTTATTCACCACCTCCACTGCTGAAGCTTGGGGTTGTTTTTAGCATAGAAAAGATTTAAACTACAATTAAGAGGCATTTGTTACATTCACTTACACTGGAATCTTTGTGGCATTGATGTGTCTTCTCCCTGATGTCATCAAGGTTGTCATGGGAACAAAGAATCAGTAGCTTAAAGCATCTAATTCTCTCTTCAAATACTCCCTCATCATAAAGAAAATGAAAAAACGTAAAAATCTGAGACAAGAGAAATCATTTTGGGGGGTGGGTTGAATTCTGACACCTCAGGAACAATGAGGGTCTGTACAGGGAAGAGAGGCAGGAGAGAGAGAGAAGAATGAGAACACTCGCAAGCAAGGAATCAATACCTGGCAAACAAAAGTATTAAAAGATCATATTATCACACCTGACCTATTTAATACAATCCAAAAAATATCTGTTACCTCTCAACCTGATCATTAAAAACAAGAAAAGAAGCAATGTAGAATCACAGCAGAAACAAAGAAACAAGAGGTGAATTGTCTTGCAGTCTCAATTAGTGGCAAGGTGACCTAAGAGAGGTTCAGAGGAGAAGAAATACATAATGAGTCTTTTTAAAATAAGCCAAGCATATTATTTTAAATGAACCATTGGAAATAAGAAAAAAATTGATAGCATAAGCGAAAATTGAATTGCATGATAGAGTTCAAGTACAAATTACCATTTGTTTACTTTTCAGTCTCTTTTACAAGAAGGTCAGAGAACTCAATATGGTATTAAAATGCAATTTTTAAGCCTGTGGGCCTAGTATTGTTGCTTATGTAATAATCTTCTTGGAAAAGACAGATCAGCCTGGCTATGGGTTTCAGAACAATCAATGTTTGTCTCACAAAAATCTCCAGCCTTCCTGAGGATTCTCTGACCATTCTCTGTGCCTTTGCCTGGAGGTGGGGGAGGACACACTACTTAAGGAAAATACTGATTCTCTGGCAGAATGAGACTGACCGAAAGTTAGGGTCTTTTTTGCTATCAGTTCTGGAGATCACAGTTTAGATTTACAGCTTTGCCTGTGTTGCGGTATATGGAACAGAGGGGGAAAAGAAAAGGAGATGGGAGGCAAATGCTATTTTCTTATTTAAGAATATAGTTAGTGGGTAGACTGACATTTTAATAGTTAGTTTCAACTGGTTGCTTTTTTGGATTAAACAAGTGCTTTTAACTGCCACCTGAGTTTTACATGGGAGAGGACGTGGGTTGTGGTTTATTTTCAACCCTGCTTATTTATTTCTAGGTAATAGAAACGTGAATTGTAGCTAGCTGTTAAAATGTATAGAAAATCAAATCAATATAACTCATTATCACAGTGAAGAAAGGAATAGTATATGTAAGAGCGACGAACTTATAACTGAAATATTTTGCAATTCAAGGGTATATGAGAGTATCAATCAAAAACTACTCCATAGAAAACATAACTAGGCAAGGATTCAGAAAACTTCATTGGCTGGTGGGGGGGGGGGCGTCTCTGCCTTTATGAATTTTCTATCGTCAAAATAATTCCCTGTAATAAAATCACCTTAAAAGTCAGGGAATTAAAACTACAATCACTTATTTTCACTTATACATCTTTGATTGAAGCTGTGCTTGACTGGGTAGCTCTGTTTCAACCTTAGGCTCCAGCGTGGCTTGCTCCCTTGCTGTAAGGGCACAAGTCTGATCTATGTGTGCTCACACTGTGGAACCCAGCTGAATGGACAGCAGCTAGCCAGGACAATGGCAGAGGCACCAGAAGACAAGCCCAATTGCAGAAGTGCATTTCACATCTCTGCTTGCATCAAGTTTCTATCACAGCATTGGCTAAAGCAAGTCACATGGCAAAGCTAAACAATAAGGGGCAACAAAATATACTCATTCCACTCTAAGGCCAAAGCAAATCACACGGACAAGCCCAAAGTCAATGTTTCAGGGAAATATACCTTTTCCATAGGTGTGAGAGGAAAGGAGTAAACATTTTTGAACAATAATCTGATACAGTTCTAACTAGCTGTGCGATCTGGGCCATATCTTTCAATCTCACTTGTCTAAAATTTCCTCAAGAGAAAAAGTGAAGAAGATAGAGATGCAATACAGTATCACGGGGAAACATGGGCTTTGGAGTTGTATAGACCTTGTTAAAATCTCAGGTTTGTCGAGAACTAGCTATGGCTCTTGAGGAAATTACTGAATCTGATTCTCAGATTCTTTCTTGTATTTCCCTTCAGGGGAAAATTTTTTTAATCTATTTATTTATTTGTTTATTTTTGGCTGCTTTGGGTCCTCGTTGCTGCGCAAGGACTTTCTCTAGTTGCAGAGAGCAGGGACTACTCTTTGTTGCGGTGCATGGGCTTCTCATTGCGGTGGCTCCTCTTGTTGCGGAGCACAGGCTCTAGGCATGCGGGCTTCAGTAGTTGTGGCATGTGGGCTCAGTAGTTGTGGCACACGGGCTCAGTAGTTGTGGCACACAGGCTTAGTTGCTCCACGGCATGTGGGATCTTCCTAGACCAGGGCTCGAACCCATGTCCCCTGCATTGGCAGGTCGATTCTTAACCACTGTGCCACCAGGGAAGCCTCGCCTTCAGGGGAAATATTGTTATCTGTTGTAGCAAACCACCCCAGAACTCAGTGACTTAATACAATAAAAGTTTATTTCTCATTTCTGACATGATCTCATGCAGTTTGGGCAGCTATCCTGGGCAGCTTTTCTCTAAACCAGGGGTTAACAAACTACAACTCACAGGCTAAATCCAGCCAGCCCCTGTTTTTATAAATAAAGTTTTATTGGAACATAGCCACACCCATTCATTTACATATTATCTATGGCTATATGAGCAGAATTGAGTTTTTGCAACAGAGGCAGTATGGCCCACACACACCAAAAATATTTACTATCTGGCCCTTTATAGAAAAAGTTCACCAACGCTTCCTCAAAGCAATACATTGGGGATCCAAGCTCCTTCAATCATGGTTCCACCATGATGGAGTCTTTCATTTCTAGCCATTCAGACAGAGAAGAGAGAAAATTGTCTCTGTAGGCAGACTGTCAACTTTACTGCCTTCTTCCAGAAGCGAAACATACCACTTCTCATAGTTCATTGGATAAAACCAGTCACATGGCCAACAAAACTGCAAAGTGTGGTAGGAAATACAGAGGACATTTTAAAACTTTCTATTAAATGGGAGAAATAAAGTGAAAATGCTGAATTTCAAAAAACCCCACATATAACATTGATAATAGAAATATTCATACCCTTAAACACTAAAATTGATAAAGATAAAAGCATGAAAATATCCAACTCAAAAGGTAAGGAAAAAACCAATAAAGCAGAAAGAACAAAATACTAAAAAGTAGAGTTAATGAATGAACTAATATATAAATAATAAGCTGGTTCCTTGAAAAAAAATAGACAAACTACGATCTAAACCAGTGAAATGAAAAAAGGAAAAAATGCGAATAAAAGTGATTACTTATGGCAGTAGGGTGAAAGGAGTATGTACAGATAAAAGGGATGGAAGTAGCCCTTCTCTGAATATAGTTTTTAAATAAAGTTTTGACTTTGAACTGTGTAAATGTCTTATACACACAAAAATCAATTTATACCAAAAAGAAAAAGTATGCAAAACTTAAAATTGAGCACAGATAACCTAATTTCATATGAAATGGGTAATAATCACACAAAGAAAAGAGTTACTTCAAGGGATTTTTCTCATAGATATCTGTACATTCTTAAATGTTTACAGAGCATATACAGACAGATTTGTGTATTAAATAGTTAAGACAAGAAGAACAGCAAAGAAAGCTTAAACTTAATTCAGTCATTAAAACGGTGAGAATATTAGTATTGCAGTCTTGCAATTGTATGTATATTGTACAATAAGCAAGGAAGTAAACAGTTAATCTTTTCAGGGACCAATATTTTAAGTGTTAGAGAAAAGAACAACAAATACAAAAGCAAATTTAAAAAAAACTCTGTAGTATTAAATTTTTATTGGAGGGCTTCCCTGGTGGCACAGTGGTTGAGAATCTGCCTGCCAATGCAGGGGACACGGGTTTGAGCCCTGGTCTGGGAAGATCCCACATGCCGTGGAGCAACTGGGCCCGTGAGCCACAACTACTGAGCCTGCGCGTCTGGAGCCTGTGCCCCGCAACAAGAAAGGCCGCGATAGTGAGAGGCCCACGCTTCGTGATGAAGAGTGGCCCCTGCTTGCCGCAACTAGAGAAAGCCCTCACATAGAAACGAAGACTCAACACAGCCAAAAATAAATAATAAATAAATTAAAAAAAAATTTTATTGGAAACATTTTAAACAATTTAATTCATATTAATATATGCTAGCTTTATCCCTGAAAGGTATTAGAAGCAATGACATCCCAGGTGTATTGAAGATAGCTAGCACTCACATCTTGATGTATACGAACCATTTCCCACGAGAAAGAATCTATGTGGAGAACTGGCTGAATCCATGTCTGTGGCAGGGAAAATAAAAGGGGAGTCTGAATGATTCTGTGCTAGAAAGCAAGCAAGGGCTCAAAGAATAATGGGGACATGTCAAAAGGACACAGAAGCCAACGTGAAAGGGCTCACACTGGCCAAAATGAGGACGATGTGAGCATCAAAAGAATAGTGACTCTCAACTGGTTATAAAACACTGAAAAAATTTAAATACATGAATCCATAGCGATAAAATAATATAACTTTTAGACTGCTGATGTGGGAGGACCTGTAGTTCATTCCCAGCTAATAAGGGAAACAATAAATGAAAGCCAGCAATAAAATGACAAAATAAGAAAATCACCATTTTGCAACATCCAGTGAAATATTTGATTCAGCAACTATCACAGGTCAGTGACAACAGCTGTAGTCAGGCAAGTGGAGGCCCTCCTTTAGGGGAGGACCCCAGGGTCTCATGGCGTAAGATCAGGGCCATGTGCCATTAAAAGGAGGGCTGGCAAGACCAGGCAGGTTGCCAGGGCTCCAGTCAAGGCGCTAGCATTCTAGGGACTTAATCTGAGAAGGAACTGAAGGCAAAGTCAGGAATGGGATAGCAGCAGCCGAGGCTTACAGACTGGGCTAGTGGGGAAAGCTGTGGCTCTCTGGGCAAAAGTTATGTCCAGTGACAGCTCACCCAGCCCTACCAGCTACTACAAACTGGAAAAACTGTAGAGCCCACCAGTCATTAGGACTCACACTGAATCATGATTCTCATTAGCAGGATATTCTAGGAGAACCCTGGTCAGACCCCTCTTATAGTCCGAAAATGCTCTGAATGCTCACCACATATTTACTATCTTTGTTCTTTCTTTCCAGAGAAGGATGTTAGCACTTAACTACTCAAAATGTGGTCCATGGACCAGCAGAATTAGCATCACCTAGGAGCTTGTTAGAAATACAAATCGTAGGCTCCACCACAGACCTAATGAGTCTGACTCTTCATTTTAACAATATCCCCAGGAGACTCTTATGCACATCAAAATTTGAGAAGCCCTGGTTTGGCAGGCACTTTGGAGGAACTTAGCTGAAAGTGGTGGGCCAAGGGGATGTCACAGAGCTATGGAAGCTGGTTCCTAGCATTTCTCAGCATGCTCCATCAAGCATGCACCCCACTCTCACCTCTTTTCCTCCCCTAGATCCATATCACTGGCTTGGGAACAGATGCTTTCTACCTGTGAGGATGTGAGATGAATTAGGATAGAGCTTGGGGAGGGATGGGCGGAGGAAAATATGTCAAGAGCCTAGCAATTACAGTGATGATAGATAAGGAAAAGGGCTGGCAGATATGGCTAAAAAAGAAACAAATAATTCCATTTGACATTTCCATTTAATCATGGCTTCTTATATACCAAAGCCCTAACCTAAAGGATTGGCTCTTACACCCAGAATCACAAGGCTTCAGGATATGCCACTAGGATGAACTTAGGCAGGCTATAGAAACTCTCTATGCATCAGTCTTCTCATCCGTGAAGTGGGGACAATGACAGTACCTACCACGTAGGGCTGCTTGAAGATTAGATGAGTCGAGGAGCTGCCCGACATCACACGTCCTGTAAGTAACGTCCAGCTGTGATATCAAGCCAGCCATGTGGCTCCAGCATCCATCAGTGTTTCTGAACCACTATGCTGTGCTGCCACTGAAACATGAAAAGAGTAGAGAAGAACTGAGAAGCAGTCCCTCCTTCAATCACAGCTTTGATGAACAGTCATTTCCGGATCTTCTCCCCGTGTGAAAATCCAGAATCCTCATGAAGCCTACGAATTTTTCTGTCTGTTGTGAAAAGCTCAACCTGTATTTCTCCTCCCACCCCATCATTGTGGCTGCTCTCTGAGCACAGTGGGGACTTTAGTCACTTAATTCTCGGTTAATCAGAGTATTTGAGCCTAGGATAACAAAAGCTTTGCAAGTGGCCACATCAAGTGACGTGGAGAGATGTTTAATCAAAGGTTAACCATGCTTTTATTCATTTGCACCACAGGGAAAGTCTCAAGGCTTAGTTTTCTGAACTAAAGTGAACTAGCTCCATTTAACTCTGATGTTTATGCCTGTTGATAAAAACTATCAAAGAAATATAAGGTGAGGAGGCAAAAAATTCAATAGAGAGTATATAAAGTGAGGACACTTGTGAGGCAAAAACACAGAAAATCACAGTGCAGTGTGATAAACAAACCAATAAGCTTTAAAGTCAAACAGACCCAGGCGACAGAGCTATGTGACCCTGGTAAGTAACTCCATCCCTCTGAGCTTCTATTTTGCCATCTCTAAAGTGGGGCTAATGCCACTTCATAGAGATTTTGTGAGAGTTCCAGAAGACTGGCTATGTAAAGTAGTTGTATAGAGCCCTACAGATAGTAGCCACTCAATAAATGGTAGGTGGTATCTTTTTGGACTTATGATCCTAATAATATCAGATAGTTAAAAAGTTAATACATGCACGTTTACACTCACAGCAACGAGGTGTAGAGTCTGCACATAAAGCCAGTGCTTTTATTTAGTGAAAACTAGACTTGGTAAAAGTAATATGTACAAACACATTGCTTGTGCTAGCCGCTCCTTATTTACAGAGCAAGTGAAAAGGGAAATGAAATCTCCACTTGAAGAGCTTCTAGTCAGCCAAGACAGCACACCAATAAATTACGTTTTTCTGGACCCTCAAGATGGCAGAGGAGTAAGACGTGGAGATCACCTTCCTCCCCACAAATACATCAGAAATACATCTACATGTGGAACAACTCCTACAGAACACCTACTGAATGCTGGCAGAAGACCTCAGACTTCCCAAAAGGCAAGAAACTCCCCACGCACCTGGGTAGGGCAAAAGAAAAAACAGAGACAAAAGAATAGGGACGGGACCTGCACCAGTGGGAGGGAGCTGTGAAGGAGGAAATGTTTCCACACACTAGGAAGCCCCTTCTCTGGTGGAGATGGAAGGTGGTGGAGGGGCAGCTTCGGAGCCACGGAGGAGAGCACAGCAACAGGGGTGCAGAGGGCAAAGCGGAGAGAGTCGCACACAGAGAATCAGTGCTGACCAGCACTCACCAGCCCGAGAGGCTTGTCTGCTCACCCGCTGGGGCGGGCAGGAGCTGGGAGCTGAGGCTCGGGCTTCGGAGGTCAGATCCCAGGGAGAGGACTGGGGTTGTCTGTGTGAACACAGCCTGAAGGGGGCTAGTGTGCCACAGCTAGCCGGGAGGGAGTGCGGGAAAAAGTCTGGACCGGCCTAAGAGTCAAGAGACCACTGTTTCGGGGTGCGCGAGGAGAGGGGATTCAGAGCACCGCCTAAATGAGTTCCGGAGATGGGTGCAAGCCACGGCTATCAGCGCGGACACCAGAGACGGGCATGAGACGCTAAGGCTGCTGCTGCCGCCACCAGGAAGCCTGTGTGCAAGCACAGATCACTACCCACACCTCCCCTCCCGGGAGCCTGTGCGGCCCACCACTGCCAGGGTCCTGTGATCCAGGGACAACTTCCCCGGGAGAACACACGGCACACCTCAGGCTGGTGCAACGTCACGCCGGCTTCTGCCACCGCAGGCTCACCCAGCATCCGTACCCCTCCCTCCCTGCAGCCTGAGTGAGCCAGAGCCCCCGAATCAGCTCCTCCTTTAACCCCGTCCTGTCTGAGCGAAGAACAGACGCCCTCAGGCGACCTACACGAAAAGGCAGGGCCAAATCCAAAGCTGAACCCCAGGAGCTGTGAGAACAAAGAAGAGAAAGGGAAATTTCTCCCAGCAGCCTCAGGAGAAGTGGATTAAATCTCCACAATCAACTTGATGTACCCTGCATCTCTGGAATACCTGAATAGAAAACGAATCATCCCAAAATTGAGGCAGTGGACTTTGTGAGCAAAGATATATTTTTTTTCTTTTTTCTCTATTTGTGAGTGTGTATGTGTATGCTTCTTTGTATGATTTCGTCTGTATAGCTTCGCTTTTGCCATTTGTCCTACAGTTCTCTCTGTCCGTTTTTGTTTTTGTTTTCTTTTAGTATAGTTTTTAGCGCTTGTTATCATTGGTGCATTTGTTTTTAGGTTTGGTTGCTCTTTTCTTTTTTTATTACTTTTTAATTTTTTTATTTTTAATAATTTTTACAATTTTTATTTTATTAACTTTATTTTATTTATTTATTTTTTGCTTTCTTTCTTTTTTTTTTTCCTCCCTTTTCTTCTGAGCCACGTGGCTGACAGAGTCTTGGTGCTCCGGCCGGGTGTCAGGCCTGTGCCTCTGAGATGGGAGAGCCAAGTTCAAGACGTTGGTCGACCAGAAACCTCCAAGCTCCACGTACTATCAAACAGCGAAAGATCGCCCAGAGATTTCCATCTCAACATTAACACCCAGCTCCACTCAACAACCAGCAAGCTCCAGTGCTGAACACCCCATGCCAAACAACTAGCAAGACAGGAACACAACCCCACCCATTAGCAGAGAGGCCGCCTAAAATCATAATAGGGCCACAGACACCCAAAAACACACCACCGGACACGGTCCTGCCCACAACAAAGAAAAGATCCAGCCTCAGCCACCAGAACACAGGCACCAGTCCCCTCCACCAGGAAGCCTACAAAACCCATTGAACCAACCTTAGCCACGGGGGGGCAGACACAAAAAAACAACGGGAACTACGAACCTGCAGCCTGCGAAAAGGAGACCCCAAACACAGTAAGTTAACCAAAATGAGAAGACAGAGAAACACACAGCAGATGAAGGAGCAAGGTAAAAACCCACCAGACCAAACTAATAAAGAGGAAATATGCAGTCTACCTGAAAAAGAATTCAGAGTAATGATAGTAAAGGTGATCCAAAATCTTGGAAATAGAATGGAGAAAATAGGAGAAATGTTTAACAAGGACCTAGAAGTACTAAACAGCAAACGAAAAATGGTGAACAACACAATAAATGAAATTAAAAACTCTCTAGAAGGAATCAATAGCAGAATAACTGAAGCAGAAGAATGGATAAGTGACCTGGAAGATAAAATAGTGGAAATAACTACGGCACAGCAGAATAAAGAAAAAAGAATGAAAAGAATTGAGGACAGTCTCAGAGACCTCTGGGACAACATTAAATGCACCAACATTCGAATTATAGGGGTCCCAGAAGAAGAAGAGAAAAACAAAGGGACTGAGAAAATATTTGAAGATGTTATAGTTGAAAACTTCCCTAATATGGGAAAGAAAATAGTCAATCAAGTCCAGGAAGGGCAGAGAGTCCCATATAGGATAAATCCAAGGAGAAACACACCAAGACACATATTAATTAAACTACCAACAATTCAATACAAAGAAAAAATATTAAAAGCAGCAAGGGAAAAACAATAAATAACATACAAGGGAATCCCCATAAGGTTAACACGTGATCTTTCAGCAGAAACTCTGCAAGCCAGAAGGGAGTGGCAGGACATATTTAAAGTGATGAAAGGGAAAAACCTACAACCAAGATTACTCTACCCAGCAAGGAGCTCATTCAGATTGGATGGAGAAATTAAAACCTTTACAGACAAGCAAAAGCTAAGAGAATTCAGCACCACCAAACCAGCTTTACAACAAATGCTAAAGGAATTTCTCTACAAGAGACCCACTTCAGACCTAGGGACACATACAGACTGAAAGTGAGGGGATGGAAAAAGATATTCCATGCAAATGGAAATCAAAAGAAAGCTGGAGTAGCAATTCTCATATCAGACAAAATAGACTTTCAAACAAAGACTAGTACAAGAGACAAAGGAGGACACTACATAATGATCAAGGGATCAATCCAAGAAGAAGATATAACAATGGTAAATATTTATGCACCCGACATAGGAGCACCTCAATACATAAGCCAAATGTTAACAGCCATAAAAGGGGAAATCGACAGTAACACAATCATAGTAGGGGGCTTTAACACCCCACTTTCACCAATGAACAAATCATCCAAAATGAAAATAAATAAGGAAACACAAGGTTTAAATGATACTTTAAACAAGATGGACTTAATTGATAGTTATAGGACATTCCACCCAAAAACAACAGAATACACTTTCTTCTCAAGTGCTCATGGAACATTCTCCAGGATAGATCATATCTTGGGTCACAAATCAAGCCTTGGTAAATTGAAGAAAACTGAAGTCATATCAAGTATCTTTTCCAACCACAACGTTATGAGACTAGATATCAATTACAGGAAAAAATCTGTAAAAAATACAAACACATGGAGGCTAAACAATACACTACTTAATAACCAAGAGATCACTGAAGAAATCAAAGAAGAAATCAAAAAATACCTAGAAATAAATGACAATGAAAACACGACGACCCAAAACCTATGGGATGCAGCAAAAGCAGTTGTAAGAGGGAAGTGTATAGCAATACAATCCTACCTCATGAAACAAGAAACATCTCAAATAAACAACCTAACCTTACACTTAAAGCAATTAGAGAAAGAAGAACAAAAATAACCCAAAGTTAGCAGAAGGAAAGAAATCCTAAAGATCAGATAAGAAATAAATGAAAAAGAAATGAAGGAAACAATAGCAAAGATCAATAAAACTAAAGGCTGGTTCTTTGAGAAGATAAACAACATAGATAAACCACTAGCCAGACTCATCAAAAAAAAAAAAGGGGAGAAGACTCAAATCAGTAGAATTAGAAATGAAAAAGGAGAAGTAACAACTGACACTGTAGAAATACAAAGGATCATGAGAGATTACTATAAGGAACTATATGTCAATAAAAGGGACAACCTGGAAGAAATGGACAAATTCTTAGAAAAGCACAACCTCCCAAGACTGAACCAGGAAGAAATAGAAAATATAAACAGACCAATCACAAGCACTGAAATTGAGACTGTGATTAAAATTCTTCCAACAGGGCTTCCCTGGTGGCGCAGTGGTTGAGAATCTGCCTGCCAATGCAGAGGACACGGGTTTGAGCCATGGTCTGGGAAGATCCCACATGCCGCGGAGCATCTGGGCCCGTGAGCCACAATTACTGAGCCTGTGCGTCTGGAGCCTGTGCTCCGCAACAAGAGAGGACGCGATAGTGAGAGGCCCGCGCACCGCGATAAAGAGTGGCCCCCGCCTGCCACAACTAGAGAAAGCCCTCGCACAGAAACGAAGACCCAACACAGCCAAAAATAAATTAATTAATTAATTTTTTTTAAAAATCTTCCAACAAACAAAAGCTCAGGACCAGATGGCTTCATAGGTGAATTCTATCAAACACTTAGAGAAGAGCTAACACCTATCCATCTCAAACTCTTCCAAAATATAGCAGAGGGAGGAACACTCCCAAACTCATTCTTCGAGACCACCATCACCCTGATACCAAAACCAGACAAAGATGTCACAAAGAAAGAAAACTACAGACCAATATCACTGATGAACATAGATGCAAAAATCCTCAACAAAATACTAGCAAACCGAATCCAACAGCACATTAAAAGGATCATACACCACGATCATGTGGGGTTTATCCCAGGAATGCAAGGATTCTGCAATATACACAAATCAATCAATGTGATGCACCATATTAACAAATTGAAGAAGAAAAACCATATGATCATCTCAATAGATGCAGAAAAAGCTTTCAACAAAATTCAACACCTATTTATGATAAAAACCCTCCAGAAAGTAGGCATAGAGGGAACTTACCTCAACATAATAAAGGCCATATATGACAAACCCACAGCCAACATCATCCTCAATGGTGAAAAACTGAAATCATTTCCACTAAGATCAGGAACAAGACAAGGTTGCCCACTTTCACCACTAGTATTCAACATAGTTTTGGAAGTTTTACCCACGACAATCAGAGGAGAAAAAGAAATAAAAGGAATCCAAATCAGAAAAGAAGAAATAAAGCTGTCACTGTTTGCAGATGACATGATTATACATAGAGAATCCTAAAGATGCTACCACAGAACTACTAGAGCTAATCAATGAATTTGGTAAAGTAGTAGGATACAAAATTAATGCACAGAAATCTCTTGCATTTGTACATACTAATGATGAAAAATCTGAAAGAGAAATTAAGGAAACACTCCCATTTACCATTGCAACAAAAATAATAATATACTTAGGAAGAAACCTACCTAAGGAGACAAAAGACCTGTATGCAGAAAACTATAAGACACTGATGAAAGAAATTAAAGATGATACAAACAGATGGAGAGATATACCATGTTCTTGGATTGGAAGAATCAACATTGTGAAAATGACTATACTACCCAAAGCAATCTACAGATTCAATACAATCCCTATCAAACTACCAATGGCATTTTTCACAGAACTAGAACAAAAAATTTCACAGTTTGTATGGAAACACAAAAGACCCTGAATATCCAAAGCAATCTTGAGAAAGAAAAACGGAGCTGGAGGAATCAGGCTCCCGGACTTCAGACTATACTACAAAGCTATAGTAATCAAGACAGTATGGTACTGGCACAAAAACAGAAATACAGATCAATGGAACAGGATAGAAAGCCCAGAGATAAACCCACACACATATGGTTACCTTATTGTTGATAAAGGAGGCAAGAATAGACAATGGAGAAAAGACAGCCACTTTGATAAGTGGTGCTGGGAAAACTGGACAGCTACATGTCAAAGAAAGAAATTAGAACACTCCCTAACACCATACACAAAAATAAACTCAAAATGGATTAAAGACCTAAATGTAAGGCCAGACACTATCAAACTCTTAGAGGAAAACATAGGCAGAACACTCTATGACATAAATCACAGCAAGATCCTTTTTGATCCACCTCCTAGAGAAATGGAAATAAAAACAAAAATAAACAAATGGGACCTAATGAAACTTAAAAGCTTTTGCACAGCAAAGGAAACCATAAACAAGACCAAAAGACAACCCTCAGAATGGGAGAAAATACTTACAAATGAAGCAACTGACAAAGGATTAATCTCCAAAATTTACAAGCAGCTCATGCAGCTCAATATCAAAAAAACAAACAACCCAATCCAAAAATGGGCAGAAGACTTAAATAGACATTTCTCCAAAGAATATATACAGATTGCCAACAGACACATGAAAGGATGCTCAACATCATTAATCATTAGAGAAATGCACATCAAAACTACAATGATGTATCACCTCACACCAGTCAGAATGACCATCATCAAAAAATCTACAAACAATCAATGATGGAGAGGGTGTGGAGAAAAGGGAACCCTCTTACACTGTTGGTGGGAACGTAAATGGATACAGCCACAATGGAGAACAGTAGGGAGCTTCCTTAAAAAACTAAAAATAGAACTACCATAGGACCCAGCAATCCCACTACTGGGTATATACCCTGAGAAAACCATAATTCAAAAAGAGTCATGTACCACAATGTTCATTGCAGCTCTATTTACAATAGCCAGGACATGGAAGCAACCTAAGTGTCCATCGACAGATGAATGGATAAAGAGGATGTGGCACATGTATACAATGGAATATTACTCAGCCATAAAAAGAAACGAAATTGAGTTATTTGTAGTGAGGTGGATGGACCTAGAGTCTGTCATACAGAGTGAAGTAAGTCAGGAAGAGAAAAACAAATACCGTATGGTAACACATATATATGGAATCTAAGAAAAAAAATGGTTCTGAAGAACCTAGGGGCAGGACAGGAATAAAGATGCAGACATAGAGAATGGACTTGAGGACACGGGGAGGGGGAAGGGTAAGCTGGGACGAAGAGAGAGAGTGGCATGGACTTATATACACTACAAAATGTAAAATAGATAGCTAGTGGGAAGCAGTCGCATAGCACAGGGAGATCAGCTCGGTGCTTTGTGGCCACCTAGAGGTGTGGGAAAGGGAGGGTGGGAGGGAGATGCAAGAGGGAGGAGATATAGGGATATATGTATATGTATAACTGATTCACTTTGTTATAAAGCAGAAACTAACACACCATTGTAAAGCAATTATACTCCAATAAAGATGTTACAAAAAAAGAAAAAAAATCTTTAAAAATTCAAAAAATAATAATAATAATAATAATAAGTTACACGTGTGCTTAACCAAATACAAAGGAAAGCCTTTCGGAAATAGGCTTGAGGTCAGGGATGAAACGGTAAACATCTGCTTGAATCCTAAGCTTTACATTGTACACAGGTACACTGCTATTCTTCTGTCATTTCAGATAACACTAATGACTAAAGCTTAGAATAAGGTCTAGAATGTGGTAAACACTATGGAAGTGTTTTACCTTTATTAACTTATTTAGTTCTATAACAGCCATACCAGGGCAGTCATTTTATCATCCCCATTTTACAGATGAGGATACTGGGACACAGAGGTGAAGTAATTTACCCAGGGTCACACAGCTAGTAAAAGGTAAAGCTGGGATCCAGCACCATAAGGTCTTCTCCAGAGTTCAGGTCTTAGCCTGAGGCCATGCCATATCAGATTCTGAATCCACTTCCCATAACACAGATAAAACCATCTGCTTACATAGATAAATGAAGGTAAAGGCAAACTTAAGAAAGATTAAGTGTTCAGGGTTTGGGGGTGTTTTTTTTCCTGTAAAATATAAAGGGATATAACCAAACTGGAAACAGTGCTGGGAAGACAGTGGTTCAAAATTCACTCCTTTTAATGTGTAGAGTATTTTACTGCTGTCAAGTTTACTGCCTCAGTTTTCACATGGCCAATGAGAACTCAAAGCCTCTATGGATATGCTATTCTGTACTGCTCCTCGGGCCTTGAGTAGCTCTCAGGCTCATCAAGCCAGCTGCAAAGTGTAGCTAATCAATTACAGCAGCCAGAAATAGTATATATTCATGAGTACAGCAGTGGCCTTTAACCCACAGTGCAAGACCATTTCAGAGGATAGAAAACTAAACCTTGCAGCTCAATCTCAACTTTCACCCTGATTTCCCATTCTCAGCTGCCCCAGGGAAGTCATTTTCAGCTTAGTCTCTTGCTGATAGTCACCTGTGTCACAAAACTATTACCTACCATGTGCCTTCTTATTTAACTCAATGTGTCCTGAGCCTGATAACAGAGACTGCTGGGGAGCCGCTCAGGACTAGAGTTAATAGGGAGGGGCTCAATTGCATTTCACCCCAGAGGGGGCTGCTTACAGGTCAGTGCTGAGATAATCAGCCAAGCAGCTTATGACTTAAGCCCATCCCTGCTGCTGCCGCTGGTTGCTGCATAACCTGGGAAAATTCAAAAACATTTATTGACAAATAAAAGTGACAACAGAAATGCTAGGAAAACTCTCTCCTTATTTGCTTCATCGAGACTGGACGCAGCAAGTAACATTTCCCCAGACAGGGTTTTGTTTTTCCTTCCAATTCCTCCTTTCAAATATTTTATGTTAAACCTCAGTCTTTGAGACTGAGAAACAATGTCAACAACAGCTTTCCCTGCCTGAGATAGCCATGCCTTGATCTGCAACAGAAAATGCCAGTGATAATAAGGCCTAATTGATTGCTTAAGAGGAAAAAAGATGTGATTCATGCTTTTATACATTTTTAAGGTCTTAAATTTATTTATCTCTTCCTAAGCCAAGAAGTAATTCTATAGAACTATTATGTAAACACAGTCTTGTTCCAGGTACTGTGGTTTACACAGAATGTATCTTTATCAAATATATACCAGATATGTTACACACTAAGGATTCAAATAGTTAAGACAATCCTGCCATCACAGGTTTTGATTGTCAGCTACATACTTCTCCACTGTCTGACCTTCAGTTTCACCTAGAATCATAGATTATACACAAAAGGGCTACCAATCTGGGGGCAGATCCCTCAAAGGGAAAGAGGAAAGGTATCAAAGTGACTTCCTACTCTTTATCCTCTCTTTGTCCAATGGAAGGGGAAACAAAAGGATAGAATGCTTTTCATTGTACTAGGAGGCCTTAAACATCAGAAAACAGAGTTTGGATGTACAGGTATCCCCTGCTTTCCAAAAATTTGCATGAAGCCACTTCGCACAATAGGATGAGAAGGAAACTACCTGAGGCTGAGGACAGAAGCATCCAAAATACTTGGAAAACATGTAGAGCTTGAATACTTTGTCTTTCCACCAACCAGAGTGGGAAAACCTTGTAATTCACAGGACAATGAATTGAGTACTCAGAGTACTCAGAAAAGTATAGCCTTAGTAGTGGGGGAGAAAATTAGTTTTGGACTAAAGGCTGATCTGGTAACAGCTAACAAAGCTTATAAGCAAGCTTTGAAAGGATTAAACTGTTTCCAAGTAATCAAACTACATCCAAGAACAAAGTTCATGAATATTCATAGGACACAAAAATATCCAGCACCCAACAAAATAAAATTCACAATGCCTGGCATCCAATTAAGAATTACCAGGTCTTCAAACAAGCAGGAAAATGCAACTAATAATGAGGAGAAAGTCAATCAGTAGAAACAAACCCAGCAGTGACATGGATGTCAGAATTAGTAGACAAGAATATTAAAACATATTATAACTATATTTCATATGTTTAGGAAAGCAGAAAAAAGACTGAGCATGTTAGACAGAGACATGGGACCAATACAAAGCCCCAAATTAAAATTTTAGACATGAAAACTACAATGTCCAAGATGAAAAATATACTAGACAGGGTTAACAGCAAATTAGACACTACAGAAGAAAGCAATAGTAAACTCAAAATCATTGCAATGGGAGCTATCAGAAATGAAATACACAAATAAAAGACTAAAAATACAGAGTGTTAGTGAGCTCTAGGATAACTTTAAGTGGCCTAATATACATGTAATCAGAGTTCACAAAAGAATCGAAAAACATGAAGAAATAATGGTTGAAAATTTTAATTTAATGAAAACTACAAACTCACAGATCCAAAATGTTCAGTGATTCTTAACCACAAGAAATATGAAGAAAACCACATTAAGGCATATTATACTCAAAATACTAAACCAGTAATAAAAAGAAATCTGAAAACTAGCCAGAGGGTAAAAAGATACATTATGTACAGTAACAAACATAAGAATGATAACAGACTTCATTTAAAATAATGCAACCCAAGACAGTGGAACAACATCTTTAAGTATTGAAAGAAAAAAAAAAAACTCTCACGTGGAATTCTATACCTAGTGAAAGTATCTTTCAAAAGGGGTAAAAGATTTTCTCATACATACAAATTCTGAAAGAATTCATTATCAGGAGACCTGCACTACAAGAAATATTAAAGGAAGCGCTTTAGGTAGAAGAAAAAGATCTATACAAGGAATGAAAAGCACCAGAGGTGGTAAAGAGGTGTGTAAATATAAAATACTTTCTTTGTTATTTTTAATCTATTAAATGATAACTATTAAAAGCAAAAAGAATAACAATGCATTGTGACTTTATGACATATGTATAAGTAAAATGACACAAAGGCTGAAGTGGGAAGATGGAAATACATGATTATAAGGTTTTTATACTATATGTGAAGTGGTAAAATATTACTTGAAGATAATTAATTCAATAAATTAAAGATGTATTTGTAAACACTAAAGAAACCAAAATAAAATTATAGCAAATAATCCAACAAAGGAGATAAAAAGAAATATTTTTTAAACTCCTCAATTAAACAAAAAGGAAGAAGATAAAAAGAAAAATGGAACAAATAATAGATGGGACAAATAGGAAAAAAAGGAAGGGTAGAAGATTTAAGTGCAACTGTATTAATAATCATGTTAAGTATAAATGGTCTAAACACCTCAATTAAAGGCTAGACATTTCCAAATTGGATTGAGAAGCAAGGATCAACTAGCTATATGATGCCTTCAAGAAACCCATTTTAAATATAAAGGCAAATAAGTTAAAGTAAATGGATAGAAAAAGATATACCATGCTAACACTAAGCAAAAGAATGTTGGAATTGTTACATGAATACCAGATAAAGTAGATTTCAGAGCAAAGATATTACCTGGGATGAAGAGGGGCATTTCACAAGGATAATGCTGTCAATTTATCAAGAGGACATAACAATTCTAAGCATTTATTTATCTAATAATGGAGTTTCAAAATACATTAAGCAAAACATGATAGAACTAAAGTGATAAATAGACAAATCTACAATAATGAGGGGAACTTTCAACACTCCTATCTCAATAACTGATATAAAAGATAGACCAAAAAAATCAGTAAGGACATAAAAGACTTGAATAACACAACCAATTTCACCAAATTTTTATTTACCAAGATAGACCATATTCCCAACCATAAAACAAGTTTCAATAAATTTTTTAAAATTTAAATCATACAAAGTATCTTCTCTGACCACAATGAAATAGAAATCAGTAACAGAAAGATATCCAGAAAGTCTCTGTATATTTAACTATACAGTTAAACTAAATAACATAGTTCTTATTAACCCATGGGTCCAAGAAGAAATAATAAACGAAATTTGAAAGTATTTCCAATTGAATGAAAATGAAAACACAACATGTCAAAATTTGTGAGTTGCACTAAATGCCTATATCAGGAAAGAAGAAAGGCCTCAAGTCAATGACCTCAACTTCTACCTTAAGGAACTAGAAAATATAAGAGAAATTAAACCTGGAAATAAGAATACAAAACCAAATTAATGGAGGAAATTAATGAAACCAAAAGCTGGCTCTTTGAGATAAAAAAAAAATGAAGGTGATAAACCTCTAGCCAGACTAATCAGAATATAATTTAAAACCACCATGTAAGGAAATATTCTGAACAACTTTTTTTTTTATTAATTTATTTTTTATTTATTTTTGGCTGTGTTGCGTCTTCGTTTCTGTGCAAGGGCTTTCTCTAGTTGCGGCAAGCGGGGCCACTCTTCATCGCGGTGCACGGGCCTCTATCGCGGCCTCTCTTGTTGGGAGCACAGGCTCCAGACGCGCAGGCTCAGTAGTTGTGGCTCACGGGCCTAGTTGCTCTGCGGCATGTGGGATCTTCCCTGACCAGGGCTCGAACCCGCGTCCCCTGCATTGGCAGGCAGATTCTCAACCACTGCGCCACCAAGGAAGCCCCTGAACAACTTTATAAACAAAACTCTAGGCTCAGATGACTCCACTGGTGAATTCTACCAAACATTTAAAAACAAAATAATACTAATTCTACAAAACTCTTCCAGAAAATTAAAAAGGAGGAAATACTTCCTAACTCTTTCAATGAAATAAGAAATAGCCTGATACCAAAACCAGGCAAAGATTGTTTTAAAAAAAATTACAGAACGATATTCCTCATGAATATAGATGCAAAACTTCTTAAAATTTTACAAATTTAATTCAACAGTAGATAAAAAGTTAATATGCAATGATCAAGTAGGTATTATTCTCAGAGTGCAAACTTGCTTAACATTCTGGTTTAACAAATTAAAAAAGAAAAACAAAATGATAATCTCAATAATTGCAAAAAAAAATAGACAATTCCAACATCTATTCTCAGTAAAAACTCTTAGTAAACTAAGAATAGAAGGAAACTGTCTCAAACTTATAAAGGACAACTTTGAAAAAAATCTAAGTAATATCATACTTATGGTAAAAAAAAATGAAAATTGAATTTTTCCCCTAAGGTCTTAAAAAAGGCAAGGATATCTACTCTCACCACTTCTATTCCGCATTAGACTGGAATTCTAGCCAGTACAACAAGGCAAGAAAAAAGAAAAATCATGAAGACTGGAAAAGAACAGTTAAAACCCCCTTTATTAGCAGATGATATAATTGTCTATGTAGAAAATCCTATATTATCTTTTAAAAACAGGTACTAGTATAAGTGAGATTAGCAAAGTGGCAGGATACAAGGTTGTATTAGTCAGCTTGAGCTGTCATAACAAAATACCATAGACTGGTATGTGTGTGGGGGGGGGGGGTGGGGGGGTGCTTAAAAAAACAAAAATTTATTTTCTCACAGTTCTGGAGTCTGGATGTTCAAGATCAGGGTGCCAGCAGGGTCGGGTTCTGGTGTGAGTCCTCCTGACTTGCAGATGGCTGCCTTCTTGCTGTGTCCTCACATGGAGGAGAGAGAGCAATCTCTCTCTCTTCCACTTCTTATAAGGCCACTAATCCCATCATGATGGTGCCACCCTCATCATCTAATCTAACCCTAAATACCTCTCCGAAGCCCCATCTCCAAATACCATCACATTGGGGGTCAGGGGTTAAACATAAGAATTTGGAGAGATAAGGTCAACATACAAAAATCAGTTCTGTATGTATGTGTGTGTAATACATACAAATATACAATTGGAAATTGAAATTAAATAAATAATACTATTTACAATAGCATCAATATATGAAATACTTGGGGATAAATTTGATAAAATGTGTGCAGGACCTGTAAACTGAAAACTATAAAATATTGCTGAGGGAAATTGAAAAAACCTAAATAAATGGAGAGATATCATATTCATTGATTGGAAGAATCAATACTCTTAGGATATCAATTCTTCACAAGCTGACCTACAGGTTTAACAGAATCTCAGTTCACTCAGTTGGAGGTGTGTGTGTGTGTGTGTGTGCCTGTGTGTGTGTGTGTTTGAAAAATAACAAGCTGATTTTGAAATGTACATGGAAAAGCAAAGGATCTAGAATAGCCATAACAACTTTGGAAAATGAAAATAAATTGGACAGGGTATACACTATCTGATTTTAAGATTTAGTCTAAAACTACGGTTAAGAGAGTGCAGTATTGACATAAATATAGACAAATAGATAAGTGAAACAGAACAAGAATAGACTCACACAAATATGGTGCAGTGATTTTTGTCAAAGGTACAAAGTCAAATCAATGGAAAAAGGATGGCCTTTTTAACAAATGATGCTGAAATAATTAGATATCCGTATAGGAAACAAATTAACCTTGACCCAAAATGTGTTAGTTTTCTATTGCTGCATTAAAAACATTACCTCAAACTTAGTGGCTTAAAATAACACCCATTTATTAACTCACAGTTCTTTAGGTTCTTACCTACTTCTTAGTCTGGGTACATTATGACTGGATTCTCTGCCCCATGTCTTAGAAGGCTAATATCAATGTGTCAGCCAAGCGGTGTTATCATCTGGAGCCCAGACTCCTCATCTAAGCTCACGTGGTTGTGGCAGAATTCAATTCCTTGAGGTTGTAGGACTGAGGTCCCTGTTTCCTTGCTGACTATCAGCCAGGAAGCACTTTCAGCAACTAGAAGGTATCAGCTCTCTTTGACACATGGTCTCTTCCATCTTCAAAGCTAGCAATGGATAAGCTCTCTTATGTTCAACTTCTCTTATTCTTTCAATCTTTTACTTCAGGAAAAGCCCAGGCCTTTTTAAGGCCTCACTCTATTAGGTGAGGCCCACCCAGGATAGTCTCTCTATCTTAAATTCAAATGATTTGGGATATTAATTGCATCTGCAAAATCGCATCACAGTAGCACCTAGATTAATGTTAGAATAACTATGAAAAGGTGTGTACACCAGACTTCTTGGGAGTCAACTTAGTATTCTGCCTACCATTCATAACTTGTACCATTATAACTGAATCATAATGTGACACAGACCTAAATGTACAAAAGCCAAAACTATAAAACTTCTAGAAGAAAATATAGGAGAAAATCTTTGTGATTTGGGTTAGGCAAAGATTTCTTAAGTATGACACCAAAGCACAATTTATAAAAGAAAAACTGGATAGACAAAGATTCACAAATTAAGAACTTGTCCTCAAAAGACACTATTCAAAGAGTGAAAAGGCAAGCCACAGACTAGAAGTAAATATTCGCCAGTTGCATATTTGATAAAAGACTTGTGCTCAGAATATATAAAGAACTCTCAAGTCACAATAATAAGAAAATAAGCCAATTAAAAACTGGGGGATGGGAATTCCCTAGCGGTCCAGTGGTTAGGACTCCTCGCTCTTACTGCTGAGGGCCTGGGTTCAATCCCGGGTCACTAAGATTCCACAAGCTGCACGGTTCAGCCAAAAAAAAAAAATGGGGGGATATTTGAATAGACACTTCACTAAAGAACAAATATGTATGGCAAATAAGCACACAAAGAGATTTTCAATGTCATCAGTCATTAGAGAAATTCAAATTAAAGCCACAATCAGATACATTATGCACCTATCAGAATGGCTAAAATTAGAAATACTGATAGTACTAAGTATCAGCAAGGATTGGAGCAAGTGAAACTCTCCAACTCTTAATGGGAATGTAAAATGGTACATCTCCTTTGGAAAACATTTGACAGTTTCTTAAAAAATTAAACATATACCTAAAGTATGACTGAGATATCCCACTCCTAGGTATTTACCCAAGAGAAATGAAAACAGGAACTCACAAAAACTTGTATACTACATTCATAGCAGCTGTATTTGTAATAGACAAAATTGAAACAACCCAAATGCCCGTCAAAAGATGAATGAATTAACAAACTGTGATATACGCATACAATGGAATACTATCTAGTACATAATAGAAAGGAACCAACTTTTGAAACACACAAAATGGTTGAAATCTCAAAATCATTACGTCGAGTGAGAAAAGCCAGACAAAAGAGAGTACATACTGTATGATTCTATTTATTTAAATTTCTAGAAAGTTTTAACTAATCTATAGTGACAGAAATAAATCACTGGTGGATTGGGAAAGAGCAGGAGAAAGAGGTTACAAAGTGGCATGAGGACACTTTTGGGGGTGATGATATGTTTTTTATCTTCATTGTGGTGATGATTTTATGAGTGTATGCATATGTCAAAATTTATCAATTTGCAAACTTTAAATATGTTCAATTGTATGTCAATCACCTCTCAAAAAAGTTTTTTTGATTTTTACAATGATGAGATCATTAGTTTATGCTCTTTTGCAAATTGCTTTTTTCACTAACCAACATATCAAGGACAACCTTCCTACCAATTCACTTAGACCTGTCTCAGTCTTTTAACTAGATGCATTAATTCCATAATATTAATCTACATTAAATTTTAAATCATTCCTTTATTGATACAAATTTTGATTGTTTGAAATTTTTGTACTTATCAGTAGCTCTGTAACTATCATCCTGTCAAATAAATTCTTAAGTACTTGAGCACGTATTCTGTTGCATCAATGGATACATGAAATTTATGTTGCTATTTATTCCCAAAATACTTCCAAAGAGGTGCCTATTCATACTTTCTCCATTTCTCCACAACTGTACTAACACTGAATCTTACCCGTCTTTTTAACTTTTACCAAAATGATAGGTATTATTAGTTTTCTAGAACTGCCATAACAAATTATCACAAACTGAGTGGCTTAAACAACAGAAATTTATTGTCTCACAGTTCTAGAGCTAGATATCTGAGATCAAGGTGTCAGCAGGGTTGGCTCTTTCTGAGTGCTGTGAGGAATAATTTTTTCCATGCCTCTCCCTTATCTTCTCATGGTTTACTGGCAATCTTTGGCATTCCTTGGCTTGTAGAAGCATCATTCCCAACCTGCATTCATCTTCACAGGGCATTCTCCAACTGTGTGTCTATGTCCAAATTTCCCCTTTTTATAAGGGTACCAGTCATATCTGATTAGGGGTCCACCCTACTCCAGCATGACCTCATCGTATATCTGCAATGACCCTATTTCCAAATAACGTTAAATTCTGAAGTATTGGGAGTTAGGACTTCAATATGTGAATTAAATGGAGGAAGAATGACTTTGAGGGCAGAGGCATGTATGCAGAGGCTGATGGGGCTGCCACTGATATCACCAACCCAGAGGGTACAGGTCCAGGGGGCAGGGCCACCTCCCAGGCCAAGAAGGCAGGAGTGTTGCCCAGTGTCTGAAGAACAGAGCATCAGCCGAAGAGGATTATTCTCAAGTCTTAAAATCTAATAAAATTTACCCTTCTAGGCTTCAGACTTGCTTGGGACCTGTAATATCTTTTTCCTTCCAATTTCTCCCTTTCAGAAAGGGAATGAGTATCCTATGTCTGTCTGTTTCACGGGTTCACAGATGGAGAGGAAT
This sequence comes from Balaenoptera physalus, assembly GCF_965194825.1. NCBI lineage: Eukaryota > Metazoa > Chordata > Mammalia > Artiodactyla > Balaenopteridae > Balaenoptera > Balaenoptera physalus. The sequence continues at coordinate 39,310,118 of NC_138903.1, forward strand.
TTGGCCCCAGCATGAATCATACCTCATCCATACCAATTTAGATGCTATTGTAGATGCGATTTTGTACTTACAGTTGATATTGGAATGGGTTAAGACCTTGGGGGATGTTGGGATGGGATGAATGTATTTTGGATATGACATGAATTTGTGAAGGCCAGAGGGTGGAATGTTATAGGTCAAATTGTGTCACCTTAAAATCCATATGTTGAAATCTTAACCCCCAGTAGTTTAGAATGTAACTTTATTTGGAAATAGGGTCATTGACGATATAATTAGCTAAGATGAAGTCATCCTGGAGTAGGGTGGACCCCTAATCCAATATGACTGGTGTCCTTATAGATAGGAGCAATTTGGACACAAATACACATAGTAAAATACCATGTGAAGATAAATGCAGAGACAAGATGGAGGTGATGCTTCTACAAGCCAGGAAATGCCAAAGATTGCCAGCAAACCATCAGAAGCTAGGACAGAGGCATGGAATAGATTATTTCCCATAGCACTCAGAAGGAACCTACCTTGCTGACACCTTGATGGTGGACATCTAGCCTCCAGAAATGTGAGACAATAAATTTCTGCTGTTTAAGCCATTCAGTTTGTGGTACTTCATTATGGCAGCCTTAACAAACGTACAATTGGCATAAAATAATATTTTATTATTGCTAAAATGTTACATTAGTCAGGGTTCTCCAGAGACAAGAGAGAGGAATTTATTATAAGGAATTGGCTCACATGATTATGGAGACTGAGAAGTCCTAAGGTCTGCAGTCAGCAAGCTGGAGACCCAGGAAAGCCAATGGTGTAGTTCCATTCTGAGTTCAAAAGCCTGAGAACCAGGAAAGCCAGTGGTGTAAATTCCAACCTGAAAGCCAGCAGGCTGGAGACCCAGGAAGAGCCAATGTTTCAGTTCAAGTCCAAACGCAAGAAAAACTGACATCCCAGCTCAAGCAGTCAGGCAGGAGGAGTTCCCTGTTACACAGCCTTCTTGTTCTATTCTGGTCTTTGACTGTTTAGAAGAGGCCGACCCACATTAAAGAGGGCAATCTGCACTACTCAGTCTACAGATTCAAATTTTAATCTCATCTAGAAACACCGTAGCAGACATACCCAGAATAATGTTTGGCCAAATGTTTGGGCACTCGGTGGCCAGTTGAGTTGACATATGAAATTATGCATCAAAAGTGCACATTGTAGCATAAATAAAATTGTACAATTCTGACATGTTTACTGGTGGGGTTTTTTTGCTTCTTTTGTGAATTGCTTACTCATATCTTTGCCCATTTTCCTATTGGAGGACCCATTTAAAAGCTCTGTGCTTGTTTAATTAAAAGGCCATATAACAATTATAAGCATGTTGAGAGCAGATACAAGCACCCATAATTCACAACTATTTTTATTTTCAAATGTTATTTTTCATCATGAAAGTTCATTGTTGGGCTTCCCTGGTGGCGCAGTGGTTGAGAATCTGCCTGCCAATGCAGGGGACACGGGTTCGAGCCCTGGTCTGGGAAGATCCCACATGCCGCGGAGCAACTAAGCCCGTGAGCCACAATTACTGAGCCTGCGCGTCTGGAGCCTGTGCTCCGCAATGAGAGGCCGCGATAGTGAGAGGCCCGCGCACCGCGATGAAGAGTGGCCCCCGCTTGCCGCAACTAGAGAAAGCCCTCGCACAGAAACGAAGACCCAACACAGCCATAAATAAACAAATAAATAAACCCAAAAGTTTAAAAAAAAAAAAGAAAGTTCATTGTTGCATGATGGCAGCCATAATATACAATTTTTATATGGTATTTTGATTTATTTTACATCAAATATTAAAAAGTCACTTAACATCCTATTTTAAAATAAAAAGGGGGAGGATAAGGCAGTTTGAAAAAAGGGCACTTGTTGACGTATAATCCAAGGTGAAAAGAAAGCTCTTATAACTTTACTATATTTCTTTCCCCCTCTCTACTTCCCATGTAACTGTTTTTGTCTCATTACTTTGCTACTCACTCCAGAAATGGTCCAGGGCAAAGATTAAATAACGTAACAAACCCACGAGCTTTAACTCCTTCAGTAAGTGCTCGCTGGGGACAGGGAACTTGCACATTAGAAAAATACAAGCAGGGCATAATGTTGGCCCCTGGCAATGCTGACACTTCGTGTAAACTTTGACAAGGCAAGGCAGGTTCTGTTCTCAGATATAACCTAGCAAATTTTGCTCACTACAAATGTGTGCTACATATTCTAATTTGAATGGAGTTAGGCCCAGACTATAAAGTTCTGGAAAACCATGTTTTGTTTAAAAAAAAAAAGTCACACCAAATCAGGTCTGAAAGTCACACACACAGCAAAGGACCTTTCAGACATGCTGAGCCCAGTATGTCTGAAAGGCTGCCTTTCTCCAAGGGCTCAGGTTACTTCCCCTGTACTCTAAGCAGTTATTTCTTGAAAGACACAGCTACAGACCAGCTTGAGCCCATTCTTCTTGAGCAAGGCAACCTAGGGCACTGGAAAAAAGCTGCACTTAGATTTAGAGACCCAGAAAGCTGGGGAAGGAGAATGACATCTTCCCGTTCATACCTGTAATGAGTACTGGGACAAGAATTCTAGTCTTGTTTCCTCAAGTGTTAAAAGGGATTATTGGCTTGAATATCATGTGTTTAAACCTAAGGTAGGGCTTCCCTGGTGGCACAGTGGTTAAGAATCTGCCTGCCAATGCAGGGGACACGGGTTCGAGCCCTGGTCCGGGAGGATCCCACATGCCGCGGAGCAACTAAGCCCGTGCGCCACAACTACTGAGCCCGCGCACCACATCTACTGAAGCCCGCGCACTCTAGAGCCTGTGCTCGGCAACAAGAGAAGCCCACGCATGCAACGAAGAGTAGCCCCCGCTCTCCGCAACTAGAGAAAGCCCGCGTGCAGCAACGAGGACCCAACGCAGCCAAAAATAATAAATAAATAAAAATAAATAAATTTAAAAAAAAAAAAAAAAAACCTAAGGTAATCTCTAATTCTATTATTCTAAGTCTACTGGTTATTAAATTGAGTTCAAATCGTGACTTTGCCTCTTATTAGATATGTAATCTTATTAAAATATTTAACTGTGCTTTTTTTTACAGATAAAGAACTACCTCATTTACAAATTGTAATGTTTGTAAAATGTTGAGCACAATGCCTAGCATATAGCAACCAATTAACAGTAGTAACTGGCATTTTTATTATCAAAAATAATAATTACCTTTTCACTAACATAAGCCTTTCCTTTTCCATTTCATAAAATTATAAAAAATGTTAATACTACCTGGTCTTAGAGAGTAGTAATCCAACTTGCTAATCTTACAGATGAGAAATCTGAAGGCTACATCTGGTCAAATCACCCAGCTAGTTAGTTCTAGAACCAGAACTGGAAGCATGGCTTCCTGACCTTCACCTCTTACTTCTACATCCCTCTCCAGTTTCACTTCTGGTCTGCCTTATTCCCAGACTAGGAACTCCCAACAGGCTGTGTTCTGGTGTCAAAGCCTCCGCTTTCCCTCAACCTTTCGAAAGGTTCCTCCAGGGAGAGAGGATGAAGTCTCCTTCAGCTTTACTCCTGATCCATGCCCATTCCTAGCAGAGTAAGGCCTGCCCATCCTAACCTCAATTCTCTTACTTCCCCCGGACGTTCAGTCAACCAGAGCAGCTCCCTGCTCTAGTTCTCTCTCTTCGTATCACCTGTGCCCTGCCATAACTCTCAGAATAATCCATGTGTCTGGTCACAGGATTGATGATCCTCACTTTGATTTAAAATAACTAAAATTATTTTCCCAAAGGCAGTAGCCAATGTCCTATGGAGGAAGAAAGAACACCTCTCTCTCTGCTTAATTCATGGATTCTCCCTCCTCCCTATTGGTAAAATCTAATCAGAGGACTTCTCTGACATCTTGCTTCTCCATTTAGTTCCTAAAATGGAATCCATATGAATATGGATATCCCCAGGCACATTCCGAGTATAGAAGAAGACAACAAAGTCTGGAAGCGGTTATAGATTCTCATCTCCTTTTTACATCATAGATAGAGAAACTGACGCCCAGAGGAGTTAAATAACAGCCTCTTTGATTCAGGAATTACGTGGTGGAGTTTACTGGATCAGACACTAAGAGAATTAGTAAACAAGCTCTAGAAGTTCAGTGCTTCAGAAACATCTGCAATATTTTTCATCTTTTCTTTCCTGGATGTAAGTAAAGAAACAGGAAGATATATGACAAGCTGGCAGTGTCAATGGAAAGACATGGCAGCGATGCAGGAATAGATCAAAAGAGGTTTTTTTGTCCTACCTCCCTCTGAGCTTACAATGGACTGTGGGAAGGGTAAACAAGTGCAGCACATCCCAAAGAGCAAGTGTCTGGATCACAGGTTTCGGAAGGGACTACAGTCTGTATTTTCTGAGCCTTCTGGGGAAACTGGAACACATGGGCCTAAAAAATCAGCTTGCATAGCCAAGTTCATCACCAGGGAGTGTGAGCTTGCCTTATTTATGACCACTGAAGTTCATGTCAGTAAGCAGGATAAGAATTTAGAGCACAGCCTATACCAGGATCCCCCAAAAGTTTACATGTATATGTATATATACACACATATCAGTGCCTTTTTCTTTCTGGTCATTTTATCTATTTAACACTATTAGAGGTAGCAGAATTGAAGAAGCAGTTCTGGGGCATGGACTTAACTGTTCTGTATGACACATTCTTGAGGGGAAACACAGTTTCATATTTCATTAAACTAGCACATGGGGGACTTGCAAGAGGGGACACTCATAAATGTTCTAACCACACATTGGACTACGGACATGGCAGGACTGAAGCCCAGGTTCAAGTACATAGTCCAAGACACAAAATTCATTTCATTTCCTTTCTTACCTAGCTATTCCTCCTCTGTCTTCGCCTTTTGGAACTTTGCTTTGCTGTATACTGTGTAAGTAGGTCAAAAAATAAAACTTCTACACTAAATAGATTTAATCAGGATCATAATAAAAGTATATATATATATGTATAGGTAGTAGATTAGACAAACTCATCTCAAATATATTTTTAAAGGCACAAAACCACACAAGGATTGGGTGGACAGGAGAGGACACAACAGTAACAAAATTTTGGAAACTGGAAAGCTGATGGGCAAACAAGGGGAAGGAATTTTAGGAGACACAAGAACACTGAATCTTAAGCCAAGCAATGAGGAAACAACACAAAGTACATCAAGTTACAGAACAAAATCCCCAATGTCAGCATCATGTACCTCTGGAAGTGGGGAAAGGAAAGATCCAAAATAAGGAAGATGAGTTTTAAATCTATTTAGGCAGCAATTAGGCCCCCAGGTTCAGTCCTTCAGTCCTTAAAATTTCTTCCACTCACCACAGAACATTATTGGAGATTTATTCTCTGGAAAGGTCAAAAGTAGAGTCTTTGTGGCCTGGTGTCCTCCTGTTCAGTCAAGATGGAAAGAGACAGATTAAGTGGGTATATCAATACTGGATGGTGAGCTCTGTCCAGTCTTCTTCCCTACCTACTCTCAGAATACTGGTCACCATGCCTTTACCCTCAAGGAAAGCTACTGGAAAAGCCTTCACTAACGAATATGACCAACACAAGAGGAAAACCTAATCAAACTTTCCCCAAAGAAATGGCCCGGCCAGATAACCCTAAAGTGACATTGACAGTTAACAAATCCCACTCGTGCTAAAGCACCTTTTTAGTGTCCCTCTTGTAAATGTAAACAAGCAACCAAGGATCACCAGATAAGCAGAAAAAAAGCAATCAGAGGCAACAGGTACTTTGTCTAAACTTTCATCTCCCTGAATAATCAAAGAGCTGCAAAGATACTGCAACCTTGAAAAAAGAACAGGACAAAGAGGAACAGAGATTTAAAGGAAGGATTTCTAAAAGTCAAAAATATAAGTACATGTATATGTTATAAGTATATATATATATATATAAATGCATATATTTAATCATCTCTTATATATACAAGTTTTCCCTCTAATTGGTCCTTGTGGTCCATGCCCAGTGACTGCTGTATGACTAGACTTTTTAGGCACTTCAGGGATGAAGATTGCATACACAAAATCCCAAGATGGAACCCATGTATGAGTCCACTAAAATAGTGTTCTCATAACAATTACTATAATATACACCCCATTTATTGAATGGCTACTATGTACTAAGAATTAAGCTGGGTGTCTTTAATACATTCTCTCATTTAATCCTCAAAACCCTGCAAGGCAGTATAACTAGGGAGGTTAAGAAACTGGCTGGCACTCGGCTGGTAAATGAAGGAGCTATGGTACAAGCCCAAATCTCCCCAAGTCTAAACCCTTTCAAGGGTAACAGGGGCAGTATGAAATTCATTCAATGGCTGGCTCCATTACCAGTAGGTTTAGGGTCTTTGCTTAGGCGCAGCCTGGCTGGTCTGTCCTTGTCATGTTCCCTTCCTCCATGTTGAGTCATCCATGCACAAACCAGTCTTCTGAACACTAAACACTTCATCCATGATTAGGATAATGCTATCATTTTATACACAGAGATACACACACACACACACTCATGCACACACACACATTTTTGCATTTATCTTCCTTAGTTTATTATTTCTCTTGTACCTCAGGAATTTTTTTCCCCAACTGTATCTGGGCACATAGGACTGACAAGGCCTGGCGTGATTTTAAATCCTGATATTCAGAGCCCAGAGTTGTCATCCTTTCTGCTGAGTTGGCCATTCTGGTTAGTAATTATTTGGCTTTTTAAATTGCTGAGTCAAATAGCCAAAGCAATCCTGAGAAAGAAATACGGAGCTGGAGGAATCAGGCTCCTGGACTTCAGACTATACTACACTACAAAGCTACAGTAATCAAGACAGTAAGGTACTGGCACAAAAACAGAAATATAGATCAATGGAACAGGATAGAAAGCCCAGAGATAAACCCATACACATATGGTCACCTTATTGTTGATAAAGGAGGCAAGAATATACAATGGAGAAAAGACAGCCTCTTCAATAAATGATGCTGGGAAAACTGGACAGCTACATGTAAAAGAATGAAATTAGGACACTCCCTAACACCATACACAAAAATAAACTCAAAATGGATTAAAGACCTAAATGTAAGGCCAGACACTATAAAACTCTTAGAGGAAAACACAGGCAGAACACTCTATGACATAAATTACAGCAAGATCCTTTTTGACCCACCTCCTAGAGAAATGGAAATAAAAACAAAAATAAACAAATGGGACCTAATGAAACTTAAAAGCTTTTGCACAGCAAAGGAAACCATAAACAAGACGAAAAGACAACCCTCAGAATGGGAGAAAATATTTGCAAATGAAGCAACTGACAAAGGATTCATCTCCAAAATATACAAGCAGCTCATGCAGCTCAATATCTAAAGGAACAAACAACCCAATCCAAAAATGGGCAGAAGACCTAAACAGACATTTCACCAAAGAAGATATACAGATTGCCAACAAACACATGAAAGAATGCTCAACATCACTAATCATTAGAGAAATGCAAATCAAAACTACAATGAGATATCATCTCACACCAGTCAGAATGGCCATCATCAAAAAATCTACAAACAATAAATGCTGGAGAGGGTGTGGAGAAAAGGAAGCCCTCTTGCACTGTTGGTGGGAATGTAAATTGATACAGCCACTATGGAGAACAGTATGGAAGTTCCTTAAAAAACTAAAAATCGAAGTACCATACGACCCAGCAACCCCACTACTGGGCATATACCCTGAGAAAACCATAATTCAAAAAGAGTCATGAAAAAAAAAAAAAAAAGAGTCATGTACCACAATGTTCACTGCAGCTCTATTTACAATACCCAGGACATGGAAGCAACCTAAGTGTCCATCAACAGATGAATGGATAAAGAAGATGTGGCACATATATACAATGGAATATTACTCAGCCATAAAAAGAAACGAAATTGAGTTATTTGTAGTGAGGTGGATGGACCTAGAGTCTGTCATACAGAGTGAAGTAAGTCAGAAAGAGAAAAACAAATACCATATGCTAGCACATATATATGGAATCTAAAAAAATAAAATTGGTTCTGAAAAACCTAGGGGCAGGACAGGAATAAAGATGCAGACGTAGAGAATGGACTTGAAGACACGGGGAGGGGGAAGGGTAAGCTGGGACAAAGTGAAAGAGTAGCATTGACATATATACACTACCAAATGTAAAATAGCTTGTGGGAAGCAGCTGTATAGCACAGGGAGATCAGCTTGGTGCTTTGTGACCACCTAGAGGGGTGGGATAGGGAGGGTGGAAGGGAGACGCAAGAGGGAGGGGATATGGGGATGTATGTATACATATAGCTGATTCACTTTGTTATACAGCAGAAACTAACACACCATTGTGAAGCAATTATACTCCAATAAAGATGTTAAAAAAATTAAAAATTTAAAAATTAAAAAAATAAATTGCTGAGTCAATCTCAGACAAAACTGGCCCTCCTGTCAGTCTAGTAGCAGAAACACAAAGTCCAGGTTACAACATCTGTTCCGCCAAGTTAAAGGCTATTGTAAATTGGTGGTTTATTCAAATGAAGCTTTAAGACTGGTATAGAGTTCTCAGTGACACAAGTCCCATTTTTATGGGATGTAGCAGGAAAATTATCATGACCTAAACTCCTGCCGGCTATAAGCGTGCTGGCCTTCCCACCTTTTGGCCAGCTCTGAAGACGCACAGGACCCTGCTTCATGAAGGGTTGGGAGCATATGACCACAGCTTTACAGGGTCCCAAACTAAATTTTCTCAGTGCGCAGAGTTACTGAGGCTTTGAGAATTGAGTCACGTTGACCCATCACACAGATATTTTCTGAAGATGGAAAGTACTAGCCATAGTATCTGGGCACTTGTCTTCTGTCACAGAAGATGGCTTGCTCCTCATTCTGAGATGTACTGTGGTTTTGGACTTCTGCTCATCTAGCCCCTGCTTCAGGATCTCTCTTATATCCATCGTTATCTGTGGGGGATAGGTCACAGGACACATATCCCCACCCCACCCATAGATACCACAATCTGCAGATGCTCAAGTCCCTTAAATAAAATGGTGTAGTACGGTCAGCCCTCCACATCCACAGGTTCCACCTTCATGGATATGGAGGGCCAACTGTATTTCTAGGATTAACAAAAGAGGATGGTGTGGTGTATCTCCTACTTAACAAATATATTAAAGTATGATTTTAACCCATTCTGTTTTGCACAGAATTTTGGACAATTGTTGGTTCAAGGATCATTTACATCAGAATCACCTGGGAAGCTTGGAGCTTAGGTTAGGGTCTCCCAGAAGCAGAGCCCAAGGTTTTGATATAGGTAGTTTATTTGGGAAGTGAACTCAGGGAGTAGGAGTAAAAATTGAAGAAATAAAAGGGAAGGAGGACAAAACAATACAAGGATGCACTATCAAGCTGGCCACTGCTCCTGGTGACTGGTGCTTGATTTTGGACAGCTCTCTAAAGTCCCGGATGGAATTGGTCTCAGACCTGTTCACCTGAGGACAAGAGAGGGAAGCTTTTATTTATTGGATTTTATCTCCCATTGGTCAAGGATTGCCCATGGGGTGTTAATTCCGCCAAAATCCTGAGATATTCATGCGGCATTGCTGAGTGGGCTGCAGCAGGCATTCTGTGCTATTGTGTTGAAGAAACCTGGGACAAGAAGCCAGAAGTAGAAGGTGCTGGCTGGGGGTGAGGTGCTGTCCAGGTGCATCTGTATGAAATAGACCAAAATCTGCTTAGAACTGGTTGACATCAGGCTACTGGAGTCCAAGATGGGGCCAAAATTATAAGCGCAGCTCAAAATGTCAGTTCCTGGTGATCTATTCATTGTTATGAGTTGAATTGTGTCCCCTTCAAAATTCCTATGTTGAAGTCCGAACTCCCAGTATCTCAGATTGTGACCTTATTTGGAAATAGGGTCAGTGCAGACATGCTTAGTTAAGTAATTCTTAAGTTAAAGTACAGTGCAACCACAATCCAATATGACTGGTATCCTTATAAAAAGAAGAAATTTGGACACAGACACACACAGGGAGGACACCATGTAAAGATTATAGTTATTTTGCAACAAACCAAGGAAGTACCAGAAGTTAAAAGAGAGCTCTGGAACAGATCCTTTCCTAGCACCCTCAGAGGGAGCGTGGCCCTGCTGACACCTTGATCTCTGACTTCTGGCCTATAGAATTGTGAGACAATACATTTCCGTCACTTAAGCCACCCAGTTTGTGATACTTTGTTAACAGCAGTCCTAAAAAACAATACACCCATGATCTATTGCGTCACTGGCCATGGCGGTATCTGCGCTTCTGCATTTCTAACAAGGTCTGCAGGCAGTTCTATGTGCACTCATTTAAGAAACTTAGTCTAGAGTGAAATAAATAATGTAGTGCCTGCACCCCAGGAAGAGCAAATCCAAAAGGGCATGTGAAAATCTAAAACCATGCACTGGGTGCAGAGCAATATCAGATGTAGGGAATTCCTTTTTCAAATGTCAATTCACGTAGCACAATTTAGCCTATGGTTGTTACTCAAAAACAAGGACTGGAAAAATAATGAAGGACCAGAATACAATTTCACCCCCAGACTCAAAACCTCTGCAAAGGGCAGAGTAGATCGATTAAGGCCCACCATGCCACTGTACTTTCTCAGTCTCTATCAAAACATTGATGTGTGTGTGTGTGCATATCTGCAAACATATACATATATGTGCGTACATATATATATAGGATCAGGTATAACTTATTGAGAAATAAATAGGAACTAAATGAAAATGCTGTTTGGAAAAGACAGCACATTAACCTGTTATTCCAAAATGCAATGGAGGTGTTCAGTATATGTAAACGCTAAAGAAAACACAGAGCAAATGGAAGAGATGGGCTGGGAAACACTAAAAAGAGGACCATTGAAACCATCGACAAATGCTTATTCTACCTTTCTAAGTGAGTAGAACCATTTGAGGGCAGGAACCACGTCTATCCCCCTCTATAAGAACAGACACTTAGGGGGACTTCCATGGTCATCCAGTGGTTATGACTCCATGCTTCCACTGCAGGGGGCACGGGTTCGATCTCTGGTGGGGAAACTAAGATCCTGCATGCCGCATGGCCAAAAAAAAAAAAATAGAAAGAAAAAGAGTAGACACTCAGTAAGTGTTTGCTGAGTGCAGAAACCCTGAACAGTCTCCGAGACACAGAGTTCCTGCTCTTAGAAGATTTGGATTCTTGTTCCAGCTTAATGGTCCCTCTACCATTTTTCAACCACTCTGCAGATTGGTTTGTCTGTGCTCCCATCTCTTGGGCACTATGCTTCAAGCTCAGACAGGAAATGACTTTGAACTCTGGATTTGGTTTGTTCCATCTGGTAGCAACTTCTTGCAAAGCCTGCAGTTCATTATATGCCCAGCCTACCCCAGCCCCAGTGCCAACCTGAGTGAATGAAGTGTCCACCATTCCATGGGAATTTTCTCTTGACCTCTGGTGTGACGAAGTACTCAATAAATATACTAATGAAGTTTTAGGGAATGAACAGACAGGTGAATAGATATGGCACAGGAGAGCACTTGTCACATGAACAACCATTGTTAGGGTGAGGGTAATGTAGGCTGGAAGAAGATGACCACCACTTGAGAGAGTACTTTCATATAAATTTTTTTGAAACAGTGGATAACCAAGGTACATGCAAATTGAAAACATGGGGAAGTTGAAAATAAGAGTCTTAAAATGAAACCTGCCTAATACAGAGGAGAGAAGAACAGATTCAGAGGGATATGTAGAGAAGTAAACCATTTTTTCTCTTTTGGACAGGAGGTGTGGGGAGAGAAAGAAGACAGAGGTGTAATAAAAAGCCCAGAGGGTAGTTGTCTGACAGTTTTACGGCAATTGAGAAGAATTTCTTACAAGCAATCTTTTTTAAATTTCTAAGTTGAGTGACTTTCTCTTGCAACTAAACGACTCCTGACTAATAGAAATGGCCACCAATAGAATATAGGCTTAATGGAGGTAGGAATTTTTGTCTGTTTTATTCACACCAAATAGTTTGGTGCAAAACAGGGGCTTAAAAGAGGCATATATAAATCTACAAAGTTGGAGGTATGATTCAAGCTAAAAGATGATTTTGTAATCTCCTTGCACTACAGCCTAAATTGAAGAGGTTTATAATTAATAGGGAAGATGCACCAGAGTATCTTCCATTTGCCCCTCCAGATCTGTTATCCATCATTCTCCATCTTGCTCTCTGCCTTGAGAACCTGGTCAGTATAAGCTATATCAATGTCTTCCTTGTCCTTTAGTTTCCAGGTGGGTTTGGCTCATGAAGACCCTTGGCAGAAGATCGGGGAGAAAATTAAGTGAGGTCAATGTATTTATTTCCATATTTCCCTCCCTGCCAGTTTGCCTTGAGCTGGATGGGTTCCTCAACCAAAGGCAACCTTCTCTACGAGACTCTGGCCTTCTGGGTCCCAGTAAGCGCTTTCTTATCTCCCTTCAGGCCGATCAGTAGTAACATTTTTGCAGTTACCAGCACTAAAGTCTGTGGTTCCTGCAACATCTTTTATGGTTGCCCTATATCCTGCCCACACCTTTATAAATAGTGCCTTTATTAATCCCTCCTTAAATTACCTTAATTCAAGAGCATCATCTGCTTCCTGTTGGGGTCCTGGCTAATATACGGAGAGTTCAAATTAGCTCTTTTCCAAAATAATCTTTCTAATGTGCATCTTGGCCTCTAAAAATTACAGTTCATTGAAAATGGATTTTCATTTGAAATCATCTAAGGAGTGAAGGAGGCAAATATTCATGAGAAGGAGGATTACACTTTATCTAAGAAATTCTTCTGCAGATGTATCTGATGGCTACAGCGAAGACAAACCAGTGACTTATATTTTTGCAAATATTTCCATTTGCAGGCATGATCAACCTGTCCATAGCATGCTATTCTGAAGAAGATCACAGGCTTACAAACTTGAGAAAGATGTAAAAAAATCTATCAGTTTGTTCTTTGCATAAAGCCATTTGTAACATTCCTTTCTTCCTGTGTTTGTAATGAGTATATGGTGTTGGAGATGGGGGTGGGGGAATCTGAGGAATAATTCCCCCAGCATTGCTTGGTTCTGTATATACTGAAATTAGTGTGATTGTTTAACCATCTTATTTAGACGCATTTTAAATGAATAGGACCTTAATTTGGGGCTCTATAGCTCAAGGAACTCTTTGAAAGAATGTAATAGGACTGGCAAGCATGTGAACAACACCATTTCCCAGAAAATACATCCGAAGACTGGGTTTGCCTTCTGCACACGGCAGGGGCCATTCTAGCTAGGCCAATCAGCAAAGTTAAGTTCACCACGACTTGAACTTCAGCTAGACCCTGAGGCAGGGACCAAGTTTATCTTGTTCATATCTTTATGGCAAGTGCCACATAGAAGACACTCAATAGTCACTGAGAGAGAAACACTCAATACAAACTTACAAAAAAAAGAAAAAGAAGAAGAAGACACAATATTTGTTGAAAGAATTAATGATTAGCCATCAAAACATCACAGAAAGAGGATATGGGAGAGGAAAAACATGAGGATTCCTTTCCCTAGGGTTTTCTTTAGATGAGGATTTTTCTTTAGCTGGACCTGAGGAACTGGGCTGCTGGAGTTGAGTTTAACTTTGCATGTAATTATCTACATACTAAGTGTCCAGCACTAAATCATAACAGAGAAACAGAAAACATGGCCTCTGCCTTCACAGAGATTACAGCATTTGTGTAGCTCTTTATCTTGGTTTTCTCGTTTGTTTTCTTTTATGGCACAAGATACTTTGAAGAACTATTTGACATGCATAGCAGCCAGTGTTTCCATGTCTTCTATTTGCACCTCAAGCTACCCATTCCTCCAAAATGTGACCTAGAAGAGTTGTCAAATTTATTTAATGCCTTCCTTGTTTCTTTCCTTTGTTTCTTTACATTTTTGGCTCCATTTAAAAAAATGAGTGGGTGATAAACACACCAAAAATTGAGAGCAAAGAAGAGCCACTGGGAAATGTGCATTTTCCCAATGGGGAAGGTGAGCTAAGACAGAGTTACTAGCAGCAAGGGGAGACAAAGCCTGGCATGCCTGCACGGTGACTGTGTACTAGAGGTGCTTCAGCTCTGGCAAAGGCCTTGGCGGCTTTCTCAGCAAAAGTGTGTTTCAAAAGTCCTTTCAAAAAAGATTTACTAAAAGCCTGGAGCAAGGGCAGAACGCAAGGGACAACTGAAAGTTGGCTTTAGCCTTGGCATTTATCCAAAATGTAATCTTCCTTTTATATCTCAACCTTTGAAAGGCTGAATAGCCAAACACCCACATCGACATCATTTCTGGCATCCTTGAATAACGTCCATAGTATTAAAAAGGCATGTCATTCTTTCAGATTTATCATTAACATCTGAGTACTTGCTTTTAAATATGTATAAATAATCTATAACCTGGAATAAAAATCTATTTATGGGATTTTTTTTTTTTGGCTGTGTCAGGACTTAGTTGTGGCACGCGGGATCGTTTTTCGTTGCGGCGCGTGGGCTTCTCTCTAGTTGCGGCGTGCAGGTTTTCTCTTCTCTAGTTGTGGCACAAGGGCTCCAGAGCACACGGGCTCTGTAGTTTGCAGCACGAGGGCTCTCTCGTTGAGGCGAACAAGCTCAGTAGTTGTGTCGCGCGGGTTTAGTTGCCCCACGGCATGTGGGATATTAGTTCCCCCACCAGGGATTGAACCCGCGTCCTCTACATTGGAAGGCGGATTCTTTACCACGGACCACCAGGGAAGACCCTATTTATGAGATTTATAATGCTGAAATTCCATCAGTCCGTTGAAGAATAAATATACATATATTATTATAAGAGTAAAACATAATTTTTAAAAGATTTAATTGCTGTCTTTCAGCTAATATTTCAGCATATATAAAACCGAGTTACCTCAAAAATAGGATGTTTTGTACAGTTGTTACTTTTGCCCACTCACTGTTTTCTTATTAAAAGTCTTCAAATAATAGGAGGAACCACGGGTACCTGAAGAAGGTAAAATGTGATGAAGGCACTGTGAATCGTGGGGAGGAACAGATTTTCATAGATAAGAGCCAAGGAAGTGCTGCCCCTTGGTCTGAGCCCACTTAGATCAAGATTTCCATTTGAGAAAGAAGAGGCTCAGAGAGCATAAGTGACAGTCCTGCAGTTATTCTATGGGACCTAGGCTAATCTCTGTCCCTTTGGGAGCAGTCCAATTTGGAATTTTAGAGTCCTTTCCCATACAGACCCAGGGATCAGTGAGTACAACATCTTTCTCCTTTCACAGGTGACAGAATTAGACGCCAGAAAATTATGTGACATACTTACTGTCTCAGAACTAAATTAAGTCTAAGTATACCACTCTTGAAGAAATAAGAATGAGATAATTAAATTAGGAGAGACTGATCTCTGATATGCAAATCTATTTAATTAAAAATATATTTGAGTTAAATAAATATAGATGGAAGTGCGTCCCACTGGTGCATTTAGGTTGGCACGCTGGACAGGCATGATATTAATAAGTGAACCAATCCTTTTCATTAACATTGCACAACCTTCAGGAATAATTAAAATCCTGTGACCTTTGAAAATAAACCCTCATCCTCCATTCAGGACAGTGATTTTCAAACTGCGCAACTCAGAGTCCTCTCACGGCCACAATGTGGGGATAATGGGACTTTGAGGACCTGACTTCCTCTGCTTCAACCAGAACATCCCCTTATTCCCACTTCCATCCATTTCATATATTGAGGGGGAAACAAATTCACATTATATACACACAGACACATACCCAAATGTATATTTTTTTCTCACCTAAAATAAGTACAGGTGGGACATATCTATGTTGTGTGCCTCCTGATATGATGTACTAAGAACTATGTAACATTACTTCACTGACATTCCTGACAAAAATTCATAACCTGTTCTATTCGTGAGAAAATAAGCAGATAAACCCAAACTGAGGGACATTCAGTGATGTGCTGGAGTTATGCATACAGCTCATGAGAGCTGACTGTGCACAGTTCTCTCCAGTGCCACATTCAGCAACATCACATCGGTAGCTTGACATCAAACATGGTGGGAATATTTATACCACAGAAATCGGCAAATGCAACTCAGCAGGAATTTTTTTTCGGAAAGACATCTGTTAAACATTTACCAGATCACTGCTGGACATTATACAAAACACTGTAATTGGCCTGTACATTTTGAAAATGTCAGTGCCATGAAAGACAAATAGTGCTGAGAAAATGTTCCATATTAAAAGAAACTAAAGAATCACAACAGCTAGGTGCATGCATAATCACTGATTGGTTTCTGAAAAGGAAACATATTTTGTTCTCAAAGATATTACTGAAATAATTTGTAAAACTGGAATATGGGGACTTCCCTGGTGGCACAGTGTTTAAGACTCCATGCTCCCAATGCAGGTGGCCTGGGTTTGATCCCTGGTCAGGGAACTAGATCCCACATGCATGCCGCAACTAAGAGTTTGCATGCCACAACTAAGGAGCCAGCGAGCCGCAACTAAGGAGCACACCTGCCACAACTAAGACCCAGCACAACCAAATAAACAAAATAAATATTAAAAGAAGAAAAATGTAACATAATAAGGTGACATTACCACACACCATTTGCTGTTTAAAAAAAAAACTGGAATATGAATTTTAGATTAGAAAAAACTTAAATGTGTATTTCTTAAGTACAAGGATATTTTCTTACACAATGATAGCATAATTATCAAAGTCAGGAAATGTAACATAATACAGTATTGTGAATGGGTAGATGTGTATGATGTATTTGGCATACTCTCAAATGGTTCAGAAAAACTAATACTTATAAATATACAGAGAGAGAAAATGATAAAACAATGTGGCAAGGGACTTCCCTGGTGGCACAGTGGTTAAGAATCCGCCTGCCAATGCAGGAAACATGGGCTCAATCCCCGGTCCAGGAAGATCCCACATGTCGCGGAGCAACTAAGCCCATGCGCCACAACTACTGAGCCTGCGCTCTAGGGCCCGTGAGCCACAACTACTGAAGCCCATGCGCCACAACTACTGAGCCTGCGCTCTAGAGCCCATGAGCCACAACTACTGAGCCCGTGCGCCACAACTACTGAAGCCCACATGCCTAGCGCCCGTGCTGCACAACAAGAGAAGCCACCGCAATGAGAAGCCCGTGCACTGCAACGAAGAGTAGCCCCTGCTCGTCGCAACTAGAGAAAGCCCGCGCACAGCGAGGAAGACTCAATACAGCCATAAATTAATTAATTAATTAATTAATTTAATTAAATGTTTAAAAAAACCCAATGTGGCAAGATGCTTCCAATTGGTGCATTAGGATAAAGGTATACAGAGATTTTGTACCCTTCCCACAACTTCTAGAAAATGTGTTACATATGTATTTTTTAACTTTTTATTTTGAGAAAATTTCAAACATATGGGGAATCCATTAAACCTTGCCAATCCTCAAAGAAATACATGGTAAAACAGTAAAGTCATATTTTACATCATTAAAACAATAGAATCAGGCTTCCCTGGTGGCGCAGTGGTTGAGAATCTGCCTGCCAATGCAGGGGACACGGGTTCGAGCCCTGGTCTGGGAAGATCCCACATGCCGCAGAGCAACTGGGCCCGTGAGCCACAATTACTGAGCCTGCGCGTCTGGAGCCTGTGCTCCGCAACAAGAGAGGCCATGACAGTGAGAGGCCCGCACACCGCGATGAGGAGTGGCCCCCGCTTGCCGCAACTAGAGAAGGCCCTCGCACAGAAACGAAGGCCCAACACAGCCAAAAATAAATAAATAAATAAATTTAAAAAAAAAAAAAAACAATAGAATCATTTAAAATGATAACACCAAATGCTGGCAAGTGAGGTGAAAATGTTTGGCGGATTTTAAATTGCCACAAACATTTTGGAAATTAATCTAGCAATATTTCAAAATTCATAACCCTGTGACCAATTACTTTCTCTTTTCAAATTTGAGACTGCTCTGTAGTGCAAAAATTCCAAACCCGCACAATTGTCCTGTAGGAATACAATTGAGTAAATTATGGCACAGAACCTCATGAAAAACTATAATTATTAAGACTGTGTAACAACATGGAAAAGTTATTTTTATGTGACAAATCAAAATATAAAATATTCTATAACTATAAAATTATTTAAAATATGTATATGGATACCAGAAGGCAATACAGAAAAATGAAAGCAGTTCTCTATTAGCATGGTGGAATTAAGGGAGAGATATTTTCTACTTAAAACATCTTTTAACTTGTGATTTATAGTTATATGATTGAAATATTATAACTTTTAACTTGTGATTTATGGTTATAAATATTATAATGCTTAACTATAAAAAATAAGTTCAGGGTAGGACTTGAACTCATACCACTGACTCCACTGGACAATTTTCTCATGGCCTGAAGCTGCATTAGAAAATAGGAAGTGCAGGTCTTTTGGGATCACTGGTGGCCTTTTCCTCTCTTTTTGACACCCTTCTTCCTAATGTCCCACATCTCAGGTGTATGCCCAGTGTTCTCGAATAGCTAAGGAAAGTATATATCACATGCAGTTAATTCCCCCACTAAATATGAAATGTCACGTTTCCACTCCCAAGAGGATTCACATTTTCAAAAACAAAGTGTTTACAGAATACAACCACAAACCCAAATCCATGCTAGATGCTGTAAGTTTCAAAGTACAAATACAAGGGAAAAGAAGACATGATAAAGTAATTTCTAACAGTGCATTTCAAAGATACTTGGGGGGCAGCAAGGAGAGTGGGTAGAAGAGACTTTCCTAGGGCCCATGCGACGATGTCACAGGAACAGCCAGAGCTCCTGCTCTCAGGCAGCGTGTCTCACTCAGACTCTACACATATGCTGTTCTTCTTCCTCCACTCCCGTCAGCTATGGCACCAGCAAATTTTATATCATTCTTCATGCTGAGTTTTTCTTTCTCCCAGTCACTTGTTCATAAATTTCCCTCACTGCATCACTGAAATCTGAGGCAACATTCCTGATAAATTCCTCACGCCCTTACCTCCTGTCATCCATAACATTATCGCCCTCTTTCCTAGGGATTCTCTTTATATTCAGCTCCAAAGAGTCCAGTGAGTGTTTTCTCACTGTTCATCTTCTTACAAATGCAGGGGAAGAAAAAATTCAGCTTTCCAACTAATTGGATCTTCTCCATGCATATTTAAAAAAGGGGGCAAGATGGTCAAGCTTGCTTTAAAGAAGTCTTCAAGGCCATCTCTTCAGCTGTTTTTCTGAACTCCACTTCTCCGCTTTCTCTCATTAGCTCTCATTTCCTCCCCTGCTAAGCTGACGAGCCAGGGTCAGGGAGAGGATGTGGGACAGGCTAAGTGCAATTGCAAAGGAGATGTTCTCTGTTAGCCATAGGGGTTGTTTTGGAAGCTTTTCCTCTGAAATAGTTTGGGAAACATAGAGAACACAGTGCAATCGTATAGCTTATAGTGAATGTGTAACAAGTGCAGGCATAAATATTGCTCTATTTATTCTCTGGCTAGGCATAATATGAACGTGCACAGCAGAGAAATACAGACACCCAATCTGAGTGGGGTAATACTCCTTATACCAAAGGATCGGCCGGTGTGGAGGCTGGTCAAGTCTCTTCTGGTCACCCATGAGGAGCTGGCCCTAGGACGGAGCATCGCCTCATCATCATCTGTGCCACTTCATTCTCCCTAACACTCTCCTTCCTTCCACTTCCCACCTCTAGTGGCTGTTGTGATTTGTGCATGATCCAGATCCCACTTGAAGACTGAGGACTTTCCCCCCGGCTGCTGTACATGTTGATGGTAGCCCTCTGCTTTCAGCCCCCCTACAGGGACTGCTAAGAGTCCCCTTATCTAAGGTCATTCCCCCACTACCCACTCAATAACTGGCCAATATAGGAGTATAAGGGCTTTGGTTGAGATTGCACTGCAGCCCAACTTCTCCCTCTGCCCAATCCTGCTTTCATCCTTCCCTGAATATAATAAATACCCTGCACGTTAATCTCTGTTTTAGCCTGATTCCCAAGGAATTCAACCTGCAACACCACTCCAGGTGTTTCAAGCAGAAAAAAGATTTCAAACATGGAATTAAGCTACAAAAGTGTTGGGTAGACTGAGGAGCAAAAAGGGGAAGGTGGGGTTCTCCAGAGGTCAGGAAGAAGCTTCTACTGCCCAGGTATGTGCCCAATGCTGTGTTGACTAGTCTAGAGAAGAGTTCACATATGGAGCACTTGCTGAAATGCGAGTCAATGCCCAGCTAACTGTGTGATGATCCACAGCCATTCTCCAAGACTATGATGCCTTCTGCATATAAGTGGGAGTATAACAGAAATCATTTTTCCCATCATCCTTCAAATTTTTCATGGTGACACCAATATTTGCAGTTACCCTAGGAAAGGAATACTACTTTTGGCTTATTATCCTGGTAGGGGAAGGAAATTCCAGGGGTTTTCACTAGGCCCTCCCTACTGCAATGGCTCTCACTTTATGAGCACAGAAGCCAATGAGGGGATTCTGCCAGTTGCTCGGTATCTCTATCCTAGCCATGATCCCAAAACTGGGGAAATAATCATAGTCTTAGCCTAAAACTCTATTAGTCATCTAACCTCTGGCCACCACTCTGATTGTGGGCCACAGCAGCATTTGAGAACTCCAGGATTAGCACTAAGCCTCTACTGGTCATCCTTGATGTGGCTATTTCCCATTCCCCAGTCCATGTTCACTCTGATAAATGGCTCCAAGTCTTTGGGAGGAAGGTGTAGAGGCAAATTTACAGCATATGCTTATGGCAATGTCACAAGGATCCTCCTTTCAAGGGACCCAATACCCCCTTTATTCAAGGGGCTCTGTTTCTCTGACCTGGCTTAGGTCTGGGAACAGTGTGAGAAGCGATGATTTTCATTGTCATAATTCAAGTGTGGTCTCTCTTTACTAGATTTAGGTTTTTTCCCCCCAAATGATATAGGTCCTAAAATATTTCAGTAGGTGGGTACTTTGGGGCACCTCTCAAAAGCCCAGACTTTTAAGACCAAAGCACTTATTTTCCCAGATACTGAGCATATTAGCAGCCAACAGTTTGCAGTGAAATCCCTCTTTGGAGCTTGCCTGGGCCTGAAGAGATAGCTGCGTTGCCCGAAATCATGCCTGTACCCAATGACTGGTTAGTCATTGACTGGTTGGTCTAATGACTGGGCATAAAGGCCAGATACCTTTGCTCCAAATATGAGCTCTCTGCAGGTCCATCTCAGGTTCAAAGCTCATCGCAGGATCAGCTGTAGCCTCTTTTGTGACTGCATCAAAGTTTAACTTCATCTTCTGCCCAATCCTCCTTCCTTCACTTCTCCATGGGTGTTAATCCCAAAAAACACTCCCCAATAAAATTTCACAATACAAATCTTGTCTCAGAGTTTGGTCCTGAAGAAGCTGAACTCTGACAATAGGCTAATAACTTATTTCAGTCCTAGGGACACTGAGATCAATTAGGCACCCCCAAAGATGCCCACATGACATGAAGAAACTTTCTGATTGCCACTCTTGCTCTGCTGCCCCTACAGTGATTACCCCTACTCTGGCTCCTCATCTGAATGTAAAACCTAAGGATTTTGGGGCCTGAACATATTTATACACAAGGCATCGTGCTTCAGGATTACGCATATATTTGTGGTAAGATATTTTTCTGCCATGAATGTTATTTCTTTTTCTAATTAATCAGGTTCATTAGATTCCACTTATATGATTTAAAAAGAGACAGATCTTCAACAAAACATCCATTTTCTAATCACCACTTGAAGTAGGGTAATTCTTGTCCATGCCTCTGCTTGAAGTTGGGAATTCCTTCTTAGTTTATAGTAGGAAAAAAAATCCCCTAGCCCAATGCAAAACAAAATTATGTAAAAGCAGACAGAGTTCTTACCTCCCCCAATTCATTTGCAATTCTAATGTTTAGTCATATATATTTTAAGCACTTATGTATGATGAAGCTGTTTATTTTCCAGAGTCAAATGTGGCATGATTATTTTTTTCCCCTTCTCTCTTATTCATTCTCTCAGGGAATGAGAGAAATCAAACAGTCTAGTTCACCATCAACTTAACTCTCACATTTTCTTTGCAGTGATTGCAAGATCTTCTCAAAAGTAAAATTTACTATAACAACAAGGCACTTCTCACTGTTTTCTCCAGCTTTAATAGTGTTAAGATATTAACAAGTACAATGAATACAATGATGATACTGATGAGCTCTCATTTGTATAAATATATCAAAAAGGATAAGTAAAGTTCAGTTAGTCTTGGAAAATCCCAACTCCCAATATGAATAAATAAAATCTATTAATGTAGAGCTGGTTATTACGGGTAGTATGTTGTTTAAAGACTGCTTTCCTAGAAAATGTATAATTGAAGATGCTAAGAGTATCAGATACTCAAAATCCATCAAGAAAATATCTGCATTACTAAATTTTCATAGGTGCCTTAGAACACTCTAATTATATAGCAAACACCATGGCTTTGTATTGAAAACAACTTGCCAAGTCATTTCAAAGTGGTAGAGCTAATACTGTTTTGTCTGAAGAAAGAATGTTGGAAAATGACTCTCTGCCATTTCCTTGTAATTAATGAACAGGTCCCCAGCCTCCCTGTGGCCCAGAGGTAGTAGAAATACAACCCAAGTTGTACCTTCTTGTCTAACAGCAAGGAAAAGAAAAAAAAATGTATGGCACAGGGGCACTCTTCACTGCAGTCTCTACAGAGTGACCCAGACCTGTGCACAGAATGAACCTTTCGTGAGATTAACTAAATAACATACCTGATATTCTTAAAAGGTAAATTTTTATTATGTTTATAGATGTGAAAATTGAAAAACCTTGTTCACCTAGATAAGTAAACAAATAGAAATCATTTAATCCACTCCATTCCCAATTATATGCTAAAAGTCCAATAGTAGTTATAGCACCAGAAATCATTTTTAATGATGTATCAGTTGATAACCTAATGAGGTCCTTATGCAAATCACTTGAAAAGAAGGAATTAGAAAGCATATGATTTACAAGTAGATTTGTTACCCAGTCTATTCAGTCATTCACTTTCTCATTTTCTGGGAAGTATGTTAAAAACACTTCACTAAAACTTATAAAATGGCAATTTATTATTCCTGTTACTCTTCCACTTAGAGGCACCTTGTGTAATATCATATAGCCAGAAAGGGTTGGGAAAATTGAAATAAGTTTTTATATACTGTTTTTATATTATCATGTAAATTAAATGCTGTTTTCGCCAAAATCTTGGAGCTGAAAACAGACACCAAGACATTGGTGAATGAAATGTCTCATCTTCTCCTTATTAGGAATGGTTAAAATACAGAGATAATAAGCTTGGTAAAAGATTGGTGTTTCCCATTATGCTCTGATTTTTTTTTGAATTTTCATATTTTCAGAAAGACAAAGCATGAAGCCTTGTTATGAACTGTCAGGTAGATGAAATAAGGCATATCATCTTCATTTTTTCCTGTATGCTTCTTGTGAAATCCTGGCAGAATAGTGGTACTATTCCCTACAGAGGCAACCTCGATAATGCATCCTTAGGTTTTGGTCTTGTCCCCAGAAGCAGATCCTGAGATGAAGATTCTTGTGTGAGTGACGTATTAAGGAAATAGGCGTTCCCAGAAGAAAGCAGTCAGGGAGTGAGGAAAGCAGAGCAGAGCTGGAGAAGAAACACACCAAGAATGGGATTTCAGGTGAATCCCAGCCTTGGGGAATTCTAGAGTATAAATCACACCACAGTTTTTCCCACCTCAAGGCAGGGAGCTGGGCTTTCCCACTCCTTGTATCAGTCAGCCACTGGCTATGGGCCACCGTGGGACATGGGGGGACGGAGGGACATAAGTTCCCAGGCACTCCTGGCTCTCAGTGTCTCCAGATAAGGCAACTCTAATAGTTCAAGGGTACTTCTATAAAGAAGGCTGCAGCTATGAGTCAATGAGAGCAAATCACACAGAGGCTGGGGTTTGGGCAAACAGAGGGGAGCAAGGCAATAGCAGTGACATCATCTACTCCATCTTCAATCAGCTTATTCTCCTTTCCGGTCTCACTCTCCCCATGCCTTCAGTCTTGCTTCCTGAGATCACGTCCCAAATAAACTACTTGCACCAAAGGCCTTGTCTTAGGTTCTGCTCTCAAGGTCACACTAATGAGTTTCTTCTCCTCTTAGGAGGAACACCTTTCAGGCTCTTCCTCAAACCAAGAAGAACTTCCTCCACACCTACATGCGTTTGGAGCAGAGCTTCTCTCTTCAAAGTTGATTTTCTTTATTGAGTACCATCGAACCGATTACCTCACTACATACAGAGTAAGCAACTGTTTTGTATAATTAGCATTACATGAGTGCTATTTCCACTGGCAGGAATCTCCCCAGCAGGAGGGAACTCAAAGTTTCCCAATCCAGCTTGCCATAATTTGCTGTATTTATTTTTGGTAATTCTGCATCAGTGCCTTGTGCTGATGTAATAGAAGCCCTGTGCCCTGTGCCAAGTAATAGAAGCAGAAAAATGTGTCATCAAACTGGCCAATCTTCCTGATTGTACTCCTTGGATGCACAGCTATTCTACTCCAGCTTTCCTCACCTTAGTCCTTCCTTCTTTGTTTCGCTCTCAAAACCTAGGCACTGAGTTGAGATTACTCTCACTTATTCTTAAAAACACTACTTGAAGAGACAAGTGACAGACTCAAGAAAATATGTGCAAAACACACACCTGATAAAAAGACTTGCCCTCAAAATTCAACAATAAGACAATCTAATTTTTGAAAAATAGGCAGAAGATTTGAACAGACGCTTCACCAAAAAGATACAGGTGACAAATACATACATAAAAAGATGCTCAACATCATTAGTCACTGGGGAAATGCAAATTAAAACTACAATGAGATACACACTCCCTAGATTGGCTAGAGATTCTAACCATTTGTTTGAACTGCTTATTGAAGCTATATTGCAGCCCAACTTCTCCCTCTGCCCAGTCCTAATTCCTTCCCTTTCTCCATAAATGCTGACACCAAGGGTATTTCCCAAGAAACCTTCTGCAGACTTATCTTCCTCTTCAAATCTGCTTCTCAGGAAACCCAACCTGTGACAACTCTCCTGTCTGGTTTCCTCTTTGAAGCCCCTGGGATTTTTGCTCAGCACTACACGGGAGAATCTCCTATATGAGGGAGTCAAAGAGAGACTGAGCCCCTTGCTTTTAAAATAAGATCTAAGTCTCTGGAGAGCTAAGGAATGTTCCTTCAGGGAGTAAAGACAGGGTGCCATCCAAAGGAATTCGGAGTTACCTTCTGGTCAGCCAAGGCTCTCAGGAGTACTTAAAATTTCATTCCGCTCCAAATGTCTAGTTCCATGCCCAGACTCTTCTCCTAAGCACCTGGATTGCTCTGTGTAAGAGGTTGGGTCCGCTGGGGAGCAGACTTTGAGATGAATACTTGTGTGCAGGAAGTTTACTAGGTAGTGCTCTTAGGATGGACACCTGTGTGGAAGTGAGAGCAGCAGGACTGGGCAGAAAGAGAAATTGGACTGTAATGCAGCCACAAAAAAAAAGGTGTGGTAGGCAGAACAATGACCCCTCCCCAAAGATAGCCGTGTCCTAATCCCTGTAACTTGTGAACACGTTCCTTAGATGCCAAAAGGGACTCTTCACGTAAGTTAAGGATCCTGCGATGGGGAGTTCATCCTGGATTATCCAGATGGGCCCAATATAATCACAAGGATTCTTATAAGAAATAGAAGGAGGCAGGAGGGTCAGAGTCAGAGAGAGAAGAAGTAATGATGGAAGCAGAGGACAGACAGGAGAGAAGATGCTATGCTGCTGGCTTTGAAGAAGAAAGAAGTGGTCATGAGCCAAAGGATAGAGGTGGCTTCTAGAAAGTGGAAAAGGCAAGGGAATGGATTCTCCCCAAGATCCTACAGAAGTAATGCCGCTCTGCTGACACCTTATTTTTATCCCAATAAGATCCATTTCAGACTCCTGACCTCCAGAACTGTAAGATAACAAATTTGTGTTGTATGAAACCCGTAAGTCTATAGTAATTTGTTATAGCCAGTAATAGGAAACTCATACAAAAGGCCTCAGCCAATTCCATGGGGAGCTCTGAAGCTGAAATGGCCTTTCAGACTTGTCCCAAGTTAGGTTCATGGACTGGGCATTTATACCTGCAAATAAACCATCCACTGGATGCAGACTGTTCTCCAGAAAACAGCGTGACCTTGAGCAAGGAAGTTTTTTCAACCAAGGGCAATTCCCAGAGAGGGCTCATAGCACTCCCAGAGGCTGAGGCAACAGGTGCTTACGTCTTGGCAGGATGAGAAGGTGGATCTCCGCAGCATACTACAGAATCCACTGTACTCTGAAAATCTATGTATTTTCCCCATCCTCACCTCCAGTTCTTGCAGTACTGATATGTAGCCCCAGAAGGGAAGACAGCTTCACTTAGATGTGCTGTTACCAAGCAGATTAAACTCTTGTATCCTATTCTTACTTCAGCATTCTTGAGCTTTCTTGTTTTTTTTGGTGGGGTCGGGGGAGAAGGGGGACGGCTCCATTTATGTTCTGTATGCCTCAGTTCTCTTGGGTCTCTAAAGTTAAGAAAAGCTTCAGAGAGCAGATTTTCCCAGAAACTACTCAAGGAGCAAGATCAATACAATCATTCTGAAACATGCTAAAAGTAAAAAGGAGATACTGTTTAGCTGAGAACTCTAGAGGGAAATTTAGGAATTCATTTTAAGAAACACATTTCTGAAGATTAGGTCTTTGAAGAACACACAAAATGATGCAATTCTAATTTCACACATGTTGTCAATGTCATTTGTTGAACTATTATGAAAAACTGTTAAGTGAATGTTTAAAGGGGGTAAAGAGTGAATTTGTTTTCAATAGAGCAAGAGTTACATTTTTGGCATTTTTTCGCTACAATCTGTTATTGCTTGATTCTTAGAACATAAAAATACATTTATTCCTTTGCATATACTACTTTCTAATATAGATACTCAAATCCTGTATCGAGTGTGAAATACTTCCATTTCCACACGCTCCGACTTCCATTACACCTTGCTTGAACTAATTCGATAGCCTCCCTCACTTGTCCCCCTGCTACCAGTCACCACTTCAGTGCACTCAGCACACTGTGGCCAGATTAATCTTTCTGAACAACATCCTTGATTATGCCATGTTTTTATTCAAACCCGTTTAGTATCTTCTCAATGTCAGACTAGTTGTAAAGTCTTCCCCTTGGTATTCAAAGCCCTTCATATGTTGCCCCCAAAATACCTTTTCAGATTTCCCACTTAACCAACCACTACCATACCTATCCCATGATCCCAGCCAAATTGTAATGCTTCTTGTTCTCTGAAAATTTTGTACTGGCCTGCTTTTGTTACTGCTCTTCCTTCAACCTGGAACACTTTATCCACTCTTGGTAGCTTAAATCTTATAATCTGACAAAGCAAATGTTACAAACCACCAGGTAAAGCCTTTGCTGATTCAACTAAGTAGATGTGATCTCTCCCACTTCCCATTCCCCATAAGACTCCTGTCCTAGGTGGACATTATTTGGATTGCAGGTAATAGAAACCTACTCAAATGGTTTAAAGAAAAGGGCGAATTTATCTGAAATATAAGGGGGTATCATAAAATCTGAAGTCCCAAATGGCAGCCACAGCTCATGAGAATCAAGAGAAAAACTAACCCAGAAAAGCAAAACAGACTGCTATGAAAAAGCTGAAATTAGTTCTTAGAAATTAAAAGTGTGATTTATAGCAATAAAAATAAATGGGTTGAAAAGCAGAATGGACATAGTTGAAGAAATTATCTGAGAGAATCACTCTGCTCCATCTTCCAGTACACTAATTAACTCAGCAAAAAGATACTGGGAGAGTGAAGACAGAAAATGAAAGTAGATTAAAGGGGAGGTAGGTCACAGATATTGAAATTCTAGCTGTTGATAGAAAAACATTAATTTATAACCAAAAAACATTTCAACTTAATAGCAAGCACTAGCATGGATAGAAGATGAACAGCTTCCAAAATATTAGAAGTAGTGGAGGGCAAATGGTGGGGAGAGTAAGGAGTACAGGGATCTTGTTTGCTCATTTCCTTTAAGTTTTGCCAAAACAATAGATGGCAAGGGATCTTATTTTTGTTTTAATTTGCATTTATGCTTTACTAGTGAGGTTACTCATCTTTTCATATGTTTGTTGGGTTATTCACATTTCTTCTGTAAATTGCCTGTATATATGCTTTGCCCATACACCTACTGGGTTCTTTGTCTTTTTTATTGATTTACAGTACTCTTCATATGTTACAAAGATTAAAACTTTGTCTAATAGACTGTATTTGTTTCTTGTCTTTAAGCTTTCTCTTTTTTTTTGCCATAACACATTTTTAATTATTCAGAAGAAATGTGCTAGAGGAAAACATAGGTGAAGGCTCTCACGATATTAGGGTTGGAAAGTCATTTTTTCTTCCTCTATTATTTCTTTTCTTAAAGAAAAAAATAAACAGGAAAATATTACCATCTAACTAGACAATAATTTTTAAATTCTACATGGAAAACAATGACGCTGACACCATAAAAGGAATATGATGCTCACTAGACACCAGGTACAATTCTAAGCTCTTCATATGGATTAACTCGTTCAATCAGCACAACTATTTTGTCAAGTATTATCATCTTCTTCATTTAACAAACGAGGAAACTGAGGCACTGAGAGGTTAAGTACCTTCCCAAGGCCACAGAGCAGGTAAATGGCAAAAAGAAGATTTGAACCTAGGCAATCTAGTTCCAAGGCCCATGCTTTAAAGCTCTGTGCTATAATTCTATCTCTCAGACAAACTCTACAGAAAAATAACGTTCCAGAGCATAAGGAAGTTAGATGTGGACATATTTTTCATTGTCACCTGGGTACTGACCCTGCTTTCTTCCCTATGATGATGTTGTCTTCAAAATGCTGAACGTGGCTCAAGAACCAGGAGAGTCCAATGCCTGTCAAAACTGCTATAAAGTGAACTGCACATATTCTTGGTGTATGTTCTTCCAGAATAGTTATGTAAGGCACAGTACAAAAGGTTTGTAGCATAGCAACAAATGAGCTGTTTTGTCAATTCCATACCCTATCAGGGCACCCAGCTGCCTCTGACAGTCTTTGTGCAAGTCCAAACCAAGATATGCTACATCTGTCCCTTCTCTGTGTAGTACCACACTTCCATTAAGCTCTGAATCCTAGATATATACACTGGGCATCATAGAAAGAGTGAGTGTGTGTGTGTGTGTGTGTGTGTGTGTGTGTGTGTGTGTGTGTGTAAATGTGACAGATCAGAAAAAAATTATTAAAAAAAGAAACAAAAAGGATGTTAAACATACCCCAATTCACACAATCAGAACAACCCTATATCCCCTGGTCTGTGTAAAAAACAAATAATAACAACAAAAAACCCAAGTCCTGTTGTGAATCATAAACCTGCATTTAATGGAATAAATAATAAATGTAATATCCTGTGTCAGTCATGGTCCCAGCAGGAAACAGATGGTACACTCAAATTAGGATGATTTAAAGAGGGAATGTTACAGGTAATATCCCCCGAGAGGCAGACTGAGATGGAGATTAGCAAACAGGAAGTTTATAGTGAAGTGTTCTGAGAATTAAAACTTGGGGAAGAAAAGGAAGCAGAATTAGGCAGAGAGAGAAGTTGAACTATGATGCCATCTCATCTAAGGTCTCAGTAGACTCTATCAGGAGCCCGGAAGCCGGGACAGTTCTTCAGAGTTGTCCAAAGTTTAGCAGAGGTCAGGCCATTATGCCCCCTGCACTGGCCAATCACTGGCTATTGGCTGCCCATAGGAAAAGGCACACACTTGGGCAAGGCAGCTCCTTCAGGAGAAGGCAAGTCCCAGAGAGGAGAGGACTGACACCTGAGGGCATCTAGTGGAGTAAGTCCTCCCATCCTGAAGAAGGATCTTGGCAACACAGCACATCAGCTACTACAGGGTTTCTTAAAGAAACTACTTCCCAAAGTACATGCAGGGTGTATGAAAAATCCAATGGAAAATTCTCAGATAACTTCATTCATACAAAGAGATACGAAGCGTTGCAGCTCTCCAATGAGAGACTGAACGGACAATGGACAATGGCCGGACCACATATAAAAATAGAACCCTCACACCAACCTGTAGCAACCAGGCCAGGGAACGAACTCATTTACTATAGTAACCAGCCCAGAAAGCCAGTCTGCTCTCTGTAAGTCAATTTTGTAGAGAGTCAGATTTCTGTTTGTGGCAACAATCCAGGACGCCAAAGAATAACTCCTGTTATTCGGCACCGAATGTGGCCACCTCCAGCTTAGGACCAACGAAGAGAAGTCAAATATGCTCCCCAAACCAATCACATACGATGCCCTAGTTAGCCCACCTGCAGTTCCCCCATGCCAACAGCCTGCAATCAGAGCATCCCTGAAGCCTTCCCCTTTTTCCACTATAAAGCTTTCCCACTCGTCTGCCTGCCTTTGAGTCTCTGCCAAATCACAAATGATGGTGGCTGACTCCCTTGCTATAGAGAGTTTAGAATAAATAGCCTTTGTTCTCCTGTGGGTGGTCTTCATTTATTTCCACACAAGAAAGCCTCCACTGAGAAGGTGATCTCAGTAAGAGGACAATTTGCTTCGTCCTGAGACATCTGGACCCAAACCCGGAGTTTCTGAAAGCCATCCAAGAATTTTCTTTGCTTTACAGCATAAGTATTTATTTACTTTTGGCTGCATTGGGTCTTCGTTGCTGCGTGGGCTTTCTCTAGTTGCGGTGAGCAGGGGCTACTCTTCGTTGAGGTGCGCGGGCTTCTCACTGTGGTGGCTTCTCTTGTTGCGGAGCGGGCTCTAGGCACATGGGCTCAGTAGTTGTAGCGCATGGGCTTAGCTGCTCCGCAACATGTGGGATCTTCCCGGACTAGGGCTCGAACCCGTGTCCCCTGCACTGGCAGGCGCATTCTTAACCACTGCGCCACCAGGGAAGTCCCTACAGCATAAGTATTTAGAATAAAAAATATATATCAACTTGCTTTTAGGACACATCTAGGTGGACAACAGATCTAGAAAAAAGAGCAAGTCTGAGTTGAGTACACCAGAAAGATTTTAGGAAGATCTTCCAATATACAGGAGTAGGAAACAGTCTCAATTTTAACAGGCCAGTTGACAACAGTCTACACTCAGTTACTCCAAATATTTTACATGAGCATATGCCCTGGGGTAAGGTACGTTGCAAATGTTCGAGATCTGATATGAATAGGCAGCTTTGAGAGGAATGAGCTTCAGGGAAAAAAAAGTTACTTTCTCAAGTATAAAGGGGACACTTTCTGTGTTCTCTTCTTCCCACCATGAATCACCCACCATGCCCACGGAAACCAAACTGGGTAGCTTCTGTCTGAACCAGGAGCTCTTGTTAAGATCTCCTTGTTGTTAAGTGTGAACTTAACTTTCAGGCCACACACTAGCTTATTAACCCAAATAACTGATTCATGCTGGACATTTGCAGAATTACAGCAGACCAGTGGCAATGGAGAGGGAGAGGAGAAGGGGGAAATTACACCATCAAATAATTTAGTAGGCAGTTAACTATATCACCTCAAGCTAGGC
This sequence comes from Balaenoptera physalus, assembly GCF_965194825.1. Lineage (NCBI taxonomy): Eukaryota > Metazoa > Chordata > Mammalia > Artiodactyla > Balaenopteridae > Balaenoptera > Balaenoptera physalus. Next base: position 39,341,856 of record NC_138903.1, read on the forward strand.
CTGAGTGAGACTAACTCCTTAGCCCTCATTAACATCTCAGCAGGCCTTAGTTTACCATATTAGCTAGCTGAGCCCCTAGAGAAGGACTCCAGATGGATTCAGCTTAAAGAGAGGGGTTTCTGGGAGGCTTGGGGTTACCATAAATGGCACATGAAGCTTATATGGGAAGTTGGGTGGAGAAAACATTGATTGGAGAGCAAAATAGAGGACTACAAGGAAAACCAAGCTTGCCTATGGCTGACCCTGACTCTTAGCTTAACTAGCTCATGAGCCAGTTGTAAGTGAAAGTCTTTAAAACACGGGCATATTATGTATGATTAAATTCCTGCAGTGAGGATAGGAAGAGTGGCCATTAGAGATTACTTAGGAAAGCATCATTCCTCATCTGCCCAGCCCAACACAACCCCTCCTAACCACCAGCCAAGCCCTCTCACTGCCAGCCCACTCTAAGTCCTATGGTAAAGGAAGGGTCTTCGGCAGGGCCAGGCCTTGCTCCCCATGGCTATTTGATTGACCACCTTGACTTCTGCGGGGTGCTGGCTGATGAAGGTACTCCCATTCCCTGGAGGTCTCCAAGTAATATGTATGTACTTCCCCAGCTATGTGGTTTGAAGCCTGCTCCCCTGTCTAACTGAGAGGTAAAAGGAGCAATTATAAAATGATTACTATAATTAAACCTCGTAACAACCCTATGAGTTTCTTACTCTTTATACTTTACACTGAAGGGGAGCAAAATATGCCACCCCAAAATATGCCACTTTGGCATAAGGATTGTTTTGAGGTGAAAGCAATTAAGAGACAGCAGACATAGAGGAACTCTCTTCCCTCCCCCTTTCTGCCTAAAAGCAGGACACAAATTTCTCTTTGTGAAGGTGTCCCCCATTCCTCCTCCCACACCAGCAAGAGGAGAGAACTAGTCTTAATCACAAGAGGGACAGCACCAACTTAAGTGTGCATAACAAACCTTACTAAATAATCCTTATCTTCCATTAGTTTCCCCCATGTATTTCCCTTCTCAGAATTTACAGCCCCTAGAAGCCCAAACCCCTTTTCCTTTGTCTAGTCACTTCTCCTCAGTGTACTGCCCTTTGTTAAAATGGCATATAAACTCTCAAGCCTAGTCACTTCTAGGCTTGGGTTACTACTTCTTTTCTGTGAAACTCCTGTATGCCTGCATAATAAATCTTTTCTCCTGTTAATCTGTCTTTTGTCAGTTTAATTCACAGACCCCAGTTACCGAACCTAAGAGGGGATAGCAAAAGCTTTTTTTCTCCTACACCAATAACCTCACTTTGCAGATGAGAAATTGATTACACAGAGAATAAGGGCAAAACAGCTAGTAGCCAGTGCCAGGATTTGGAACCAGGCAGTGTGATTCCAGTCCCTACGCTCTTTCTTTTTTAGCTCTATGCTCTTTCGTAATTACTCCACTACAACTCCAGTTTAGAAAAACAGTATTCTTACAGCCCAGTTTCACACAGGGGTCACACTGCATTCGAAATACATTTTGAGTCTCTAAATAGTAAAATCATACTCAGGAAAGAAAAGTTGCAAAGGAGCATGAGATGGAAGCCTGAAATCTGCCTTAGGAAGTCTCAACCTGGGGCACGTGCCCACTGAGTGAAGAATCTCTTTGAGTGTTTTTAATTCCCTCCTCCATCTCTCTTTGCTGCACACATACAGGAAAATTCACGTATGTTAAATATGCACGTGAGGTCAGGCCACTGTGTGCAAAGCAAGGCAAGCTGTGTGGACTTCCAAAAGGACTCAGAAATAAAATGAAAAAGAGAATGGATGATAAGGACAAAAGGCTCGTACACTGGTCAGCTTCTCTACCCACGTGCTGCTTCTAGGCAGCCTATGATTACGAAATGTGATTTCTGCTGGTCAACTGAAGGCAGCTCTGAAGCCTCATGTGATCGGAACAGTGCTGGGCCGTGCTTCCGGCGAGCTCAGGAGGAGAAAGCACGGCCAGGAGGGTGGGGGGAGGAGGGAGCACCCCACCTCAGGGAGGGCTCCTTCCAGCAAGGATGCTGTGGGAAGGCAAGGCCTGAGTGTTTCTGACTGCTCTCCGATTTCCTTCTCCTAGGATTGCTAAAATATCTCCAAATGGCTTCAGAGCCCTGGACCTCGTGGAAGTGTTTGGATGGGCTGTGATGACGCCATGCACACATCCATGCAGCTCCCAGAGGCTCAGGATATTTGTCTGTCAAGGAAGCTGCAGCCCACACTTTCCCCATATCAATAAGACATTCCAGGTGGTGAGTATGAGGCGAATGTCTGCACCCCTAACTTGGACAGAGACACTTGGCTTCATGTCATGGGATGTGAGCTGTAACCAGAGATGGCAGATGCTTCACGTCCCACCTCATTACCTAATCTCTTCAAATGAAAAGCAATAAACATGCTGCTACCTTAAACATATCATGTTTGTTCCACATTGATGGAAACTCTGTGCTCTAGCTGCACATAGTAGATTTCAGGTCGTTGGTTAATAACAATTCATTACTTTAAAACAAACAATTGAGGCAGTCATTAGAAGGGTGGTTACTAAACAGGGAGCCTGAAATAACCCTTTCAGTCTTCGCTGAGCTCAGGATCAGGGGACTCCACAATGATAGACTTTGGAGGCATGCACCAACCTCCTTGGCAGAGAGATTTTTATACCTCCACATTCCAGGAGCAATGATGGGGGAGGGCAAGAGAGAGGAGGGGAAAGAAGGGGGGACAAAGAGAGAGGAGGGGGGAAACCCAGAAACGTGAGAGGAAGAGAATGGGGAAGGGGAGAAGGAGGGGAAAAGAGGAGGGGAAGAAAGAGGAAGGAGGTAAGAGGAGGGGAAAGGTTAGGAGGGGGAAGGAAGAGGCAGTAGAGGGAGAGGGATGGAGGAAGAGAAGGAAGAAAGAAAAGAAAAAGAAATGTGCTCTATCATATACCTTATGAGTTGGAATTTTAGGGGAAGAAAAACAGTAACAAAGATTTTTTTGTTTGTTTGTTGTTTCTTAATGCAGAGAGGATTTTTGTTGCCACCGCTGCAGCTGGCTATACTCCATGGTGACTGAGCATCTGTGGGGGAAAATACTGAATAGAATGGCTTAAGCAACCTAGGGAAAGAAGAAACATGTAGAGGAAAAAGAAGCCTGGGGAGAGAGGATGATGAGACTTTTACTTTATTATTACTGCTGTAACACAAGGGAATCCCACGTTGAACAGATTCCAAAGTACTGCTGACCTGATTTTAGTGACATTTCTAATCCTGCCTAGAAGCACTCAGTAACTGACAGCAGGTAGATTTTATTTGAGAGAGAGGAGGGAAGGGAAAGACATCAATCATCAAACGCTGTTTACCATTTGGCTCCCACATTGCATTGAACCCAAAGTAGGAAACAAAACAATGTGACAGAACAAACAGAAACAAAGGTGGGAAGGTTCCAGGGGTTTCTCACGGGGCTGCAGTGCAGGTCTGACAGAGGCAGGGGCACAGGAGCAGTTACTGAGCACTGCAGAAAAAGTGCACTCAGAGCCTGCAGTTAATTGCCCTTCAAGTGTTTTACCAGGTCTCATATTGTTCAGTATTTTTCTTTGTAAAATGGTATATAATATTTTATTTTTTCTCAAAATAACATTTTGGCAGGGAGTCACAAAAATAAGGTGGATAAACAAAGATTAGTGGCTGAGATCTGAGGACCAGCAGCATCAGCGTCACCTGGGAGCTGGTCAGAAATGCAGAACTGGGGACCCGCCCCAGGGCAACTGAATGGGAATCTGGATGTGAATCAGATCTCCAAGGGATTCACAAGCAGACGAAAGTTTCAGTAGCTCTGGTTAAGAGAAAAAATGGAATGCTAACGTCCCACATAGTTATTTATCTGGGGCCTTTGTTCTGTCTGAAATCCACTGTACCCACCTGGGTATGCCTTTGTAACAGACCTGTGCAGCCTCCATCCCCTTCCCCATCTCACAGCCCAGGCAGACATTGCTAACTGATGAATCAATAGTGGATACCTAGAGCACTGTGTGTCCTTAATTTGTGAAGTTAAATCTAACTCAGCAGCAAGAGGAAAAAAAAAGTGATCAGAGTTGGTATGCCGGCTTAGGTTCTGTGTGTGTATACATGCATGTGTGCGCTTTTATCAGTGGTTCTCAAGCTTTAACATGCATCAGAATTATCTGGAGGACTTGCTAAAACACAGATTGCTCAACCCCAGTCGCAGAGTTTTTGAATCAGTGGGTCTAGGGTGGGGCCTGAGAATTTGCATTTCTAACTCATTCTAAATGCTGATGGTGCTGGTCCAGGGATCACACTTTGAGAACCACTGGTCTCTACTCTTCCCCTACCCACCTCCCTCATATAAAGGCATTGTTCTTTATCCCTCCCTTTAGAACCTTCCTCTGCAAGGTGAGGAGTAGTAGCTTGATGTGGTAGCAGATATTAGCTGCTTGCCCTGTTACACTTAAAAGAAGTTTTACGAATATTTTAAAGGGAACTCCTAAGAATACTGTCTTAACCAAAAGATCTAAAGATGGATTTTAGAAGAGTCATGTGTAGGGGGTGGGAGATGGGTGTTTGGGGGCTGGCAGAGCCATGTTGTGTCCCCCAAGTACCATCACCTAGACAGTTGCCCCCTAGGCCCCACGAGTAGGACCATGGACAGCTCTTGTGAATCGTCAGCAAGGCATGGGTCACTCTGCCAGGGAGACCCTTTTCTTTATCATAAAAGAGAAGGGAAAAAAACCTACAAAAAAAGGGGAAAGGCTGTCTTGCAACATCTTTGGGAGACAAGTAATTTCTTTACCTTATTTTAAAACGTGAAGCCTTCTTTATTTCAGGGAATGTAATGAGCACTAGAGACAGTAAGTCAAAGACATGGTTCCCAGATCCAAACATGAAATCACAGGGTATTATGAATAATATAGTGCAGGTGAGAACCAGGTGCTATGAGAAGAGAAGAAGGGAGGCTTATTCATCCCAGAAGTTAGCAGGGCTTCCTGGAATAGGGGGGTGGCTAAGCTGATTTAAATAATGATCAGGAGTTACCTTAGGCAGGAGAGTATCATAATAGATGCATTTACTAGACCTATTACAGTTGGCAACTTTGTGGAGAAAGGATTGGAAGAGTCAAGACTTGGGACAGGGGACTGGTTAGAAGATGGTTATAGTAGTCTATGGAGACCCAAACTAGAAAATTGCAGTGGGGAAGAGAAAAAATGGACAGTCAGGAACCATTAAAGAAATAGAATTATCAGGTCCTGGATTAGCTGTGGATTAGCTTTAGCATGCTTGTCCAGAATAACTACACAGATGTGTGGCCACAGCCCATTTAGGACTGCTTTCAAAAGAGGACCCCATCCTACTTTAACCCTCTACTATCACCACCATACTCTTTTCTTTCTTTTCCACTGATTCCTCCAGAACTGACCAGCGTCACTTCAATACTCTTGTTTTCAGCCATCCCAATCAAACAGGACTCCTTATGGACTATGTCACGTTTGTGTACCACCCCACAGTGTCTTCCCTGGCCCTACCTCCCTCCTCCAGGTACCAAACTCTGCTAACAGCCCCACTACAGATATGACTGGTACCCAGCCTCCTGGGGGACCTTTTTTTTTTTTTTTTTACAACAACTCTTCTAGTAAAATGCCACTTGCATTTATATACTTGTTTCTTTGCAGACCTGTGCTTAGATAAGGCCTGCCTCCGAGCTATCCCTGCCTTTCTATTCATGTTCCTATCTCAATAATGTCACAGTTTTCTTTCTGAATCAAGATTTGGCGGGGGGGGGCGGGAGTGCCGTGCGGCTTGCGGGATCTCAGTTCCCCAACCAGGGATTGAACCTGGGCCACAGCAATGAAACAGCCTAATCCTAACCACTAGACCACCAGGGAACTCCTGAATCAAGATTTTTGGCTACCTCTTCCAGGTAAATTCCCAGCCCCATCTGCCTCAGCAACTTCAACCCCTGGTTATTACCTGCCGTCGAGGTATTTCCATTTAGTCCAAGGGGTGTCTCAATACCCACTATTTGGCCATTGCAGCAGATGCCTCTGGTACCCTACATATATCCCCTGGGCCTTCCTTTGACTTTAGCCAAAACTATGGTGTTCAGTTCTGTGCAAAAACCCATTTCTGCCTTCATCCCACCGGAAGCCACACCTCTTTCAGCTTTTTGCTCTAGGATCTTCTCCAATATACTAGTAGTTTGCTCTGCCTGCATGTAAGCATGACCCAAAAGTGTGGGAAAGCAATGACCCCAGGGGCAATTCTCAAACAATAGGGGAAGGGAGTGATGAGTAAATAGATAAAAGCTCTGGGTTTCTATCAGTTTCCTTACACTTATTAGAAGGCCCCGGTGGAATCAAGACCCTGTTCCTCATAGCAATGACCTCAATTACAAACCCTTATATTGGGTTTTCTACCTTCCCTGTCTCTCTTTCCCACTTCTCCACTCTTGCTTCCTGCAATTTTCTCCCAAATAAACCACCTGCACTCAAGTCCTTATCTCAGTTTGGGTTCCCTCAAGGCAGAGTCTAAGATAGTCATAGAGTATGTTTTACACTCTCTTCTAAAATTACTCTCTTTCCAAAAAATGCCAAACAATATATACCATTCAAGAGGAAGAAAGGAAGGGTATAGAGATCTATGGGGTAGAGGTAAGAAAGGCAGTATTAAAATAGAGAACTGATGATATTAGGCACAACAAGGAATTTTATATGCAGACAGAAGTCTGAGGCCCAGGTTGTCAGTGTCCTTTGAGTTAAAGAACCAATCTGCAGGCAGACCACAATACAGACTTAAGGCTCTTGGGCAAAGGGTACTGGGGGGTTGGTGTGCCAACAAGGTACTTAGTATCACAGTCTTTAAATTATAATATGATGGTACCTCTGGCGTACTACAACATAGAGACTCTGACATGAGATCAATTAGTCTAGTGGTAAAAAATAACTGTTGACTTTTTGGGGGGCAGGAGGACAGAAGGTGAAGAAGAGGAGAGTGTTTGGGAAGGGATGAAGCAAATGTTAAAAAGCAGCTGAGAGAGCAATTGATCCTTAGTGCTTTCTGACAAGAACTATAAGAACCCAGACTGGTGATGGTAGAAAATAGGATATAGACCCACCCTTAGCAGATGCTGTTGGTGCCCAGCTCATATGCTCTCGTATGCACTGTAGTGGGTTTAAAATAGTCTACAGATTCTTTGACACACCTCCTTTCAAAAGGTAGAGACTGATAACCCTCCCCTTGAGTATGGGCTGGAATTACTGATTTGCTTCTAATGACAACAGAATATGGCAGAAATAGATTATGGTGTGTGACTGCCAAGACTAAGTCATAAAAGGCATTGTTCCTTCCTCCATGCTCTCTCTTGGATCACTCACTCTGAAGAAGTCAGCTGCTATGTCTTGAGGATTCACAAGGAGCCCTAAGGAGGGACCCATGTGGCAAGGACATAAAGCTTCTTGCCAACAGTCATACAAGTGAGCCATCTTGGAAGCAGATCCTCCAGCCCCAGTCAAGCCTTCAGATGACTGAAGCATGGCTACCATCTTGAACACAACTTCATGAGAAACCTTAAGCCAGAATCGCCAGTTAAGCTGATTTCCTGACCCACAGAAACAGTGGCTTAGAAACAATAAACATTCATTACCTCACAAAATTTGGGGGTAGTTTGTTATGCAGCAATAAATAATTAATATATTCACTATTCTAGTGCATGCCAGCCCAACAGCTACCAAATGAAGGCACCTGTAACTCTGTGCCTGAGGGCTTTTTCTGGCTGCTGGAGCCCACTCATTCCGCATGCAGGGGCAGGCCAGAAGTATCAGGGAGTCAATATCCCCAGAAGTAGCCCTCCTACAATGACTGACAGTTTGCTGGATAAACACTCCAGCCTCCTTGCCCCTAAACGTAGAACACCATCTTCCAGAGGTTCCCAAAAGAATTGAGCCTCAGGTGGTCACAGGTCAGTAACCTACTCATTAATGCACATTTTATTGGCTTCCACTCCATCTCCATCTTACTTCTCTATTCTCCTACCTATGACTACTGAGATCATTTCCCAAACAAAGTACTTCTACTCAAATCCTTGCCTCTGGGTCTGCTTCTGGGGTAACAACTTAAGACACCACCAGATAATTTAGTCTCATCCTTTCTGTTAAAATAGGCTAAAAATTATGGGAGAAAAAAATGTATAGAAGGAATTAAGGGAAATTTTCTCTTTTTTTTGAGACAAAAATGACTGTCCTTGATCACCTAATATCTTCTAGAGCAACTGTACCACTCACCACCATAAATTCTACAGATCATTGCTAAAGATTAGAATGGAAAAAGAAAAGAAAAGGGCTGATGACACAGAAGATATGCCTGCTTCATCTTCAACCTGGTATAGCAGAAATCTCTAGAGTGGGGTGCTGACCTTGAAGGAAGTGGTTTTGGGTATACCATACTCTTGATAAACTGCTCTACCTTTCCGCACTTTATCTGATTTGGGTGGGGGTAGCCCGTAACAAGATTTCCTGTATTGGAATTAAGGAAATACAATTCATGAGCAGTTCCATGATTCACTTATAAACATCTTCCCAGCTTCACCAACAGAGATATATGAGCCTTGATTTTTTTTGCCTTGGGGAAAATGATAGCCTGAGGGAATAAAGCTGGAACAAAGAAGCAGAGAAGGAAGGTGAAGAGTGAGGGTCCTGTAGCATTTCAACTTCTGGTTCCAATTATTTCTGAATCCATTATTATCTCTGGCCTTCTTACAGATTGCTTACATAAGTCAATAAATTCCTCTTTGCCTTACCTAATTTTTGGTTGCAAGTGAGAGAAACCCAACATGCGAATACTGATTAAAATATCTTATTTTAATAATCCTGAAATAATCAGGCATTTCTCTTCTTGAACCTCCAGCTCCCAAACTGGTCTTAATCAGGCTAATTGAGCTTAATTTAAAGGCCAGCTCTTAAAAAAGAGAAAGAGGATGCACTAAAAAATTATGTCAGATGCTTTACAAAGAGAGTCTTAAAAGCTGTAATTTAACCTTCACAATTATCTTTCAACACAGATAGTCCCATTTCATATATCAGGAAACCAAGGCTCAGAGAATTAGGAAATCACTTGCCAAAGGTTACCCAACTAGTAGTGGTAAAGCCACAGATGATCCCAAAGCACAAGGCTTAGCCCAAGTGCCATCCATCTCAATCCCTGGCCTTTTATGACTCTGTGAGGTCACATTTAACACCCTGTCATTATTTTTGCATTTATGTATTCCCCGAGGGTGACCCTAAAATGGATCCTTCTTGCACTCACAAAAAGATGACAGTACATGTGGTAAGTGTGGAAGTGTATCACACAGATCTCCCTTCAAGAAAGTGCTTATCATTCAGCTGTGAGAACTGCAGTTAACTGACAACTTCCCTCTTTTGAGTCAAGGTTTCCTGGGAAGCCCCAGCTACTGACTGACCATGGCAAGAGTCATTTCTGTCCAGTGTGGGCCTCCTGTAATGAGCTACCCTTGCTCTAGCGTTCTCCACTAGTTCAGCCAAGGCTTTGTGATATATGCATCACAGTCTGAAGCTCTTCTGTCCAGCCTTGCTTCTCAGTCCCTTCCCTTGGGAGTCAGCATCACGGCCTGAAGGCTTTGCCTGCCCCATCCTGCTTCCTCTGTCTTACCTTCCATGGGCATTTATCCCCCAACAAGCCACTCTGCACTTTTAACACCAACTCAGCGTCTGCCTCCTGAAGACCCAAACTGGCACACTAAATAGTGAACGAATAAGCAAGAGAAGTAGAATGCAAGAGAAAATCGTTCTTTCGCAAGACATGTGTTCCTATACAGAGAGCAGATTGTGCTGACTATGCCAAATGGCTTCCCTTAGCTGCTTCCCTGAGACCTGTCAGGCACTAGTATTTATGGACCATTTCTGTCTTAGTGATCCAGCCCCCCTTTACGGAGATGACTGCTTCACAGCCTTGCCATAGGTATTTACCATCAGGGCTATTACAGCCCACTGAGTCATCCAGGAGAGAAATCCAAGTGGATAATTAACATCCTGAGGAAGGTAATTGTGGAACACTTAAGCACAGGGCCATAACTTCTGGTTCAGTGTCGGTAAGGACAACCTGTAGGGCATATCATACTTAATGAGTCAGTAGCTACCTAAGATGATTAGAAAAACCCAAAGCATATTATTTTTATCACCATGTGCAGGAGCTGCAGATTATGTCCTTTTGACCTATTTTGTGCTCTCATTCCCAGCTAAATAATAACCATTCAGGAGCGGAGGAAACAAATGACTCTTCTCATTATTAAGGAACATTACATGTCCAAAGCATGTTTTTCTGAACAGGAAACTTGCAGGGCCGGAGCTTATCTCCTTTATCCTCGTGAGTTAATTTACTGTTTTAACTGTAAAAAGGATTCTCCTTCTCACTTTGCTGGACACCCACACATTACAGTCCACAGACAGAGCATACACTGATAATTAAAGGGACAGAGGTTGGGTATGACCTTGTAAAGAAAAGCTGGAGCAGTGCCCTTCAAATAAAAGCGGAAACACATTGAGACAGGACAACTAGCTAACCAAAAGCTTTAGTCTCCCTAAACTGCTCTACCAGTTTAAATGTAACTGTCAGTTACCCCTGAAGAATGTCATTTCATCCCTTCTCATTTCTCACAGTTTCCTCTCCTCATTCTCATGCTACAGTACATATGCCCTACTCACTGTGTACCCAAAATACATGGCGTTTTACCATAGCAGAATGCTATTAGTTCAGGTCCTCTGGTAAGCAGACACTGAGAATGAGTTAAGAGTATAACACGTGTGCTGGGGAGTAATACCTATGAAAGATAAATGGGGAGAAGGCACGTTTAGGCACAGAAAGACTTGAGACCAGGATGCCAGTCAGACTCCTGTGAAAGAAAAGAAGGAAGGAAGCAGAGTCCAGCAGGCAGAGCCTCCGAATGCAATGCAGCTGGGACAAATCTGGTCAACACAATGGAGAGCAATGAAGCAAAGATTGTCCATTAGCAGAGACCCACATTGTGCACCAACAGCCAGGTCCTAATATATCCCTGTCATGTCATGCTCAGTCATCATCTGGGGGCTCCCTGAGAAGACCACGGCCTTGGCTCAAGTGCTGCAACGGACCTCAAAGGTGCTGAAGCTGGAGGCTATCAGCTAGCCACATTCCTCGCCTCACAGCTGATCAGCAAGTTTTTTTATTGATGGGAGATCCAAGTATCACACCTCCATGGTTGCCATGATAACCTAATCTATCGGGACTGCTATACAAGCAGCAAAGGTTCATTTCTCGATCATGTTACACCTTCTTCATGCATTGGCTGTGGATCTTCTATTTTGCCCTCAAGTTCAGGACCCAAACTAAGAGAGCAGACACCATTTGGAGCATTGCCAATAGCTATGGTAGAAGGATAGCTCTAGTGGGTTTCACACTAATAGGAGCTCACAATTCATTAGCCAAAATGGGTCACATGGTCCCACCTAACAACAAAGGGGTAGGAAGTTCAATCCTACCATGTGTCTGCAAAGTGAAGAGCCTGAAAGGAGCAACACCAATGACCACAACAGTAAACAAATTGGTAAACTCCCCAAAGTCTCCTTTACATTCTACATAAACAGAAAAGGCACAATTTGGGGGGTACTCAATAAGGCCAAATGATGTTTCTTTGTTTCTTTCCCAATAACTCAGAAGTAATCATTTCTCTAGGAATCCTTTCTATGTATAGCAATGGAGACATTTACTAGCCTTGGAGCAGACCCTCCTTGTTTTGTAGGGAATTAATTAAATGTTCCCTTTTGGCCGCACAGAAGCAAGGCAAATAGGAACTCACTGTTATGGGAAGAAGATTTGGACCTCTAGCTCTTTTCATCATTGGGGCAGAATCACCCAGCCACCCCCAACCCTTGCCCATTTCCACTAACTGTAAAACTCCGTTTTCTGAGAAAGCCATGGGAAATTCTGCTGGGGACCTTCTGTACCAGAAGAGGTTGAGACCACAAAGTACTTCCTGAGACTCAAAGTTATTGAAATCCATTTTGGTGGTTAGAGGTGTTTCTGGCTATGACGTAGTGATAGAAAAGATAGCCACACCTTGATGATAAAACCTTCCTGCAAGTAGAAAGAGACTGGACCGTGATGGTGGCTTCTAAACCAGGATTTCCATAGCTGAAGGTGGATATGGTTATGGGTTTGTGAAAAGGCCAACTGAAGATTCTGCCCCAAAGCTTCTTCTGGTTGTGGAATTTGTCCCAGGGATGTGCCTATGAGTAGAGACGCTAATTAACAAACCACTGTAGATAAAGAATTGTAACTCGGAGACCCAGGCGAGTCTGGGATGGTCTACAATTGTGGGTAACACAGGAGGTACTACCACCAGAACAAGAACAGTGCCTCAATCACCAAAGGTCACTTGATAGAGACAGAATTGAGTCACATGGCAATACAAGTGGCAGCCCTTGGAGTTCCAAGCAGGTTCTTTGTTTTTCTCCTCCTCGAAGTATCACAATCAGGATGGACTCTCAGAACTAACTCAACCACTGTTCTTGGGCTTATTACAAAAACAGGAACCCAGACAGGAAGGCTGAACTCCTTGCTAATATAAACACAGGAAGACAAGTGAAGCTCAGGGCATTGTACTTTGGGACATTGTTTGTCCCTGCGTCTAATGTGATTCAGAAAATGTTAATATACAAAGCTATGTCGTCACACCCCAACGAGAACCCCTAAGGGCAAATTTCTCTAATTTGTTTTTAAATGATCCGTCCTGATTCCTGAGGTTCCTATTTGAATATAGAATTGTATAAGTCACAATCATCAGTAACATTTCTCTGACTCTTTTCCCCACGCCTTCTAAAGCAGGATCTTCAGGCCTGGGTGGAGGTAGAGGAGAGGAGGGAGACACTATTTCTGGGAATCTCCAGGGACACTTCGCCTGAGCTCACAGGAACATTTCTCTTTGCCACTCCATGGCATCAGCCATTTCTCTCTCCTCTTCCTGTGCTTCTCTGAAGCTGAGATGTCAGCCCGCTCATGCCCTCAAGAGGCAATGCCCTTCAGTTTATAACAACCTGCCATCATAGGTGAGGGCCCTGGTATTGCCACCCCTTAAGAGAACTTATGGGGTAACTCACTGTGTTATACAAAGCCTCTGTCCCATTGCAGCTGGGCTATATCTTCTCAGAAGTGGGGAAAATTCCTCTCTGCTCATCTTTGTGTTTTAAATGTTACTCTGGAGGGAATTCCCTGGTGTTCCAGTGGTTAGGACTCTGTGCTTTTTCACTGCCGAGGGTGCAGGTTCAATCCCTGGTCAGGGAACTAAGGTCCCGCAAGCTGCACAGTGCGGCCAAAAATGTAAAAAATTTTTTTAAAATAAAGGAAATGTTACTCTGGAAATAAGACTGCATTGTTTCAAGTCCTAAGTCCCAGACATTTCAGTGTGACCATTCTGCTCATTTTCACCTGCAGCCTTCTCACCCCGGGACTCAGACATTAGTCAATGGGGGCTGGACTGAAGGATTGGCTGAGTTGGGAGACCATGTTGATACTCAAAATCATCTCAACTATTCAAGACAGGGGTGTTGTTCTTTGGAATGATAGTTGAGACAGTCTGGTTTGTTCTGAGGAGTAATTTCTCAGTAGACTTCTAGGTCCCTCATTGAGGAAGAAACATGGCGACCCCTAGCTCCACGGAGCAGAGGCACGAAGCTCATGGAGAGATCATCACTACACATACCGAGATCATATTGTCTCATGTTCAGTAAAAAGTGGTGGCTGGACAATGGGGAGTGAAAAGTGAAGGGCAAGTGTCCCAGCACTTAAGAGCCGGGGTCAGATGTCTCTAGCTCTCCTTATAATTTAGATGCCATCCCTTCATATCTGTTATCTGCATTGCATTAACCTGTTATGACTAGAAAAGATAGGAAACAGAAAGATAGGACAATGTCCTCTTTCCAGGTGAGGGGTTTATTGTGAGCACAGGTACTTAGATGGAATGTGAGAAATATGCTGAAGGGACAGTAGGTTGATCAGCTTAAATGACACAGAATGACCATTAAGGAAAGTGTGGAAGAATTTGCCTAGGAAATGTAGCTCGTGGCCAAATGGTGGATGGTCTTGACTATCAGGCCATCAATTTGGTGTCTTTATCATTTACAGAATTCCTGACCAAACAATCTTATTTGTAGTCAGGGTCTTAGAAGCATATCTAGTATCTAGTAAGTATTAAATGTATATTTTGATATTTGTGTATACTATTTTTCAATTTAATTGTGATGGAAAGATGATCCAGACATATGCTCTGATCTCAAACAGCTTTGTCTCTCATGCCTTGTTACAGAAGGCCAAATTATAAAACAATGTGATAAGTGCTGTCAGAGAAGTAGGCGTGACATTTTCTGGGCACAGAGCAGAATCTTCTTATCCTGGCTCTGCCTGGTGGAATCCAGTAAGGCAACATAGATGAAGTGATATCTAAGCAAAATATGAAGAGTAAGTAGCCTTTTACCAGCCGCAACAAAAGAATATTCTCAGAAGAAATGGCATGTGCAAAGGCAGACCAGGCATGAGAGAAAAAGCAGGACTGCTTGCCTGGAAGGGAACTAGTCCCACCTCAATGCCTGTTTTGTATTGTTTTGTTTTGATTTGTTTTATTTCCCTTTAGGCTCTTCTTTGGAGGGACCCGAGCTAAAGTTTGTGAATAGGTAGTGAGAAAGTAGAAAATCACGCTGCTAGCGGCTGGACCATGACGCCCCTAACTGAACATAAGCAATGCTCACAGGATATAAACAATGTCCGGACAAGTACCCTGTGACTATGTTTGGAACATGGCAGGGACAAGGCCACTAGACAACCACACATTCACACACACATGCACCCCATGACTAAACATCCCCTTTCTGACTAACATGGATTACTGAGGCTTCTTCTCAGTGACAACTCTAGCCCCACTTTAATGCTCCCACCACCTAAATAAAAATTATTGAAAAAAAACCAATAACTGAATTGCCTCTGCTTTCTGAAAACATCTAAATCAGAACTGGTCCCCATTCCCTTAAATCCTCCTTAGGACCATCCAGCACAACTCCACGTCCTATAAGAAGCTCCTCTCTACTCCCCCTTACTGAGCTGTCCCTGGAGTGTGCTCTCCCGTGCTGCAGCAAGCTAAACAGACCTGTCTTTTTCATTGTTATTATTACAGGTGTATTCCTGGCAGTATTTGGTCGTGGGTTCTAACAGCCATTTACTTAGAAATGCTATCAGGGAGTAGGAGTGAGGGACCAGAGGTGGGGTGATGGAAGGAGGGAAACTCAATATAAGGATATATTATCAAGTTGGTCACTACTATGGGTGATTGTTGACTGATCTTCCGGACCTTCTGAGGAACCTTATGAAACGTGTCTAAGAATTACCCGTCTAGGGAAGAAAAGAGGGAAGTATTTGCCCATTAGTTCCTGTCCTCTTTGATCAAGGGACGTTCTACTGGTATTGATTCCCTTGTACAATATGAATCAGAGTCAGAAAAGCCCCAGGGCAGAAAGCAAGGGGCACTCAGTGTGGGCTCAGGGCCAGGTGCTGTCTGGTGGCCCCTGTGCACAGTGGCTGAAGCCTGGTCAGGACTGGTCACTACAGCAGTAGCTGGAACAAGAGATGGAGCCAAGAACCTGTGCAGCAATGCCCAAGAGGTCTCCTTTATGCCAAATTTCAGTTCTGCTGTGAGAAACAGTATTACCAAGTTGTCAAAGATAGAGCTGAAGGGGAACAGAATACGCCACCCCAAAATATGCC
This sequence comes from Balaenoptera physalus, assembly GCF_965194825.1. Taxonomy (NCBI): domain Eukaryota; kingdom Metazoa; phylum Chordata; class Mammalia; order Artiodactyla; family Balaenopteridae; genus Balaenoptera; species Balaenoptera physalus. The sequence continues at coordinate 39,357,653 of NC_138903.1, forward strand.
CCTATGGCATAAAGATTAATTTGAGCTGATTGCTTTGAGAAACAGCAGGCAAAGGAGAAGCTCTGAAAACTGAGTAGAAATTACTCTTTTTTAAGAGACATTTACATTTTTAAGGGAAATGTCCATTTGTACAGGTGTCTCCTTCTCTGTACCAGGAAGAAATGGATGACTCTAAATTACAAGAGAATCTTATCAATGGAGGAGGCCAACCTTACCCTTGTTTACTGTGCTTTGCCTGGTCACCTCCCATAACTGGCCTCCACTTCAAACCTTTTTCTTTTATCTTTAGTCTAGATGGTATTTAAGCCTGAATTCCAAGCCACCTCACAGAGTTACTCATTTTTCTCTGGGTTTCTTCCTTGTATACATGTCTGTTTTGTTCTTCTCTTGCTAACCCGTCTTTTATTACAGGGGTACCAGCCAAGAACTTAGAAAGGTAGAGGAAAATTATTTTTCCTCCTTCACATAGCACCACAAAGTTTCTAAAGGAAGCCCAATCACGAATGAAAATTAACAAAGAAGATTATAAACTGAGCACGCAGCTCCAGTGAGAGAGTGGAAATGAAGACTTGGAGTCTTTGGGGAGTTGGTGGGGGACAGAGTTGCTGGAAACTACACTGACACGTGCAGAATTGGCAAACAAGTGTTTTCTTCCTGATGCGATGAAATTCAGAGAAAGTTTGCAAAGAGACAGAGTGAAAGAAAATTTGGGTTATTATTTTAGAAATGGATTTTGAAAGGGGGAAGATTAAAAAAAAGAAAAAAAGCTTGTCACTAGAAGAAACCGCTGACCTCAGAAATAAGCAGATGTGTCTCCACCACCAGGAGACAGTTTTAGAAAGGATTCTCCCTTGTTAGCTCAAGTTTATTCTTATCCCTAAGCACAAACTGCCTAAGGGATTGGGACATGGGTTGATTGCAGAATTGCATATGTTGAGAGCCAGAGTGACATAATAGTGGGAAATACAAACTTTGGAACCAGCCTGCCTGTGTTGAAAGACATGGATGTGATATTTAACTAGCTGTGTGCTAGTGAGCAACTTACTCAACCCCTCTAGATCTCAGTTCTCCCTATTTGATAGATGGGGTAAGGGTGCCTACCTCACATAGCTGCAGAAAGAATTACATGGCAACGGGGGAGAGGAGCGTGGGGGGAGGAAGGATTGGGAGTTTGGGATTAGCAGATGCAAGCTATTATATACAGGATGGATAAACAACAAGGTCCTACTGTGTAGCACAGGGAACTATATTCAATATCCTGTGATAAACCATAATGGAAAAGAATATAAACAAAGAATGTCTACATGTGTATAAGTGAGTCACTTTGCTGTACAGCAGAAATTAACACAACATTGTAAATCAACTATACTTCAACAAAATTTTTAAAAAAGAATTATATAGCAACATATGAAAAATTCTTAGCACAGTTCCTGGCACATAATCACTCAAAAGATGTTTGCTTTCAACATTTTCTTATCATCTAATTTTAAGATAGGCACAGTAGAAATCAGAAATCTAATATTTACTTAAATATTTAGACTCAGAGGGACTTCCCTGGTGGTGCAGTGATTAAGAATCCGCCTGCGGGGGCTTCCCTGGTGGCGCAGTGGTTAAGAATCTGCCTGCCAATGCAGGGGACATGGGTTAGAGCCCTGGTCTGGGAAGATCCCACATGTCGTGGGGCAACTAAGCCCATGCGCCACAACTACTGAGCCTGCACTCTAGAGCCCACGAGCCACAATTACTGAAGCCCACGTGCTGCAACTACTGAAGCCCGTGTGCCTAGAGCCCGTGCTCCGCAACAAAGAGAAGCCACTGCAATGAGAAGCCCTCACACCACAATGAAGAGGAGCCCACGCTCGCCGCAACTAGAGAAAGCCCGCACGCAGCAACAAAGACCCAACACAGCCAAAAATAAATTAATTAATTAATTAATTTTAAAGAAAAGAAAAAAGAATCCGCCTGCCAATGCAGGGGACACGGGTTCAATCCCTGGTCAGGGAACTAAGATCCCACATACCGCGAAGCAACTAAGCCCGTGCACCGCAACTACAGAGCCTGCGCTCTAGAGCCTGCAAGCCACAACTACTGAAGCCCGCGTGCTTAGAGCCCGTGCTCCGCAACAAGAGAAGCCACCGCAATGAGAAGCCCGTGCACTGCAACAAAGAGCAGCCCCCGCTCGCCGTGACTAGAGCAAGCCTGCGCGCAGCAACGAAGACCCAACGCAGCCAAAAATAAAATAAAAATAAATAAAAATATTAAAAAGAATATTTAGACTCAGTGCTTAACTTGCTTTGAAATTTTGTTTTAAAGAATAATAGCATTTGCTTGAGTATATTTTAATTTTTGCAAGTTATTTACATAAGTTCCAGAAACCCAGAGATGTACCATATTACCTAAAGTGATTAAGATCCACCATCTTAAATCTTATAGAAAACAACCTCCCGACAAATCAGGACTTTAAGACTGTGGTACAGTGCTGGCACCTGGTGGCAGCAGGCCCTGAAACATGAAGTGTTCTTATTTAATGCTTCAGGAAGCAAACTGCCAACACCCATCACAAGATCTTAGCAGTCAGCTACGTTTTAGAACTCTTTTGAGTTCTAAAATATAAACCAGTCCTAGGATTTTTATAGAAGAGAAGCTCCAAAAGACTAATAAACATATGAAAAAAAATGCTTATCGTCCCTAGAGATCAAGGAAATGAAAACAATGAAATACCATTTTATACCCAACAGATTGTCAAATATTAAAAAGTCTGATACCGGTTGGTGGCCAGAACATGGAAAAATGGGAACTCTCAAAGATTGCTGTCCAAATTGGAAGTGCTATTTTGCTATACCAATAGCAATTTAGCAATATCTAGTAAAAATGAGGATGTGCATGGACAGCAGTTGGGCAATTCTAATTTGGGTATATATTCTAAACCTGAGGAAATGTCTCTGCTCAAGGAAATGTGTTACAAGGATGTTCACGGCAGCAGTATTTGTAAGAGCAAAAAAAAAAAAAATTGGAAACATCCTAAACATTCAGCAATAAGAAGACGGCTAGTTTGTCATACAGTTAAATAGCATAAAGCAGTAAAGCTGAATGAACAAAGGCTACATGTATCAACATGGCCGAATCTTAAAAACAATGGTGTGAAAGAAGCAAGCAAACTTCAGAATGATACATACAGTATACTATTTACGTACAAATGAAAGCACAGTACTATATATTGTTTTTGGAAAACTAAACATGTAATGTACAAATATACAATGGAACAAGTTCAACACAGTGGTTGCCTTTAGGGAAGGAGGAAAGGGAATGGGATTGCGGAGGGGGATACACGGAATTTATATCTGCAAGGTTTCACTTAATTTTGCCTATTTTCTCTGGCATTTTTATATAAATTGGTGCTTATTATATTCTTCTCTTTTTCTGCACATTTATATGCATACGATGGAATATTATTCAACCACAAAAAAGGAGTGGAGTTCTAACACGTGCTACAACAGGGATGAACCTTGAGGACATTATGCTAAGTGAGAAAAGGCCAGCCACAAAAGGACAAATAGTGTATGATTCCACTTATGTGAGGCACCTAGAGTAGTCAAATTCATAGAGATAGACAGTAGAACGGTGGTTGCCAGGAACTGGAGGGAAGAGGGAATGAGGAGTTGATGTTTAATAGGTACAGAGGTTCTGTTTGGGAGGATGCTAAAGTTCTAGAGATGGATGGTGGTGATGGTTGGAAAACAATGTGAGTGTACTTAATGTCACCGAATTGTACACTTAAAAAAATTGGTTAAGATGGTAAAATCTTACGTAGATTTTACCACAATAAAAATTTTTTTTGCCCTTTGGGCAACCACTCGAGTGTGGCAGGGAAGTATGCTATATTGATGCTTGCAGTTGTAGTACAGAAGTCAGTGGAAAGGCGAGGAGATAGCTTTAGCTAGCATTTCAGCCTTTCATAAAAGCTATAGTAATAGGATAACATCAAGATTTAGTGTTCGGTAATTAAAGACAAGAACAATTTTATTTTACTGCTTCTTGAAATACTAGCTTTTCCTGCCCTCTCACCAACAAGGGACTAAGGCCAGCAGTGCCTGCTTATTTTTGAACAAGTTCTACTCTTCCACTCCCCCTCGACCCCACCCTCAGCAGCAGAGGTATGACTACAATTTCCTGATGACTCTTGGTTGTGGTGACAGGGTACCAGGAGATGGCAGCAAAAGACCATCTAGTAGGAAAGTCCTGCCAGATGCCCAAGAGAACAGAGAGAAGTCACAAGTTGGCTTTGATTGCTAGGTCCCCACCTCAATTCAGGACTGAGCTTAGTGTTATGTCATTGTGTAATAACACCATGCCTGTGGCCAAGAGAGATACCCCAAGCACAAGGTCATCAAGAGCCAATCACCCAAGAAAGAGCACTTCCAAAATGAGGGGAAGGAAAGAGAAAGATAAGATGAAACTGGTCAGTTAAACTCATTGAAAACGTCTAGGTTCTAGGCTTGGTGGATCCAAAGCTGGGTAAAGCAATCTCTTCCCTTGAGACAATGTCTAGTAGAAGCTGTAAACCAGATGTAGTTACATGAGTAGAAACAAAAGGCGGGTCTAAGGTGTTTGGAATGACACCTGTGCTGGGTATTTTCCTTTGCCTTCCAGATCCGCTTTCTACCCTTTTCCTTACTGCTCTCTGCCCCCAAAGCTGCTCTGTGTAGATTGGAAGCCAGAGGATACAGGAGCCAGTGAATGCAGTGGGGAGATCAGAAGGGAAAAGGTGAGTGCCATCAGGCTTTTATTCCCATGTCTCTCTCCCTGCAAGGTTGCTATCGCTCACCCTGTTGCAGAAGTTTCCTCTCGCAGGGGCCTGCCCTACAGATTCCCTCTCATTCTAGTTTCCAGTAATGGCCCCTTCCCCTCCTCTCTCCTGATCTAGGGTTAGTTAACAGCAGCTGCTAGTCTTGCTTCCTGCACTATCTCTTGGAGTCCTCTTCACTCCACCTATATTTTAATGAAACCCTTTGTAAATAAATCCTCCTTAAATGATCCTAATTGGTGTGTCATCTGTTTCCTATTGGGACCCTGCCTGATACAACACCCGAATGAATCATATTCATCCTCTAAGACTGAACTCAGGTAAAGAAAGTTGAGGAATAATAGGAGTGGTTTACATGGAGGCTATTCACATGTTTTCATGGAGGACCATGAGTAATTCAGTACCACCAGAAAATAAGTTATAAAGCAAGACAGGTCAATTCAGTTGAAGCTGAAAAGCAGTTAATATGACACACAAGGCTCTCTTGATCTGGTACCCAGTACCTTGAGACTGGTGCCCAATGTCAGAGAGTGTGTCTGAGAGAGAAAGGCAGTTCTTGAAGGGTGTTGATTCGTTTAGTGTTTTAGAATTTTGAATATAGTTTCCACCCAACATAGGAAATTGGGAGAATGGTTAGGGCAGAAACTTGGCAATACGGAAACCAGCTGAGGAGAATTTACCACAATCCAGGCAAGAGATGAAAATGTGAACCAGGTTAACAGTATTTGGGATGTGTTTGATAAATATTTTAAAAGTAAAAAAAATCAATAGAACTGGATACTCAAATAGAGGTGTCAAAGAACAAATGAAAACCATCAGAGGTTTAAAAAGTACAAAGTTGAGCCTATTAATTTCCCATGCAATGGAACACACACCAGTGAAGAAATGCACTGATTTATTTACTGAGGAAAAAACTATAGGTATTATTAAGTGCCAGAAAGGGAGCTCCATAGTGGTTACGCTAATGGAAGATTGAAAACTAACACTCTGGATAAAACAGAATGAATCCATAGGTCTGACAAGGTTGGTTTACTCAAGTCCTAGCACCCGCTGGTCAGGAAAGCATCATCAATTAGTTCCAACAAGTGTCTGGCTTACCACAGTCACTCAAAAAGCATGCTCTTTTGTCAGCTTCAGCTGGTTACAGACAGTTGTGGTGACACACAGCATTCAATTCTGGTATCTCCTATGCAAGCACTGCTGTAAGTGGGACATTTTCCTTTGTTGGGGGGATGAGCATAAGAGGTGATAAAAGAGTTGAACATCCCCTCAGGCTACTGGCTTGCATGACTAGTTGGATGCGGGAGTGGGGTAACATTAACTGTGATCGTGAATACCAGAAAAGGTTTAGGGGTGGAGAGCTGGTTAGGGGAAATCAAGTTGGATGTCTGGGCCACGCTGAATTTGAAGTATCAGTGAAATAGATGCGTCTGCAATAGAAAACTCTGGAGCAAGTCTCGAGAGATAGTTCTGGGAGTCAACTGGGAATAGTTAAGAGGAATCACCACTCAAGAAGAGCACAGAGAGCAGTGGGCAAAGAGGTATAGTGATGGCTAATTTTATATATTAACTTGACTAGGCCACACTGCTCAGATAGTTGGTCAAACTTTATTCTACATGTTTCTGTGAAGGTGTTTTGGATGAAATTAACATTTAGATCGGTGAACTCTGAGTAAAGCAGATTGCTCTCCATAATGTGGGTGGGACTCATCTAATCAGTTGAAGACCTGAATGAAAAAGAATGACCTCCCTTGAACAAGAAGGAATTCTGCCAGCAGACAGCCTTCAGACTTGAACTGCACATTTTGGACTTACCAGCCTCCATAATCACGTGAGCCAATTCCTTAAAATATGTATGTATGTATGTATGTATGTATGTACCTATCTATCTATCTATCTATCTATCTATAAATCCTATTGGCTCTGCTTCTCTGGAGAACCCTAAGACAGATATTTATCCCCCAGGCCTTTTACTGTTTACATTGAGGTAGGAAGGTAACCTTACTCAAGGTAGAATGGAAATATCTTTCCTTTCCTACAAGGAACAGAAATCTTCACAGCAAGGGATAGATATCAGTCTGTGATAACAACACCAAACAATGACTCTGCTGATAGGACCATCAGGGCTCCTCCTGATTTCCCTCATAAGAGTCCTGATACCCAAAGAAAAGACTCCCTATCTAAAGGGGTTAGTGGAAGAAAACAGGGCCAGCTTTTCCACATCTGATCCCCGCAAAGGTAAGGCACAGTGAGGGCATTATGCTCTTACACAGAGGTTTTACCATCTCTGGACTCTCTCCATCTCACAAGGCTGAGAATAACAAGGAATCCTAAGCATCCTCCTGCTTGAGGACCACTGGTTTAGGGCACTTCTTCCCAAACTCTAACATGCATATGAATCACCTGGGGACCTTGTTAGAAAACAATTCTGATTCAGTAGGTCCACGGTAAGGCCAAAGAATATGCATTTCTAGCAAACTCCCAGGGGATACGAATGCTGTCAGCATGGATTCCAGTTTAGTAGCAAGGTCCTAAAGTGCCGGAGGTTACTGATGCCTGACCAACCTGTGTACAAAAGTCACTGTAGCCTTCTGAAGAATTAGCAACAGGCTTCATGTGGTCCAATAGAAGCTTCTGAGTAATAAATGTTTTATTGGTGGGAGGTGTCTTCCGTGTACATTTTACCTCAGGGGGCCTTGCAAGTAAGAGCAGCTCGTTGAGAACTAGACTCTGGTTGATCAGGAGGGAAAAGGTGAGATGTTAAGGTATATCAGCAACTCCCCATGTATTTTGTCTTCTAAGATAATTGTTATAGCTTTAAAGCCATGTACACAGGGGCCTGACCATGATGCGCTTGGCCTCACCCACTTTGCACTACAGGATTGCTCTCAATGAGGAAGGCTGCAGATCTAAAGCAAACTTACTGTGTACATTTGCAGGTAATAGGTTCCATTTTTGGTGAGTTCCACTCCCCCTGGCTCAAACATCTAAATGTGACGATACCTCTATTACTCTCTACCAGTACCTCCTAGGTACCCCTACACCCATTATGATTATATTTATTTTCTGGCTGATCAGTTTGCAGTAACAGCCACCATCTGGGCTGGGCCCCAGCCTGTATCGCTAGTCCCATTAATACCAGATACAGCTTCCATTATGTGTGAAGTTGCCCTTCCAGGCCATAGCCCTGCTTGCTCCCTTGGAACAATGAGAGCTTGGGAGACTGAGTGTCCTAAACCCACCTCAGAGAAATGTTCTTTTGGTCTGGATCTGCTTGGATGCACCATGGAATGCGCCCCCCGGAGAAGGATCCCTTCCCTGACATTTCACATTTTTATAAGGAATTTTTTATAAGGAAATTGGGAGTAACCAAAGAGTCTTGTGAATGGCAATTGAAAGTCCTTGAGCTCACATAGTCAGACAAAGACTTTTTTGGCAAGAGGAACAGCCCACTCTCAAACAACAGGCACACAGTAGAGTTTACGCACCCATGCTGGAATCAGCTAGGGATTTTGCAGCATTTTCTGCTAAGCCAATTCCTTTCTAGGTGACCAAAGGTAGGAAGGTACCAGGGCTGTCCAGTAGACCAATGGGATTATGTCTCCTCTGAAAATGATTTTAAGAGGTCCAGAGTTTAAGCCCAACCTCTGTGGGATAGTATAATTAGTCCATAAATAAAGAACATGAGCCTAGGAAAGGTAGCTTCTTCTTAGACCAAAACAAACAAAAAAGTAGAATGAAAAATAAATCGAATTGAAGTGAGAAGAAAAAGAGTCACTGAGGAAAGTCAACACTTGTCATGCCGTGGCTTTAGGAATCACATATAAGCGAGAGAAGAATCTCATTTCTCTCCATTCAAAACCTATTCAGTGGCCAGTTAATGCTTTAGAGGTAGCATAAGGACACCCAGAAAGAACCAGAATCTGACAGAACATGGACCAAACTCAGGAAAACAGGGAAAGGGAAACTCTTAGAGTCCAGGTTAATCATATATGAAAACGAATAAGCAGTCTCTAGACTGCAATCTGCACCCAGACCTGTCCCACCTTGGGAGAAGGCAAGTTGATTGGTTTTGTTTGAAAACATAGGAGTAAATATTTTATAAACTTGGAAAACACACAAAAAGTAAGCACTAAAAAAATTAAAATCATCCACAATTCCTCAACTGAAATATATTTGTTAGATTTCCTCTTTTATTTTTCTTAGGTACATTATTTTTCTTAAATTGAGATGATATACACGTGTCATGCAGTACTATCTGAATTTTAAATTCTGGTTTTTGTATTACATGATCAAAACTTAACATAGGTTACAAGACTTACAATAAACAGGTTTTTCCTCTATAGTTCTAAACTTTAATATTTCATAAATTGACTTATTACAGAAGGTGAGGATTTAGCACTCTTACATAATGCCAGCCTCCCTCACCTCTAATATTGTATCAACTTCTGGTTAAACCAGTATTTACTATTTTCCCTATTAAGAGTACTATGATTCTCTGCAAAGCTAAGTGGTAAATATGATTATGATTCCTTTTTGGTGCTCTTCTACCCCGTACCTGGAATCCATTTGCCTTGTTTTTTCTTTTATTTCAGTTAAATATTTGCATAGGTTCAAAAGAAACAATCTGGAAATCTGATATGTCTCATAAGACTTACAATTTAGTTATCAGTCATTAGTGGAGGAAAACCTTTTCAAACTAAAAGATACTACCATTATATGCTTCAGCTTTATGTGTTGAAACAGACTCCTGTACATTCTCAACTTTTCACAGAATTAAGTCCTAAGAAGTATTCTTTGATGTATCACACAGACTGCAAAGTAGCATTTTTCTTACGCTGAATGTCCAAATCTACACATATTGTCAGGAGATATTGATGGTGTGCTCTTTGCTAACAAGAAGGAAGAGAAGGAAGAAGGGACACAGAAAAGGGCAGCAAGCCCTTTTTTTCCTTGCTTGGGCATTTCTCATTTTCAACATTTCTCCTTTGCCTTCAGAGAGATTTCTTACATTCACTTTCCCATCGAGACTAATATGAATGTTCTTAGCAATAGTCCTGAGCACCTAAGTGGAGATGTCAGTTTCTCTGGCTCTCCAAATCTGAAAGTCTGCCATAGCTTTTCATTACTGAGCATAGGGTAATACTTCCTGGGATGTATCCACGTTTTCTGGATTTTCCTTGTTAACAGACTCAGAACCTGAGTGTCAGAACGCTAAGGGGGCCTGAGGCCGTTTGGGCCATTTGGTACATCTTTGTGAGCATTTACCTCAAGCAGACCTTCAATTTTTGAACCATACTAGCAATTGCCTGACCCAGTCCCTGCTTTACTTTCAACACAATCATTTTTCCATTTGGGATCTTTTTTTCCACAACTTTTCATCTTTGCCGTTTGCAAATGTCCGGACGTCCCCTTCTTCGGGCCATACTGTGGCAACCATACTGCTCCTTTCTTCTACTTTTTACTCCCTCCAAGATTGACCTGAGGGAATTCCCTGGTGGTCCAGTGGTTAGGGCTCTGCACTTGCACTGCAGGGGCCACAGGTTCGATCCCTGGTCGGGGAACTAAAGATCCCACAAGCCGCTTGGCGTGGCCAGAAAAAAAAAAGATTGGCTTGAGTTATGTATGGTTTTCTCTTCCTTCTTCCCTCCATTTTGCAATCTTCTAAATTTATCTTCTTTGAGCAGAAGCATGCATAATTTTCCCACAGAATGGGACAATCTTTTCACGTACACTAAAAGGACAATCAACCTTTGCATATTCAGATATATGCCTGTCATACTTATCTTGACTTCTGAAGCCATGATCACAGGAATCACAAAATATTAAAATACTATAAAATACATTTCTTTCTCTTTTTTCATCTGTTTCCTACTGGAAAAGAGATTAAAGTCATTCAAATTTTTATCCTATTTTTCACACACAAAAAATATGTTTTCAATATTGTAGTACTGGGGACAGTCTCTTGAAACTTTAGCTCAGCAGTGGAAGTGTTACAACCCTCCAGATGAAAAGTGAAAATCCCAGGAAGGCAGTGAAACATGGAGAGCACTAGGTGCTGCAAGGGACAGTGCCTCAGGAAGAGGCTAGGCATCAAGAAGGCACTGAACCTCTGAGAAATGCTCTACCCTCGTAGAGGTGGTAAGGATGGAGGCAGCGGCAGCACTGCTCAGTATCCACGTGTCCAGCAGGGGGCAGTGTTGTCCAGAGACACCAACATGGGAGTCAGCTGTGGGGGGTTGGGGTAGAAACCACCTGTAGAGACCTTGAAAACTCTAGCTGTCCCAGCTTGGGGAACTCACCCACAAATGTCTTTTTGCCTTTTTTATTTTCTTCATTTTCTTCATTTCTCATTTCCTTATCACTAGTTCTTTATGTTCTACAATCGAACTGTTAACCCCTATGAATACTTTTTTCTAGTCAAAATCTAATCTTTTGACTTCTCGGAGCTACCTCTCCTGGAGCCCTCTGTTTTCCTCCTAACAGTTTCAGTGGACATTGATCTGGTAAGCTCCTGAAAGTTTGTTGAAGTCCCACCAAGTGTCTTATCAATAGGCTTTCTCTAGAAATTTTGTCTTTGGAGAAAATTCAACAGTCCCAATCTCCAGTGTGGGATGGAAGGGTCAAGTTCAATGGCCAGCATTATTAAGAGTGAGCATAAGAAGGGATTGTGAGTCTCTTCATTCAGTTAGGAAAACTTTCATCAATCTTTTCAATATGCCTGAGGTCCTGGAATTAAGAGCTTCTCTGGTACAACATATCCTTAGAATAAGCCTTTGGTTTCCAGTGCAGTTCTGGGAGAGGCAGTCTCCTGGATTCATAGGAGGAGAGGGAAAGGGAGCTCAGGGCCTAACAGTTCATTGTGCAGACTTTTAAAACAACTTCCTCATTTTCAGCTCCATGCCTCAGCTCCCCTTCTGAGGTACAGTATTTTGTGATGAGCATTTCGTTGTCAGCAGCCTGAATCAGAAAACTTTTCGTGGCATCCCCTCTGCCAGCTGGTAACTTCCTAGCTGCCAAAGATGTGTTTATATGTCTTCACGGTTGTCTCTTCTCCCATCTTCTTTATCCTTGCTTCTTTAAAGAGCCAAATTAAAATACGAGCAAGAATTCCTTAAAAAGTATTAAGCCCTAAAGGCAAACACTTCCACTCCAACATGTTTAAGCATAAATCTAACTACTTTTTTCTCTTAGGCTTTGCGAACGCTTACCCAGTAACATTAACAGTTTTAATTTAAATTTGCACTTTGAAATAAACGATTTAACATTTTACTTCTCAAATTAGTATATTTACTGTTCCTTCCTCTTCCCCTTCCTTTCCCCCAACAATCTGATTTTTATTGATTATCTTGTCCTTCTTAGTTTTAACATTAACTTGATACCAAAGGCGGAAAAAGACAACACAAGAAAAGTACAGACTAATATCTCTTATGAACATAGATGCAAAAATCTTCAACAAAATCCTAGTAAAACTAATCCAACAGCACATCAAACAATGGAATTCCCAGCTATAAAAGATGAGGAAATCTGAGCACAGTTATAAACTCTAACGATGTAGAAATGATATTGCTTCCCACCATATCTCCTCTTTCCCTTCCATTTCAATTAGTTATAAACAGAATGTGAATGTCCAAAAGTATTTTAGCCAATCATATATTTAAGTATATTTTCTTTTTTTTTTTTTTAAATAAATTTATTTATTTATTTATTTATGACTGTGTTGGGTCTTCGTTTCTGTGCAAGGGCTTTCTCTAGTTGCGGCGAGCGGGGGCCACTCTTCATCGCGGTGCGCGGGCCTCTCACTATCGTGGCCTCTCTTGTTGCGGAGCACAGGCTCCAGACGCACAGGCTCAGCAGTTGTGGCTCACGGGCCCAGTTGCTCCGCGGCATGTGGGATCTTCCCAGACCAGGGCTCGAACCCGTGTCCCCTGCATCGGCAGGCAGATTCTCAACCACTGCGCCACCAGGGAAGCCCTTAAGTATATTTTCATGAGTTCTTTTACCATCTTTTTTTTTTTTCAGTAATCTTATCTGATTGAGTTTCATGTTTTTCTAAGGAAATGGCTCATTCCCTGAGATCTAGAATGTTCATCCAAAAATATTTGCAGGCATTTCTCCAAACTTTTGTTCACATAAGGGCAAGCAAAGTGCTTAAGGAAAGAAAGCATGACCAAAGAACTTTATATGCGGCAACCACTCTTTAATAGGTAGTGAATATTGAAGATTAAAAGCAGTCTTCTTTCTAGAAAGCTTTTAAATTAAAAGACCACACCACAACCTAGGAGGAAAGACACAATCTTAGTAAAGTTATTAGATTTCAGTGATGACCATTTTGTGTCCAAAATCAAAACGAATCTTTGGACAGCCAGGCAAAAGACTATCATTCATAAGAGAAAGAGAAACAAAACATAAAACTGTTAATGTTTGATTTGAAACCATTAAAGTACTGAAGCAATGGCCCAGAGCAAATAAATGGAAAAAAAGAATTTAAAAGGATGAGTGAGAAAAGAGATAGTCAAGGCAGTCCAACACATACATAATTGTGCTCTACTTTTTCATTTCATTCCTTTTGCTTGCTGTGATTTTAGTAGCACCCACCTTCTTCCAAATTCCCTCTTAAACCCCACAGATTTTTGGGTTTTTTGCATTTTAAATATGACTTGACAGAGCTCAGAAGATATCTTTCCTATGTCAGTATATTTTCCATGTGCTCTTACATATTTGTTCTGTGTTATTCTTTTATGGAGACAACTGCTTAAGTTTTCTTGTTTAGGGTAAAATATTTCAAAGTTTTTATTTTCTCTGTGGCAATATTTTTCTTGTGAGGATTAGTCTGTCACATGTTATTTCCATTCCTTTTCTGTTTCCTCTTTTCATCTCTAAATAGGTCATGTGCTGTTTCTTGTTTGATTATTCACCTTTAGCCCAAGAAATACTCTGGTTTCCCATTTGGAAACACCATTTAGACTGTCAGTGTGGTACTCTCCTTCACTGTAGTATGTCCAGTAAACTTCTCTTTCTTCAATCAATAGGTTTTTCTGGTGTACTTTTTTGGGAGTTGACAGATGACAAATCCTAACATGTGAGTCCAGCATGTGATAAGGACACATGTTGAGAATCATATATTAAGCAACAAGTCTTCTTACCAACAGACTGAAACCACAGCCATGACTTTAATTCCACATTGTTAACAATAAAAAGAAGGACGATTTAATGGCAAACCTTGCCCATTGAGAAAAGTAATAGAATGTCAACGATACTTTCTATCTTACGCCCCCCACCTCTAGGCTTATAGGAGAACTGCCCCCAAGAGCAAAAGAACCACGTGAAAGTGAAGATACAGTCTAGCAATTCCACTTCTAAGGATACATCCAAAAGGAATACATGTCCAAAGATGTTGAGAAAAACTTATGCAAAACTCGGAAATAATGCAAAAGAATGAATTCATGTATTTTTCAATGTCATATTGGTGTATTTTCTAAAAGATCTATACATGGATTATTTAATTATATAGGAAAATATATCATTCCATTCCATTCACTACTATTTTTGGGTCAAGACTATGTAGTTACACATTAACATGTAGACCTGTGTCCTATAGAGAGGAAAGTGATTTTATTTTCCAGTAGAAAAAATAATCCCAAGGGTATTTTGTTGCCCTATAGGCCATTAACCAGTTTTGTATCTAATTTATCAATGGTATGACAGCATTCTTTCAGAGACTACATACATTGAATCACTTGACTTATCCTGTGAACCAGTTTTATCAACTTGCTGGTTCTCCTGATAATTAGTTAAATATTTGACATGAACTTGCAACATTTACAGTTGATCCTGAACAACACGGGGGCTAGGGGCACCAACCCCTGCACAGTCGAAAATCTGAGTATAACTTTACAGTCATCCTTCTATATATGCATCTTTCTATATCTGAGGTTCTGCATCCACAGAGTCAACTAACCACGGATTGTGTAGTACTTTAGTATGTATTTATTGAAAAACATCCACGTATAAGTGGACCTGCACAGTTCAAACCCATGTTGCTCAAGGTTCAACTGTATGTAAGTGATATTTTTAACATTTAAAATATATATATACTTTGACAAAGATTAGGTATCAGGATGTTAAAAAAAAGTAGACTTCTAATTCTGAACAAGATGGAAGAGGTGTGATAACCTTATTCTTCACACGAAGTACAGCTACAAACCATGGAAATAATACATAAATAAACATTCAAAGGTACTGAATGATAAAGAGAAGAAGGCAGACTATCTAGGGACCTCAGGATTTGAGAGATGACATGGAGGTGAGTTCCCTGGCTTTTGTTTTTGCCTCCAATATATATGGACTGGGCTCAGGAGAAGTCCACAATCTGGAGACAGAAATGAGAAAGACAAAAAGGCCTCAGGAGAAGTGTGCTATTGCTAGCCAAAAGAACAATAACAGGTAGTCTAACAAGACAGAAACATTTTTACAATATTCACCCTATTGCAGTCAAACACCACTGAAAAAAATGTGAATCTCCGTTTGCCCCCCCATCAGCAGAGACTGAGTCAGGAGCAGGGACTATAGTAAGGTAGTGATCTGAACACTAAAGAAATAAGTGTTAAAAACAGCTAGAGAGAAATAACACATTACCAATAGTACAATAATGATTTGAATGACAGGATTTGTCTTTGAAAACCTCGGAGGTCAGAAGACATGGGAATAACATTTTTTAATGTGATAAATGAAAAAAATGTGTTCACCAGGAATTCTATACACAATGAAAATATTCTTTAGGAATGAAGGTGAAATAATATTCTCAGGTGAAAGAAAACTAAAAGTATTTGTTACCAGATACCTATTTTAAAAGAATAGCTAAAGAAAGTTCTTCAAACAAAGGAAATGGTAAAAGAATGAAACTTAGAAAAACATGAAGAATGATGGAAAGGGTAAAAATTAAGCAAAAGTTATATTATCTGATGTGGTTTTCATATATTGAAAACAATTATAAAGAAGGTAAAAAAATGGAGGTAAGTTTTCTACATTTCACTTTGAATAGTAAAATGTCAACACCAGTAGATAGTGATCTGAGCCTTTGTGTCTGATTCATTCATAGTTCAACACTCAACAAGTACCATTCTAAAAGTGCCAGAGATACAGCATGGAACAAAGTACTCCATCTCTGCCTTTACTCAGTTTACGTTTTACCTGTGAATTCACATTTTGTTTGACTGCCTTTCTCCACGGTCCATGTACCTCCGTGGTACAAGGAGAAATATATATTTGGCCTTTGTCTCTGGTCCTGACACAGAGCTCCTAAAACTCTTGGAATGTCCTGAGTGATAGGACATAGTATCTTCTGTTATTCATGAGTCTCTTTCAACCCTACCTGAGTTTATGATGAGGTTACTCTTGGTGGGCCCCTAGATAGCTTCAGGATGGGGGGCTGGTTGCCAAGGGAACCAACCAGGTGATTAGAGGATTGGAACTTTCAGCCCCACCTGCTGATCTCTAGGGAAGGTAGAGGGGCTGGAGGTTGAGTCCAACCACCAACGGCAATGATTTAGTCAATTATAGCTACATAATGAAACCTCCATAAGAACCCCTAAACAGTGGGGTTCAGAAGCTTCTAGATTGGTGAACATACTGAAGTGCTGGGAGGGTGACATGACCAGAGAGAACATGGAAGCTCTGTGCCCCTCTCCCCACACCTTGCCCTATGCATCAACTCTATTTGGCTGTTCCTAAGTTTTATCCTTTACAATAAACCAATAATAGTACGTAAACCACTTTCCTAAGTTTTGTGAGTAGTTCTAGCAAATTATCAAACCCAAATGCGGGTCGTGGGAACCCCTGAATTTGTAGTCAGCAGGACATAAATGTGAGTAGCTGGGCATTCCATCTGTAGCTGGTGTCTGAAATGGGGGCAGTCTTTTTTTTTTAAAGCTTTTAAGTTTTTATTTATTTATGTATTTATTTGTTTGTTTATTTATTTATTTTTGGCTGCGTTGGGTCTTCGCTGCTGCGCATAGGCTTTCTCTAGTTGTGGTGAACGGGCCTACTCTTTCATTGCAGTGCACGGGCTTCTCACTGTGGTGGCTTCTCTTGTTGCGGAGCACAGGCTCTAGGCGCGCGGGCTTCAGTAGTTGTGGCTCATGGGCTCAGTCGTTGTGGCTCGCGGGCTCAGTCGTTGTGGCTCGTGGGCTCTAGAGCGCAGGCTCAGTAGTTGTGGTGCACGGGCTTAGTTGCTCAGCGGCATGTGGGATCTTCCCGGACCAGGGCTCGTACCTGTGTCCCCTGCATTGGCAGGCGTATTCCTATCCACTGTGCCACCAGGGAAGCCTGTGGAGGCAGTCTTATACTGAGCCCTTAATATGTGGGATCTGATCCTAACTCCAGGAGTCAGTGCCAGAATTGAATTGAATTGTTGGACACCCAGTTGGTGTTGGAGAACTGGAGACCTGGTGTTGGAAAAGACACCATATATTTGGTTTCTGGGGGGGAAATACTCTCTCACCATCTGTGGCTTACATTTTCACTGTTTATTAATCTGATTAATTGGGAAAGGAAGGTAGAAAAGGTTTAGAGCAGTATTCATCAACTGGGAGGTCAGGGTGAGAATGGTCTACAATCGATGTCATGGCACTAGAGAACCACTGGCTAGGACCCTACAGATGATGTGAGAAATTAGTCTTTTGAATATTTAAAATCTTTGGTCCAGATTTCCACTTCTGGTTAAAATGGAGTAACAAGGACTATATTTACCTTCCAACCTCAAAAAAAAAAAAACACACCTGACAAAATACACAGAACTATGGTTTTTAAGACAGTGCACATCAGACAGTGAAGGGCAGTGATCCCCAAGAGACAAGGCAATTCCTACAATTTGACCCATCTTACTGCCTTGAGAGAGCTTCCAGGCCACAGTGCAGGGAGGGGGAACTGAATTGGAGCCAAGCCGACTCAGAGTTGAGAAGATAACGCTGAGAATCCAGGGAGACCAAGGAAGCAAGAGTTTGTAGACACAGTACCATAGAGGAGAGAGCTTCATGGAGAGAAAACTACAGAGACATGCAGAGGTTCCCCCTTGGATATTCATACCATCTGAAAGCATTAGAGGAAACCATACCTGGTTCTCACACAGGGCCAAAAACAGTGCCTGATTCCACTAGCAGGGCGGGAAAAAGTAACAATTTCTAAGGCACTGGGAAGAATACTCAGAAAGATCTTGCCACTGGACATATATACACTACCAAATGTAAAACAGATAGCTAGTGGGAAGCAGCCGCATCGCACAGGGAGATCAGCTCGGTGCTTTGTGACCACCTAGAGGGGTGGGATAGGGAGGGTGGGTGGGAGACGCAAGAGGGAGGGGATATGGGGATGTATGTATACATATAGCTGAGTCACTTTGTTATAAAGCAGAAACTAACACACCATTGTAAAGCAACTATACCCCAATAAAGATGTTAAAAAAAAAAAAGGTCTTGCCACAGTAGTGGAGAATTATTAGACTGAGCAGTGTTCGAGAACCTCCTAACAAATCATAAAAGCAGGACCTGAAAAGGTTAAACTGTTTCCAAGTAACATAACTATATCCTAGAACAAACCTCAACATTTACAGCAATACAAAAATACCCAGCACCGAATGCAGTAAAATACATAATGTCTGGCATCCAATCAATTATTACCTGGCATGCAAGGAAGCAGGAAAACATGACTCATAATGAGGAAAATATGTACAATGCTTATTAGCTGTGATGGTCAGTTTTATGTGTCAACTTGGCTAGGCTATGGTGCCCAGAGTTTAATTTAACTCTAATATAGGTGTGAAGTCTTTTTGTAGATGTGATTAATGTCTATAATCAAATGACTTTAAGTAAAAGAGATTATCCTAGATAATCTGGGTGAAGCTGATGCAATCAGTTAAAAGACCTTAAGAGCAAAGCCGAGGTTTCCCTGAGGAAGAAGAAATACTCTCTGTGGACTGCTGCGCAGCATGCATTCCTGCCCAAGGCTTTCCAGCCTGCCAGCCTGACCTACATATTAGAGACTTGCTAGCCGCCACAATCTCATGAGCGGATTGCTTTAAATAAATCTCTTGATATTTGATAGAGAGAGAGAGAAACAGAGAGAGAGAGACAGAGAGAGAGAGACAGAGAGAGTCAATCCTACTGGTCCTCTTTCTCTGGTAGGACTGTGATTGATACAGGAGTTTGTTTTCCTTTCAGCCTATCGTGGGTATAAAAGGTATCCCTCGCTATCTGAACTCACTACCTAAATATTCATTATAACTTAGAAGTTTCTGCCCTGAACTTATTATTCAAACAGAAAATCTTTAATAGTTAATGTGCGTGCTAGTGAAAACACTGAAGCTGGGTGCAGGTTTGCATGGTAGGGAGTGTGCTCCAATGGTACCGCAGCTGTTCTCTGCATAGAATTGGGACTCTTGATCATGCCATTTAAACACAGTCTGCACTATGGTCCTTATCTTTCCCACATTAAATGAAACCATCTGTATTAGCTTCCTATGTCTGCCATAACAAAGTATCACAAACTGGGTGGCTTTAAACAACAGATCTATTCTCTTACAATTCTGAAGGCTAAAAGTCTGAAATCAAGGTGCTGGTAGGGCCACGCTCTCTCTGAAGGCGCTAAGGAAGAATCTGGTCCATGCCTTTCCTCTTAACTTCTGGTGTTGCCTGAAATCCTTGGTATTCCTTGGCTTGTAGACCCATCATTTCAATCTCTACCTCTGTCATCACATGGCATTCTCATTTCTCTGTGTGTGTGTGTGTGTGTGTGTGTGTGTGTGTGTGTGTGTGTGTGTGTGTGTGTGTGTGTGTGTTTTCCTCTTCTTATAAGAGCACCAGTCATATTGGATGAGTGCCCACTCTAATCCAGTATGACCTCATCTTAACTTGATTAGTCAATGACTCTATTTCCAAACAAAATCTCATTCACAGGTATCAGGGGTTAGGATTTCAGTATATATTTCCAGGTAACATAATTCAACCCACACACCATCTGAATAAATGGAAAAGCAATTTGAAGAAAAGGTTTAACATAATTCCATTAACTAAAGGAAGAAGAGGCATAGATACCTGATGTCAAATCTTTCAGATTTATTTTTAATAGCAATCATATCTATGTAATCATGACATAAACACAATCAACACCTTCCAAAATGCAATGATAAATTCAATCCTGTTATCAGGAGCAGTGCCAATGCAAGCAAAGGAAATACAAACAGTTGCCCAATTTCAATTGCTTTATTTATGGTTTCAATCACGGTTTACAACTCTCTACTTGCAGTGCCTGAGCGCCAAAAAAACGATAGACTGTTCAGTAATTCCTCTGATCTGGATGTGGGTGAACCACAGGCGTTTATTATCTCACTCACTCCCTCACAGGCTCACACTTTCTCATTGGCACCAACCAAGCAGAACAGTGCATCAGAGTCTTAACAAGAAAACAGAAGCTACTTCAAGTATTTACAATAGATGGAACTGAACAACGAATTGTTCACACAAAGAATAGAGGAAATGAGAAGCAAACAGAGTGGTGAAGCAACCTAGAGATGAGCAAAGCCAGGAGCCAACGAAAACTCTCTTGACCCTCTAGGCTAAATAAGCAGAATTCTCTGAAACTACAGCAGGAGTTAGGTTTCAGGAAGAAATGGAGACACTGCCAAAGAAACGTCTGAGGCAGAGAAGGAGAGGGAGAAATAACTTCCTTCTCCCCTCCCACCAATCCTTGACCTCTCCCCAATGTCTCCATTGGCCAAAGGCAGCCAGAAGTCAGCCTTCACAGAAGCCAAGGGAATGCAGCCTGCAGAAGTAGGGCAAGAAGTCTATGAGAAATAATGTCCAGGTCCTGCCTATCTTCCTCCGATGAGTTTGTTGCTATATAGAAAGAAAACAATTCACATTTGTTGTACCCTGAAAACAAATACGCCCAGCTGATGAATTCAGTAAGTGTTAAGTAACTAGAAATAATGGTTTAACATGCTATTATGCAAAAAATCCTCCATGAATTGTTATAGGTATTTAAGAATTTGTTTTGTTTCTTAGTAGAATTGGGGGGAATGGATTAGGGTTTGGGAATGGAATGATAACACATTTTTGCCATTTAAAGTAAAAATCCTGCATTTCCAAATTTTGCTATCAGCATGTTTTCAGGAACAAATTCGAGTCAGAAATGGGAGATGCATGGACTTGAAGCCACAGTCTAGTACAAAGTTTTCCACATCAGGTCTATAGAGTCCTCTTCCCAACTCCTAATTTTTATTTTAATTCTTCCAAGACTTTAGAACTACTTACAGCCTAGACATTTTTTACTTGGGTATGGTAAGCCTTGCTTTTCATTACTAGTTATTTGTAAAGCATTATTGTATATCTGATACATTCAAAATACCAATAGACAAAGAGGGGATATATGTATACGTATAACTGATTCACTTTGCTGTACAGCAGAAACTAACACAACATTGTAAAGCAACTATACTCCAATAAAACGTAATGAAAATTTTTTTCAATTTTTTTAAATTTTAACTTATCTTTGTTCTCAGCATGAAGTGAAAGGGGTATGAATTTCCACCTGTACCTGTTCCATCAACTTAAGCGAAATTTGTAAGACCTATTTGATCTCCCCTCCAGACTTTAAATTCCTTGAGGATAGAGTCATAAAAAATATACCAATAAACAAATTAGGTTACCATCCTATTATGAGTTAGACTAGCACTATCTTGAAACCTAGAGCTATTTGAGTTAAAAAAAAATAGGTTACAATGATTTGCCACGACCTTGTTACTGAATTCTTGCACTCACACCAAACTTCACTTGAGACAGAAGAGTGCTAAAAAGTAGTAGTAATTTTTATTGTCTATAGAAAAAGAATAACTAGTATTCTGGTAGGATGCTCATCCTATCAGTAATGCCCTTAATTACGTAGAATTTATAGGAACAAAGTCGATATAAGGAATGATGATATAAAATGTTTATTTGTAGAACAAAGCTAATAGGGTCATCATTCTTCACTGTGAGAATGCTGGCTTACCTAGTGTCAGACTCACCAATGTTCCAGACACGGCATTCCAATCACAGCATTACCACAGTGGCCTATGATCTCACAAAAGTGAAACAAGGACCTGGTGTTGGTGGTTAACTCATCTCTTCCAGCCCAACTGATAATATTAAAGGCAGCAAAGAAAACAGCGAGAGGGGTCAGCCTCCAGCGATGTCAAAGAAGTCACAAAAACAGACACGGAAAGCCTTGGTTCAAAGTGTAGTCTCAGAAGCCCTGAAAGTAACATGTGGCACCTTGCAAGGTGGCGGCTGGTTCACAAACTGAACACCAAGAGAGCTGTGTGAGAGGAAGCAGGAACACTCAGTGCGGTCTCCCCCACACAAAGGCTAATGCCATCTTCTAGGGGTCATTTGATGGACTAGTCCTAGGTGGGCTCAGGTGGGCCATTTAACAATCATAGCACAACTACACAACTGTTTTCAAATGTTGTGACTAGGTGGCCACCACTCCAACACCCTTCAAGCCCACACTCAACTTTCTCCAGCTCAGTTGAAAGTCATATCGACACTAAGGGGGTGTGACAGCACAGACGTGGCCCCAGCCTGGGTGGTAGAGAGTATCTCCCAAATGTGGTCAAACAGCCATAGAAGATACTTTAAGCAGTTGAGCAGGAATGTGTTAGAGATGCACAATGCTAGTCTGGCTTTCTGCTAATATACATTTCCTCCTTCCACAGACCTCATATAGCTTTCATGTGCTAGGGAGAGAGATGACTAAGACGGTCCCCTGCCTCTTAAGAGATATTATGTCTAGTTGCTGAGACAGACTTTATTATATTGAATTTTAAGTGTTGGCATATCAAGTCCTGAAACAATACAAAGCAAACGTTTGATGGTGTTGCATGAAGCAGAGGGTACTTATAATGGCACTTGAGGTCTATCATGCCTTAAACAAAACCAAATGGCTAGATAGGCTATCAGGTATTACCTAGTATATCTTGGATATTAAGAGGTCTCACTGGGCTATTCATGCTCAAAAAGATAGCTGCTCAAGCTGTCACCAGAACTAGAAAAGTCAGAAGAGCTAGAAATGTAAATGGTCAGTTTTCATCTTACATCTTGAGAGCATGAGGCAGGTTTTCTCAAGGCCCCATGGGGCTCTTTTTGGAGCACAACTACTTGCAGGGAAAAAGTGAAAGCCACTTGGTGAAGATGAAGTTCTGCCCAAAAGATTGGGCAAACCCAAGGCTCTAGGGCATGGATATAGGGTGGCTCCTGAGAAGTGGTATAACACATAACTCATAACATCCCCACATTTGGAATCCTGTTTCTTGTCATGTGGTAGAGATTTGACCCTCGCTAGCAAACCCCAAGTACTCCAGACTGAGAACTATCAAAATGCACTTTGGGTTAAACAGTGGATGTTTATCAACTTAAGTGATTAATTTCCTTAAATCAAGGCAGCCCAATATCCTAATTTAAACATGAAAAAAATTGTACCAATGTCAGTTTGTTGGTTTTGACACTGTACTAGAGTTATGTAAGATACTACCACTAGGGGAAGATGGTGAAGGGTACACGGGACTCTCTGTATTATTTTTGCAAATTACCGTGAATCTATAATTACCTCAAAATAAAACTTTTTGTTGTTGTTTAAATGAGGTAAAGGAGCGTCAGAGATCTTTCTCAAGGTCAGAGATCCTTTGAAAACTTGCAGCCGGATCCCTGGCCTCACGGAATAACTTATCTGAGTAAGGAGCCTTATAAAATACACTGCCACAGTAGGGATGACCGTGACCCATGTGCTGCAGGCCAAAATAAGCAATCTATCTTTTATACTAGGGGTTCTTAAGTTAGGAATCCAAAGTATTATAATATCCATGGAATATTAATTTGATTGGGAAAGCATTCATCTTTATTTTTACTAACCTCTAACTTAAATTTAGTACTTCTTCAGCTAATACATTCACCATTAGCAGAATCTATGAATTTGTCACAACAGAAATCAGTTCTTTTCATTCCACATTACCTTGATGCAGATCTCAAATTTATGTTTATCACTACCTCAAAATTACGGTAGTAGAGTAGCCACCAGTTGTCACATGATCACTGTCTTTGTGTCTACAGATATCTGGACAAGGCAGTTGCCCAATTCTACATCAGGTAGACATTCAGCTACTGAGGAATGAAGTAGAAAGTTATTTCATAGGCGACCAGGAAAGCCATGTTGCTTTCCTGTACTCCCTATCTACAGTTAGTTTTCAATCTACACATGGAAGGTTGTGAGACATTCTTGTGAAGTTTTTGCAAAACTAGCACAAATGAGAACACAGCTCTCCATAAAGCAGCCTGACTTTTGTAAGACAGTGCATGGACTACAAGGGTGGGCCAGGCAAGTTCAAACACATCTGAGTTGAAGTAACTTTAAATGAGACATTTAAACAGATATTACTAACAGATTGTGCAATGTTATAAGTCATGCACAGTGAAAATGTGATGAGTAACAGATGTTTTTCTCCTTATACTCCTTTTGTACATGGTTAGGAAGTGAAGACATGCACAAGGGTGATACAAGATATTTTACAAGGGGTATTCATATACCCTTCTGTGAAAATACCCCACCCCACATTTAAAAAATCACTTTTGCAAGAAAACCAATTACACATGAAAACCATTTTTTCTAGAAAGGCACAGAAGGCCACATACGTGGAATGCTGGAAGAAGTTCTTTACCAAGATGAAGCTGCAATTCAAAATTCTGTCTAGTTCACTGACAAAAGATAGCTGTTAACACCTAGAAACACTGCAGAACTCTTTTCTTGATGGTAAAATTGAACCATGGGTTTGTAATCTCTTCTTAAATGTAAAACTGTATCAAAGAATTTGGCATAGCCAAAGATGACCTATTGACTTTTTTAAAATAGTGGTTTTGAGATATAATAACCATATGAAAAAATTAACCCATTTAAAGTATTAAATTCAGTGTTTCTTTAGTATATTCAGGAGGTTGTGCAACCATCACCACCATCTAATTTCCAAATACTTCATCATCTCAAAAAGAACTTCCATACCTATTAGCAGTCATTTCCCCATCCCCTTTCCTCCCAGCCCCTGGCAAGCACTAATCTACTTTCTGTTTTTATGGATTTGTTTATTCTAGACATTCCACATATATAGAATCATACAGTATGTGGCCTTTTGTGACTGACTTCTTTCATTTAGCATATTGTTTTCAAGGTTCATCCTTTTTATTGCTGAATAATATTCCATTGTATAGACATGACAAATTTTGTTTATCCATTCATCAGTTGACGGACATTTGGGTTGTTTCCACTTTTGGTTCTTATGAATAATGCTGCTATAAACATTTATGTACAAGTTTTTGTGTTGATGTATATTTTAAATTCTCTTGGATATATACCTAGGAGTAAATTGCTGGGACATGTGATAATTCTATATTTAACATTTCAAGAAACTGACAAACTGTTTTCCACAGCAGTGGCACCATTTTACATCCCCAGCAGCAATGTAGGAGGGTCCAATTCTCCATATCCTTGCTAACACTTGTTACTGTCTGTCTTTTTTGTTTTAGCCATCCTAGTGGGTGTGAAGTGGTATTTCACTGTGGTTCTGATGTGAATTTCTCTAATGACTAATATGCTTATTAGCCATTTGTATTTCTTCTTAAGAGGAGTATCTATTCAAATCCTTTGCCTATTTTTAATTGGGTTATTTCTATATTGTTGAGTTGCAAAATAGCTTATTGATCTTAGTGCAAATGATTTAATACAACTGGAATTTAATTCAAAAAACCTTGGAGAAGTCAAGTGTTTTTGCCTTACAATGTGAATTAGGGAAGCTTTACCTTTTTTTGAACCAATACATTTGTGAAACAGATTTTTCAACCCTTGTATCCATTAAACAAACAAGAAAATCAGAACTGATTGGATGTCCAGTATGACATGCATATTGTCTTGCCCAAAGACCACCCCAATTCAATGTTGTGATTCAAGCTAAGCAGCCTTCACACTGCTGTCTTTAAACTTCAACTTGCCTGTATTTAAAATATATTGTCTTGTTATTTAATGCATTAAGGTACCTATTTTTATATTACAAGTTTGCTTTAAAATTGATACCTTTCAAATTATTTTATTTGAAAACCCATGTGTTTTATTTTAGACTTTTATACGCATTATTCTGAACTGCCGACAGATTTCAAACTAAGTAGTCCATGTGAAAAAGACACAGAACCCCTGCTGCAACTGCAGAGAAGAAAACACCTTCCAAAGGGCAGGAGAAATCACTGCAGCATTTTTAAAAATTCTATACTGAAATATAGCTAGTGACAATGAGCCTCTGGCTTATTTCTACCTCACTCTAATGTTGCATACTGAAATGGCCAATACTGTCAATTTGATTGGGAGCAACAGGAAAGACGAAGCCTCTGACTTTTCTATATGAAAAGTCTTTAACCCTTAAACGATGCAAGCAAATAGATATTTCTGAGATAGCTTGTTTGCAATTATTACAAGCAAATTTATAAAGCAGATTCTTAGATCAGCCCCAAATGGCAATGTCTGCACAGCTACATTTGATTTTTTAGAAAAACTTCTCAGCTTTAGCATTCTCACTGTGGGTAGCAGAGTTGATACTAGTTTGTAAATCTTTGCTGCTATATTACAGATGTAAGAAAGATGAGTTTTTCCGACTAAGTCAGATAGTGTAGAAATATAAACCAAAGTCCCTGGGATCTAATGCATCTAACTGAATATTCCTGCCCCGGTAAAAACCCTTATAGAGCAAAGTATGACAACCCTGGGGTCATTTGCAATGTGCCTAAGGCAGCTAGGAGTTACAGGGGGGTTATCTGAGGAAGACCCAGAACGTGGGCTCACACACAAGACACACATAAATACTTCAATACACTGACAAGAAGGCTCTGTGATTTAATCAACAGGGTCCCCGTTCCACAGTCTCAGAAACAAAGAGAACCAGTCAGTGGAGAATGAAAGTTTATACACTAGAAAAACTAGATAATCAGGAAACAAAGGATGGAGTAGGAGAGGCTTCCTACTGAGAGAATGATGAGTTTCCTGCTAAATTCCCTAATTCTAATATTATATATATATATATATATATATATTTGGCCTTGCCGTGCAGCATGTAGGATCCTAGTTCCCCAACCAGGGATCAAACCCGTATCCCCTACAGCAGAAGCACAGAGTCCTAACCACTGGACCACCAGAGAATTCCCTATAATTTTTTAATGGCAATATTTCTATCCATTTCAACCATTTTAGCACCTGCTGTGTGTCAGGGGCTAGACCCTGGAGATACAAAGATAAGTGACTGTTCTTGACCTCAATGATCAAGAACACACACACCCGGTCTTACTCAACTCAGCCAATCTACCCAGTAGTCTGGGACAAAATTTTGTGCTACCCTTGATTCATCTCGTATCCCACAGCCAATTCGTCAACAGTCATGGAAGTTAAAGCTTCAAAGTTTTCAAAAATAGATCCACTTCTCACTACCTTCCATCACATCCACCTGAGCCACCACCATCTGCTGGACTACTGCCAAATCCTCCTAACTGGCCCTGCTCCATTCTCACCCCTACACAGGTCAGGATCACCTATTGGCCACATATGTCAAGTATCATGCCCCTGCTTAAAACCTCCCAGCAAGTTGACAATATACTTTACAAAAAATCCCAACTCTTTACCATGGTCTACAAGACTACATAATCCAGCCCCTGTCTGCCTTATTTCATTCCACTTTCTTCTTTATTCAGCACTCTTCAGCCACCCTGGTCATATTTCTGTCCTCTTGCACTTAGAGTTCTAGTAAAAAGCAACTCCCTCCCTCCAGGCATTCATTCTGCTGTTTACTTCCCATTCAGGTCTCTACACTAAAGAGGCCTCCCTCATAACCTTAACTAAAACAGCCACCCCTGCTGTAGTTACCCCAACCACATCACCCTGTTTTGTCTTTATGGCACCTGGTTCTAAACATTTTGATATACACGTGTCATCTCACTAATAGCACTAGTACTCATTCGAGACGCTGGGGATAAAGCAGTATGCCATGTCTTTGGGCTGCCTGACTTAGTGACAGCTACTCCTGGCTGTTCTTTCTGTTAGCTAAAGTTGCCTCTAAGTACAGTTATTTGATTTCTGTTTTGAACATTTGCTTATTCTGTTTCTTAAACGTATTCAATTACCTCCCTTGCTCAGCTTGAGACATCTTCCTCTCCACTTTACTTGCTCCTTTTTTCCCTATATGCGCTATTCTCAGAATCAGACATAGACATTTACCTGATGCTTCTCATACAAAGATGAGCATCTCCTTCTCAATGCAAGCTTTGCCTATTTGCTGTCCTAGCAGTAGATCCTGCCAACGGTAACCCTCCCTGGCCTCATCAGGCAAATGATAACATAGGTGTTATAATGAATGCACTAGGAAGTCTTTCACATATGACAAAAGTCTAACAGACGTCTGGGAGACCTGGACAAGTAGGAAACAGAACTAGATGACCCCGATTTGAAAAGGAACAGATTTGTTCTAGAGATGGACACTGGTGTGTCTGTTCCTTTTCAAATCGGGGTCATCTAGTAAGTGAGCAAATTAGAGTTGAGGGAAGCCTATAGCTTTTGGAACCAGAGTTTCCTCTCTCATTACAGGACTCATTCATTGATCAGTTGGATCAGATTAAACCAACCTCTCAGATTCTAGGGCTCCCATGAAGACCGTGCAGCTTTGCAACTCAGATGTCTCTGAAAAGACTAGGACTACAGAGAAGCCACTGGGTCAGAAATACTAGCCCTATAATCTCAAGTAGTAACTGCTCTGATGCTGCAGTGCCCGTGTTGCTACCGTCCCAGACTAATTGCATCAAGCTCACCCACTTGTCCAGTTGTTCTGTTCAGCTATAACTGAATATGGAACTACAAAATTCAAAACTCATAGGGAACAGAACAGCAACATTCTTTAGGTCTCAGCTTACTAGGGAGGGGGGACATGGGGCAGACCCACAGTTCTAGTTGTGAAATTTGGTAATCCAGAGAGAAGTCATGGCCCTTTCATCACAAGACATGTGCTCCCTGCACATACATGCATGATCAGTGGCATTGGCCCAACTGTTAAGCCCTGGAAGAGGTACATGGAGGTGAAGGAGGCAATGATCCAGCCCAATGGGCTGCCCAGCCTCTAAGTGAGTAGAACTGAGAATGGCTGGAGATCAGCTCTATTCACCTCCCCACACACATTTCCTGCTTACCTCCACTGAACAGGAGATGGGGCCCTGAAGCCAGCCACGTTCACACTAGCCTCCACAGAGGAGGCATGTCCTACAGGTGAGCTGCTACAGTGTGATGCCCCAGGCTCAGAAAGTGTTTGCCCCTTCTACTAGGAAGCACCCTGGCCCAGCAGTAGACATTGACAAGCAGGACCTTACATTATATCTCCCATCCCCCATGCTCATTTCATCCTTCTGAGCAATGCGGCTGAATAAACCTGTCTCCAGTCCAACATGATGGTCTATTAAAGAGAATCAGCAGATTTGTGAACCCAGCCTTGGTCCAGTAGTCCAGCAGAAAATGTAAGCCACCTGTGGATGGGGAGCCTCTGCTAGGAATGGGGCAGTATCTCATCAAACCATCCTGTGAAACAGACTTCTGTCTTACTTTACTGACTTTGCTGAGCCTTTGGCACTAGTATTCTTTAAGCTACTAGCCTCATCAGCATTACCACAAGATCCAGCCATTTTTTTCTCGGCTGTGCCACCAGACCTATCTACGCGTCCCACAATGCCCTGCTCCTCATATTCATACTTCAAGTGCTCCATCTCCACAAATATTTCAAACACAGAGCCAAGGGAGTTGCCTCTATGTTTTAACATACCTGCTCAACTGGCCTAGTTCCCAGGACCCAGCACATTGCAAAGGAGACTCCCTTCTGGAAGCCAGACAGATTGAGTTTGCTAACGCTAACTACCAGCAGGAGTTGTTCCAGGGCTTGGCTAATGGAGAGTTCAACCTCTGCCATGTCACCAAGATCAGAGTGTAGCCCATCCTTTAATTGCTTTTGCTCCTTCACACGTGAAGGTCACAGGTCTGTGTTAAACTATACCTCTGGGATACCCCCAGTCTTGCCAGCCTTCAGGAAGGGCTTTTAGCTGTCACTGAAGCTGGAGAAAACAATCTGGCGTGGACAATGGATGGATGGCCACCTACAGCAAGGACAAAATCCAAGACTATGAATGGTATTAGGGCAATTTACCTGGGCATTGCCTCCTTGGGATACTGCTTCAGGTAGAGTCAATAGCTCCAAGAGGCTTATGTTCACCTCTTCCTTCTGTCACACTCTTAACATAGAGATCCTTGGCGATTTACCTGACATAATAGGCAACCTTTGAGAAACTCTTTGTGACACCCGAATTTGACTTAGAACAAGGTATGGGAACTTGAAATCTTGCACTCTTCCAAGCTCTGAGTTTCTCTGGATTTTGTATGAATTCTCCCAAAGGCTGTCGTGGCACTACCCTAGAGGGCATCTTCAAAGAAACCGCTTATTCCAGACTTAACACAGGTACCACAGTTACCCCAGCCACGACCACCTTGCTTTTAGTAAAACTTCACAATGTGTGGACTAAACCACTTGATTTTCAGCCCAAGCCACATTTAGAGGATAAGCTCAAGCCTCGTCAGGCGTGCACCTACAGCTCCTCTCCCATCACTCCCAGTGAAATATGCCATTTCATTTCTCACACATAACATGAATGCTGCATGTCTCCTGCTTCAGCCAGCAATTTCTCACCCCCAGAAGAATTCCACACAAACTACAGCTTCTATCCCTCTGGCACCGATCACTGAATGCTCATCAGATGGACAATACCTGGGGTACATCACTCCTCCCCAGTATCCTAGAAGTCCCCAGCTGCCGCCAGTCATTTAGCTTACTCCCATCAATGGGCTCTGTTGCTCAGGACTTCCTGGGGTTTTTTTGGACTAGTTACCCTTGTAAACAGAATGGATTATCCTCTATCTGATTTGGCAACTTGACTTTTTAACTGGCCACCTGCCTTTAAGATTTCTTCCATCCGTGTTTGACACAGCCTGCCGCACTGCTGCTTACTAGTCCAGGTCCCTCTCTCTGTTGTATATGGAGCTGAGGGAGGGAGATTGTCCCTCCCTCAGCTCCATATACAACCAGCCCGTCCACACCCCCAACTGTTATTCTGCCCAATAGGTCTCTTCTCTTCCTAGGGTTCCCCCCAATGGTTTTACTCCCCAAGGGCTATCACAACATGGCCACAGCTGAGCTGAGCCTCTGTCCTGAGGCAAAACTACTGTTAGGTTCAACGTTACCTGTGGGTGCCTGAAAGAGTAGTCTATGTGATGTCTAGAGAGATTCAAAGGCAACTGCAGCCACACAGCGCCCTCACATGGTAAGGAGTAGTGGTGCAGCTGGGCAAACCTCTGCAAAGCAAAACCCGACTCAGAGCCCTAGGGGCTTCTGGCAACCAAACAGGAAATTCTGCAAAATTCTTGAGTCCAACAGAGTTTATGGACATGGACTGAAACCACTTACCCTTTCACAGACTAGGAAACTGGGAAGGAAATAGACATGCGCAAGGTAAACAAAGAAAGTTAGAGGCAGAGTCAAGATCCTTGCAGGTCAAGTCAAGCCCCTAACACCTTAAAGGATATGACCTGACTTAATGCCTTTAGGCTCAATTTTTCTCCACAGCTAGCTGCTTAGGTATTTTAGAATAACATATCTGAGTTTAAGATGTGGAAGAAGTCACTTGTGGGTAAAAAGTAAAGTCTGAATCAGAGACTTAATGGAGAATAAGAAAAGTAAGTAAATTTTCTAGTTTGTTTCCCTCACTTGCAGACCTAAGATGAGAAATAAGGTATAACAGAGATAGAAAACCGAAGGGATTACCAGCCATTAACTTTAGCTTTTTAACATTCACGGGAACAAGACGCAAGTGATGTCTGGCCAAGGAAAGGTTGTTTAGTCTCAAGTCAGGCCAGGCTGCTTTTCGTAAGTGAAGTTGTCCCTACGAAGATGAACTCATTTGGTTACTGAAGATTCTCACCAGGTTGTAGCAAAGACTGAGAAGTTTGTTGAAGAATGCCATTCTCCAAGAGAAACTTCTGTCTAGAAGCCAGCATAAAGGTATCTGAATTTCTTCCTTATTCTCAACTGTAAGATCGAGCTGGTCGTGCAAGGGCAATAGGGGAGGGGGATTGGCTGCACACCAGGGGTAAAACTGCTTGCAGATGACACTGAGGCCCTGCTAAGCTACATTTTGGCCAAAATCTTGGCCATAAGCAACTTACAAAACAACCCCGAACAGCCAAAATCTGACAGGCTCAGTTCCCTTTCCTTCAGAAAGAGTCTTGCCCTGGTGCTTTCTGAGCGAACAATTTTTTCCTAGAAAACCAACCACCCACTGGCCATCTGTTTTAGTTCGATCAGCCTCAAAAGACCAGAGACAAACCTGTAGTCTGACAGAGTCAGGTTTGTTGACTCACTGCAATAAGTAAGAATGAACAACAAAGGAGTCATGGGGCATCTCCCACCAAAGGAAATGGTAGTTCTTGCAAGATTGGGGGAGTGGGGGAGTGGAACTTAGGTAAATGATGGGCTCCAAAGGAAAGCAGGGCCGTGTGTAAACACATCAACATCAGGTCTGCACTGCTATGTGGTCCCAAGCTCCTGTGTCCTTAGGGATAACAAAATTAATATAGATGTGGAATGTTGTATCCTGAAACCCCTTATCTGCACCTGGGTTGGAAATCCAGACTGCTTTGCTCTGTCGTAGAGACTCAGACATTCCAGGCAAGAGTGGGGAGTTTCACCTTACTGATCTAATTTCAAAAAGTTAAGTTTCTGATAGTCTATGATTTTACAGAACAAAGTTTCTCACTGAGTAAGAAAGAAGTCATCAAAGAAGGAGATTTGGACTATATTTTATCAAATGCCTTTTTAGAACATGTTGTTATAATCGTATGATTATTTTTCCTTTAATTTGCTGCTTTAATAGATTGGGTTGATAGATTTCCTGATCTCAAGCCACACTGGTCCCTTAGTCATACTGTATCTTTCTTTTGATATGTTGCCGGAGCCTATTTTCAGTTGTGATATTGTTCTATAGCTTTATTTCTCCCTCTTGTCTCCCTCCCGCTCTCCCTTCTTTCCTTCCTTCTTTTCATATTATCATCATCAGGTTTTCATATTAATGGTACTGTCATAAAAGAAACTGGAGTAATGTCCATGTTTTGCTTTAAGAAAAAATAGCATGTTCTTATGATACTTTACAGCTCTGATGACCTGGAGAGAAATGTTTCCTGATAACTTACAATTTACTTAATCTGTTATCTCAACTTGATGAATGGCAAGGCAGATTTTTCCCTTCTCAATCTACGCTAATTTTTACTGTATCATATCCAAGCAGGGCCTATCCATCTCCCATGATTTGTCTGCCAAGTGTTTTCATGAAATTAAGTCTTTGTCCAACTCTGATTAGGTCTTAAAAGTTCTAATGGTATTACGAGCAGGAAAAGCTGAGGTCATAGTGCTTTGCAAATGAGGAAACCCAAGATAAAAAAGCTTTCTCTTGAGTCCTAACAATATTAGAAAGGCAAACTCATACATGAACAAAAGTTAGACCAGGGAAGAGTTATCAAGGCAAGAGTCTAGAATAGGCAAGGTCAGTAACACTAGAACAGAACTAGATTTTCTAGTTATTCTATAGCAGCAAAAACTTCCACTGGAAACAGCTAAAGTAATAAAAAGAGATAACCCCTGCTGACAATTTGAGAAAGCCCTTTATTATTGCCTCTCTTATGATTTGATTAAACAAAGAAAGCTCCATGTTATTAGATTAGTTTTGGTCAACTGATTTCAGAGCCAAAGACAAATTACATTTGAAAGTCACTGACATTTGAACATTATTGAAATTTGAGGCCACTTCTACTGTGAGAGAAGAGCAAGCACACAAACACTCCTGCAGCATGGAGGGCAGCACTACAGTGTCTAAGGTTTGTTTGGAGTTAAGACCAAGAATTTGCTTGGCTAGGAAAAAGAAATACACCTAGAGTCTCATCCCAACTCAGTCGCTTACTAACTCTGTATCCTTGGGCAACTACACATCCAAAGCTTCAGTTGTTTGAGTTATGAAGTACAGATGGCACTGAGATGCCTAAAGACAAAATGAGAACAAAAGTAGAAAAGCGTTGTGAGCTGCAGAGCACTGCACAGTGTAAAGTTATTATTGCTGACGGGCCAAGACCCTGATTCATTTGAGGCAAGTCTTAATGCCAAGAAGAAAGTCTGGTAGTGCCAATTTCAAGATAAGTCCTACCGTGACAGGGATAATCCACACACAGTAATAAATCGGTTTTAGAATTTGTTGGAGGGTTTTCTGAGAAATCCTCTTGTTAAACTCACAGCTCCAGCACTGAAAGTTAATTGTATTCAGAAGAGAATTTACATGTGAAGGAACAAAAAAGAGAGATGAACAAGAATCTAAAAGGTGTTTCAAATCACAGATCTATGGTTGTCCCATGCAGTGACGGTCTCTAAAAAACAAATTACCTCGAATCAAATTTTAATGTCTGGTTTCTTATCTGTCCCAAGCAATGAAGTATTAGGCCGAACTTTCTAGTTTAGAGCTTAATGGCAGACACCAGATTTAAATGTAGAAACTTAATTTCATTTAAGGATAAGAAGTTTAGAGCTGGAAAAAAAAATCAAAAGTGCCTGGATTAAGTGCTGCCTCTATTAAATCATTCTATTAGCACTTACTTTCAGTTGTTTGCTACAATTCCCACACAGGGCTGCACTTAGAAATTTACATGTTTCATCTTTTTTTTTTTAATTATTTATTTTTATTTATAGCTGTGTTGGGTCTTCGTTTCTGTGCGAGGGCTTTTTCCAGTCGTGGCAAGCGGGGGCCACTCATCATCGCGGTGCATGGGCCTCTCACTATCGCGGCCTCTCCTGTTGCGGAGCACAGGCTCCAGATGCGCAGGCTCAGTAATTGTGGCTCACGGGCCTAGTTGCTCCGCGGCATGTGGGATCTTCCCGGACCAGGGATCGAACCCGTGTCCCCTGCATTGGCAGGCAGATTCTCAACCACTACGCCACCAGGGAAGCCCTACATGTTTCATCTTAATCTAGGACAAAGTAAAATTGGCCCTCTGCTCTAATTTATTGTTAACAAACCACTTTGCTACTCACTTGGACCACTAATTCCCAAAGACCAGAGATTGACAGGAGAAGAAAACAGCAGAGAGAGTTAACTAGAGAAAGAGCTATAGTGCCTAAAGAAAAGACCAACATAATTAAGAAGGGAGAAGTATGTATCCTGACAACATTCAGAAAACTTAAATGATGCTTGGCTGCTCTCTTTATCTAGACTGGCTTCCTGACCCGCTAGTTGAATACCAACACCTGAGTCTCATTTTTGACTTTATCAAACATGTACTCCCTTTTATCTTTTTTTTTAATAAATTTATTTATTTTATTTATTTATTTTTGGCTGCATTGGGTCTTCGTTGCTGCATGTGGGCTTTCTCAAGTTGCAGCAAGCCAGGGCTACTCTTCGTTGTGGTGCGTGGGCTTCTCATTGTGGTGGCTTCTCTTGTTGCGGAGCACCGGCTCTAGGCACGCGGGCTTCAGTAGTTGTGGCTCTCAGGCTCTAGAGTGCAGGCTCAGCAGTTGTGGTGCACGGGCTCAGTAGTTGTGGCTCACGGGTTTAGTTGCTCTGCGGCATGTGGGATCTTCCTGGACCAGGGCTCGAACCCGTGTCCCCTGCATTAGCAGGCGGATTCTTAACCACTGCGCCACCAGGGAAGCCCCCCTTTTATCTTTTGACTCAAAGGTATTCCTGTTAGGAAATCATAGCCATCAATAGCCTATTGTGGGAAAAACTGATGAAATCCTAATATTAAGTCTTTAGTTACTAGTATTATACCAATGTTGATTTCTTAGTTTTGATAACTATACATGGTTATGTAAGATGTTAACACTAGGGGTAGCGAGGCAAAGAGAATACAGGGACTCTCTGTATTATCTTCCAACTCTTCTCTAAATCTAAAATTATTTCAAAATTTAAAAAAATATTAACCAAAAAAGCCTTCTGTGTGCCAGCATTGTGCTCCACAAGGCTGTGGTTGGCACTGCCAACAGCTGGACATGCCCTTACTCTGTCAACTGTACAGCCTCTATAATTCAGGAACATAAGGGAGCATCCAACCCGCCCTGCACGTGTGCTCTGGAAACTGACTCCTCTGATGAGGAGGAGGGATATTTCTAGGAGCAGAGTTCTGTCCACAGTGGGAGGCAACAAAGAATTCTGAGAGACTGGTCACTGCCTGTCTCACCCCCGCCCCCCTCCAGCATCAACTGGATTCTGGAGTTATCTAGAGGGTCTCAGAAGGAATGTGACTGCCACAGAAACCTTTACTACGGAACAGACTGTTACCACTTTCTCTCCTCTTACAAATGCTCCTTGAAGGAAAGCTCATCTGCTACTCCACTGGCATGTGGGACACACGCTGCCAGGTTGATCTGCAGGCAGAGCTCTCCACTGACACACGTTGGCAGTCTGTTTTGATGACTGGAGTTTCTGCTCAGGCAGACCTAGGGGATGCTTAGCAATATCCTTAGCACCCTTGTATTGAAGCACTCCTGCTAAGGATTCATGATAATAATCTAATGAGACAAACCCTGTAAAAGACCTTAGTGGTGGGACTTCCCTGGCAGTCCAGGAGGCAGGAAAGACTCCACGCTTCCACTCCAGGGGGCACAGGTTCGATACTTGGTCGGGGAACTAAGATCCCGCATGCTGTGCAGTGTGACCAAAAATTTTTTTTAATTTTTTTTAATTTTTAAAAAGACCTTAGTGGGTATTTTACTAGGTAGGGGTATTATGTGCTAGATGATTTTTTAGCTAATTACTTCCTTAAGACAATAGATTATTTACCCTCTCTTTGCCATAGGGTTCTTGACTCAAGTTTGGGATGTATTAAAGCTAACATTCTCTGCTCCCCTTCCTCAATATATCCTGTAGCCTTTCTTAATATTTAAAGGAGTTTTAAAGCCTCTTGGTTAAGCTGTATTTATTTGCAAGCTCCATTACTGAGCGGTCCAGGAGACTCAGTAAAAGCTTTTTACTGAAAAGGCAAATCACGCAGACTAAATCAATCAACTGTTTGTTCTCAATTTATCCAAAACTTTATATCATTCTTTATCCATCAGCTATAGATGGAAGGAAGGTAATATGAAGATTATTGAATAGTAAAAAAGGAGGGACAAGCTAATGTTTTGTATTATTCACCATAAGATGCAAGAAGCACTGGGAAAATAATGATGAATGAGACAAGCACCCTGCCATAATGCAGCTTACATGGTTGCAGGGGAGAGAGATAAAAATTAATTAAACATAGACATCAATAAATAAGTCATCATAGATACTATGCAGGAGAGAAATAAGGAGCTGATATAGAGAAGAAGGTAGAAGGAAAGGGAAATCTACTTTGGAATGGACTGTCAGGGGAGGCTTCTCTGGGAAGATGACATCGGAGCTGAGACCTAAAGTAAGAAGGAAGCAGCTCCACAAAGATCAAAGATCAGAGGGGAAGAGCACGGCAGGAGCTTATGTAAATCCCTGGGTGGGAAAGCCGGGCGTGTCGGAGCAAGTGAAAATGAGTGGGGCTGCAGCACATCAAGCAGGGGCAAGTGGCCTATGACTGGGTTGGAGAGATGAGCAGGGACAAGTGATGCAAGGCCTTGGAGGTCATGGGATGAAAGTCTGCTTTTGTTCCAGGTCAGAGAGAAGCCAAGGAAGAGCTTTGAGCTATGGGGTGACATGATTGGTTTCAGACTTTAAGAAGATTACTTTTGCTGCTACTTGCAAGGAGGCACTAAAGCAGATCAAGAGTGGGAAAAGAAAGCCAGTTCGAGGCTGCTGCAGCGCTCCATACCTGGACTAGGATGGTGCCAAGGGTGAGTGACTCAAGAGGGCAGATGCAGGATATATCTTGAAGAAAGTACTAGACTCTCCCGTGGATTAGATGTATGGGCTGAGGAAAGGAAGTATTATTGATATTATTAATAAAATAATAATACCTAAATCCAATAAATATCCCCTGAGAAACACTGCAGTAGGCACCATGAAATGTTCTGGAGCATGCACGGGTGGAATGCATGGGTGATGGATGGCTCAGAGTGACAAATAAAGGTGGAAAAGGAAAGAGTGTCTACCATGTGACACATTGTTAGCATACATTACTTCACTGAGCCCTTACAAGACCACTGTGAGACTAAAATCCTTGTGTTCATTTTAGTGAGGAGGAAACCAAAGCTCAAGGACATTATGTACCGTGCCTGAGTCATGCTGCTAGTAAGCAGTAGAGCCAGAATTTAGGCCCACATCTGTCTGGTTCTAAAGCCTGTCTGTGCTTTCTTCTTTGTTCCACACAGCCCACAAGGAATTTACAAACCTGTGAGGGCATTTGAAGCTTAGGACAAAAATGTATATGTATACTTATGCCACAAAGTTTTATAAGTACTATAAAATGTAGAAACAAATTTCTAAAACAATTCCAATTGTGTGGGTGTACTGGTACAGAAAATCAAGGCATACAGTCGTCTCTCAAGATTTTCCTGCTAATCCTTGATGGAAAGGTAAGACTGTAAAAGAGTTGCTAAAAGCCAAACTATTTCTGTCTCCCAACATTTTGGACCATTTATCAAGTCCACCAGAAAACAATAAGACTTTGGCACGACCACAAGATAGACAGGCCATGGTAACAAGAAGTGCATAAACTCGATTGTGTTGTGAAGTAAATCTGCTGCAGGACTGCAAATCAGTTTTGCTGCAAGTACTGAATCTTCGAGGTTCCCTGAAGTTTGACTTAAGCCTAATACTAAATTAAGTAAACATATTTTTTCCATGGGGTAAGTCTGGGTTTTGACACATTAAATACAACTTTAGGTTAAATACAAATTTGAGGAGCAATGATAAGGCATGAAATCCACATGAGGTTTTTGCCTCTGACGAGGCATTGACTCCCTTAGAGAGGTCATTCATCATTCAAACACAGAAAGGGCAAAGAAAATTATTCCAAGTTTTTTAATATCATGTAGGTGGCACAGACTCATGAAAATTAAACAATTTTAAATGCAGAGTTTCCTGCAATTCTTTCCACAAAACCTTGAGATGTTGTTTTTCATTCTCCATAGATTGCTGGTTTCACTGCTCTCTGTGTGTCACAAGATAAAGTCAAAATTTTGGAAGGAAATAAAAGACCCTTTTCCTATGAATATTCATATGTAAGAAGCCCTCACCCTCAGCTACCCATCAGAGTGGATTATTGCATTAGTTACCTATGGCTGAGTAACAACTTACCCCAAAATTCGCCTAAAACAACAAATATTTATCGAACACTTTCTGTGGGTCGAAAATTTGAGTGGCTTAGTGGGTGGTTCTGATTCAGGGTCTGCTGTGAGGTCATAATCAAAATGTTGGCCAGGACCGAAGTCATCCTACACTCAAAGAGAAGGAACGCCTGGGGCTGGGGGGATCCAACTCCAAGCTCACTCATGTGGCTGTTCGCCAGAGGCCTTAGTTCCTCACCAGATTGGTCATACCATAGGGCTGCTTGAGTGTCCTCAAAACATGGCAGTTGGTTTCCCTAAGAGGAAATGATCCAAGACAGAAAAAAGCAAGGAGGAAGCCACAGTGCGATTATGACTTAGTCTTGGAAATTATATAGCATCACTTTTGCCATATGCTATTCATTAGAAGTGAGTCTCTTAAATCTAGTGCACACTTCAAGAGAAGGAAATTAAACTCTACATCTTGTCTTGAAAGGAGAAACATCAAAGAATCTGTGAACTTATTTTAAAACCACCATAATCATTGAAGTAAAAAACTAATGTGCTTCCACATGAAACAGAAAGAGTGGCTATTAAATATTAGTGGTGCTCTGTTGTGATTGCCTGTTAAGAGCGATGAGTTTCTAAGTAAGAAAACAAAATAATGGTGACCCACTGTATCATGTGGGAAATCCTTTTGATACAATGGTAGCCATCATCGGTATCAGGCAAGCTATTCCAGAATCCCAGAGGTTACAGAACAGAAAGGTTCACAGGTCAAATCATGAAGCAAATAATAAACATACAGTTTATTAAATCTATTTGAAACACAATGAGAAGCAAGAAGGAAAAGATAGGATAGTTTAATACACTTAAGATAAGAGAAGCAGGGTGGAAGAACCACACACCTGAATCTTTAGAATGTCCTCTCTCTCTCTCCTTCTCTGCGCCATCAGCCTTCGCCCACTGATGATGCAGTTAGAAAACTATGTATTGTGGGTTCCAGAGACAGGCACTCCTAGACACAGATGTAGCCTGTCAATAAGCCTGCAGAACAGCTACGAGATTCATTTCTTGTGTTTGGGAAGAGCACGTGTGAAGCCATAATTGTACCCTACAGGATGCCACCAATAGGTGGCCAGTTTAGGGGTGACATAACTGTCAACCAGAAGTAGCATCATCATGATTTGGTCTTGGTTTTTCCATTACTTTCTATCCATAAAAACACTCTTGTCTATTCTATTCTATACTCCATTTATTCTACCTATCTTTTAACATATCTTTTAGGTTACTAGCTTACTGTCTAAATTTAAAACCTCTTATATGTTCTGCCTGTCTCACAAGCTACATGCTTACTCATTATCTATACTTAACAGATCCTGTGAATTCTGCATATATCTTATGAGCTTCTAACATTACTATCTATGCTTAACACTTCTCATGGCTTTCATCTGTCCCATTTAATTTTCTTTTCCATAGCAGAATTGAATTATTGAATTATAGCAGAAATATCAATGGTAGCAGTTGTATTATTCTCAAAATAATACCAAAAAGAGAGACATATTACACTGTATCTAAAAGCAGAGACAGCTCTTTGCTAATTGAGGGAATATTTTTTCTCAATATGTATTTGGATTATATGATCTCTAAAAGAAATGAGTGATAGCATTTAAAAGACATGAGTAGGTCACTGAGTTCTGGAGCTGCATAGCTGACAGCTCTCCTGGTCAGTAGTAGATCTCTACCCATACACACACCCTTCCCCCACTACTGCCTGCAGAACAACTGGTGACAAACATCAAGGTCTATCGGGCAAAATGCAGGAGATTTAGTGATGACTTCAAGAACCGGACAAGATCCAGAGAACCTCTTGCAGGTTGAGTTCTCTGGAAGCAGATGCTGTGATAGAGTCTGGGGTACAAGATGTTTATTAGAGATCAATATGTTTAAAAGAAAGGGGAGCAGAGGGAGAAGCTGAACTACAGCGCAGGCCCAATACAGCCTAGTTCAATCCAGTGAGGATCTCTGAAGATAGGATTGTTCATCAGAGTTGCCTCCTATCAGGACAAAACAGCAGGGCCTTTATACCACTGCCGCCCTTAGTCACTGGATATGGGCTGCCCTGGAAGGGCATGAGCTCCCACAAGGCTGCTTTCTGCAGATGAGGCAGACCCTGAAGGCAAATCCTTCCTTGAAGAAAGAGCTGGGTGGTGCAGCTCTGTGTTGAATACAGAGCCACACCAATCTTCTTCTGTGGGATGGGATGTGGTTCTCCTGACAGGGAGGAGAGACTATTCAGACTGAAAGATTTGAAAGATAGTATTCTTGGGAAGCAGAGGCCAAAACTAAGGAGAGAAAAGCCAATTAGGAATTAGGGGGAGCTGGCGAAGGGTGGCCTTCTCCAAGGGAAGACCTATGTCTCCGGGTGCATCCCTTGGGAGATGGAAAAGAAACTCAAATGAAACAAGAACTTTGATTTATATCTCTACTCTCTGTTCCTCTTTTCTAAAAACACGTTATCCCTTTAGGGACAGGGTAGCCAGAGGGAATCCTCCATATCTCTGAGAGAACACTGTGGTGATTTCCGGCCCTGGAAAGTTTCCCGCAGTTAAGCCAAAGGTAGCAGAAAGCACCAAGCTCCTAAGAGAAATGTTCTGGAGAGAACATATGCAGAAAATAAAACCAAACCTTTTGGCTATGGTTATAGATAAGCAGATGACACCTCTTAAGAAAGAAGGGAGGGATCCCAGCAAACTCCTAGTTTACTTAGAAACTTCCAACCTTGTGGAGTAAAGTAGCTTTTTCTGAGATGTGTGCCTAGGAACCAGAATATAATTCTAATCTAAATTCTGAATTTTTCAGTTCAGTCACAGGTTCCTATCAAAGGTGGGTAGATTAGTCAGGAAACAATAACAAACCCTAAAAGCTCAGTGGCTTAACCCGACAAAAGATTACTTCTCACTCACATTATACAATCAATACAGTCAATGGGAGACTGTGCTATACACTCAGTCACCCAAGGTATAGAAGCTCCACCATCTTGAAGCTATGCCATTTAGAAAACATGTTCTCCACCCACTTCTACATGCCAATTCATTATCCAGAATCCAGTGTCACGGCTACAACCTCAAGGCAATGGAATTTGGGAATTGTAACCTTCCTGTGTATCCAGACAGTAGAAAATGAAATGGCATTTGGTGAACACATAGCATTGCCTCTTACGTAATGAGGAACAGATGGCAGTATGGTTCT
Organism: Balaenoptera physalus; assembly: GCF_965194825.1. Lineage (NCBI taxonomy): Eukaryota > Metazoa > Chordata > Mammalia > Artiodactyla > Balaenopteridae > Balaenoptera > Balaenoptera physalus. The sequence continues at coordinate 39,400,117 of NC_138903.1, forward strand.
GCAGAAAATCCTGATGAACCTTAAAACCCACTTCTCAGTTACTCTTACTTTCATCTGGCCTAAATAATCCCAGATTTGGCACTGCATACCAGCAATGCCAAACAACTGCTTTTGGGAAGAAGACATTAAATTATACTTTTGAAACAAATTGGCATCTAAGGACTATTGCCTTAGCTTATCTATAAACCTTGAAACTGCTGGGGTATAAAAATGATGAGTAGGAAAAACTATATAAATATGCTCAGGTTCAAATAATATTTTAGAAAAAATCTTCACAAATTTAAGAAAACCGGAATCAACACAGGACTGGTGGTCTGTCAAAAACACCAAGGAGCAAGATAAGCGTTCTTCTACACTCTTCCTCAGAAGATAAGATTAAGTAGCTCACTGAGGCTGTTTCTGTGGATCATTTCTTCTAAATATATGAATAAAGAGAATTTTTCCAGAACATTCATGCCATCTAAACTGATAGATAAATATGGCATCTGAATACCTTTTATTCATTCCATCTCTTTCTCAGTTTAATAAAACCATGATAGGTATCATGGGATGCCTCCTTGAGATGAGTAGATGATTTATTTCCAAATATGTATTCAACATATATTATGTGTGAGGCAGTTTCTTCTGAAGACAGAACAATGATCATACAGAAGAATTCTCTGCCCATTTAAAGCTTACATTCTAATGGATAAAGACAAACAAATAATTCAGCAAGATAAATCGTGGGTCAAAATGTTGTAAGTGCTAGAGAGAAAAACAAAGCAAGGAAGACAAATGGGAGCTCAGATGGGAGCTGTCATGGGCTTCACGTCACTGTGAGATCATTCCTGGTGCTCTCAAGGCAGATAGTGAAGGGGGAAGAGGGCTTGGACATGGAGGTTTTGCCAGAAACGTGCAGAGCTCTGGTCTCCTTTTCATTCCTGTCAATGGTGATACGGAGAGTGAGGAATAGATTATTGTAACCAGAGAATGCAGAGTTCTGGAACTCCCTCTGAACTCTTGCTCTCCATTGATTTTTCTGTTTTTCCCATTGAACTGTGAATTCCTTAAAAGCAGGGACTGTACCTACTGGGATTCAATAAATGTTGGATGACTAAGTAAATCTCTATGAGATGCATTTTCAAGTGTTGTGGTATAATTGATTAGCTAGCAATCTATAGGAATGGCTTGGTAATTGTGGTGGCTTTACAATGTGTCAGCTTGGCTAGGCTGAACTACATTTTCCAGAATTCCCTTTCTTGTATGTTTCCAGTTAGGGTCAGCGACAGGGGAGAGTCTTGGGAAATTTGGAGCACAGAAGGGAAGCAGCAGGCATTTTGTAGCTCATACATATTGTTGCTGATCTGCTGACTCACTCATTGGTGTGAGGCAGCAGCTGGACCTGCAACTGTTCTATCTTTCCCTGGATTCTCCTACAGCATCTCCAATTCCTGAGGCAGGTGTGTGTTTTACTCTTCGAGGAAGCATCACAGCCACACCCACTAAGGTCAGGGGCAACAAAAACTAACATGGATTTCAGTCTGTCCTTGTAGGGTTCTAGCCTGCCTTTTCTCTTCCTCACTTTACAGCCATCTTTCCTTCCTGATTGCCTGCCCTGTGGGCTTCACATTCTAGCATCAGACACAAAGATTTACACACACACACACATCCCTGTGGCTCTGCCTCTCTAGTTGAACAGTAATGGACATAAATTTTTAATTATTAACGTCCCCAGGCAGTTAACAGAAAATATGGCATCTGTGAAAAAACACTAGGATACTATAACAAAAGAACATTCAGAAAACAATCAGAGAGGAGCTTCAAGATGGTGGAAGAGTAAGACGCAGAGATCACCTTCCCCCCCACAAATACATCATAAATACATCTACATGTGGAACAACTCCTACAGAACACCTACTGAACGCTGGCAGAAGACCTCAGACTTCCAAAAAGGCAAGCAACTCCCCACATACCTGGGTAGGGCAAAAGAAAAAAGAGAAAACAGAAACAAAAGAATAGGGATGGGACCTGCACCAGTGGGAGGGAGCTGTGAAGGAGGAAAGGTTTCCACACACTAGGAAGCCCCTTCACGGGCGGAGACGGAGGTGGGCAGTGGGGTGAAGATAAAACAGACTTTAAAATAAAGAATGTTACAAGAGACAAGGAAGGACACTACATAATGATCAAGGGATCAATCCAAGAAGAGGACATAACAATTATAAATATATATGCACCCAACATAGGAGCACCTCAATACATAAGGCAACTGCTAACAGCTTTAAAACAGGAAATCAACAGTAACACAATAATAGTGGGGGACTTTAACACCTCACTTACACCAATGGACAGATCATCCAAAATGAAAATAAATAAGGAAACACAAGCTTTAAATGACACATTAAACAAGATGGACTTAATTGATATTTATAGGACATTCCATCCAAAAACAACAGAATACACATTCTTCTCAAATACTCATGGAACATTCTCCAGGATAGACCATATCTTGGGTCACAAATCAAGCCTTGGTAAATTAAAGAAAACTGAAATCATATCAAGTATCTTTTCCGACCACAATGCTATGAGACTAGATATCAATTACAGGAAAAAATCTGTAAGAAATACAAACACATGGAGGCTAAACAACACACTACTTAATAACCAAGAGATCACTGAAGAAATCAAAGAGAAAATCAAAAAATACCTAGAAACAAATGACAATGAAAACACGACGACCCAAAACCTATGGGATGCAGCAAAAGCAGTTCTAAGAGGGAAGTTTATAGCAATACAACCCTACCTTAAGAAACAAGAAACGTCTCAAATAAACAACCTAACCTTTCAACTAAAGCAATTAGAGAAAGAAAAACAAAAAAACTCCAAAGTTAGCAGAAGGAAAGAAATCATAAATATCAGATCAGAAATAAATGAAAAAGAAATGAAGGAAACGATAGCAAAGATCAATAAAACTAAAAGCTGGTTCTTTGAGAAGATAAACAAAATTGATAAACCACTGGCCAGACTTATCAAGAAAAAAAGGGAGAAGACTCAAATCAATAGAATTAGAAATGAAAAAGGAGAATAACTGACACTGCAGAAATACAAAGGATCATGAGAGATTACTACAAGCAACTACATGCTAATAAAATGGACAACCTGGAAGAAATGGACAAATTCTTAGAAATGCACAACCTACCGAGACTGAACCAGGAAGAAATAGAAAATATGAAAAGACCAATCACGAGCACTGAAATTGAGACTGTGATTAAAAATCTTCCAACAAACAAAAGCCCAGGACCAGATGGCTTCACAGGTGAATTCTATCAAACATTTAGAGAAGAGCTAACACCTATCCTTCTCAAACTCTTCCAAAATATAGCAGAGGAAGGAACACTCCCAAACTCATTCTACAAGGCCACCATCACTCTGATACCAAAACCAGACAAAGATGTCACAAAGAAAGAAAACTACAGGCCAATATCACTGATGAACATGGATGCAAAAATCCTCAACAAAATACTAGCAAACAGAATCCAACAGCACATTAAAAGGATCATACACTATGATCAAGTGAGGTTTCTCCCAGGAATGCAAGGATTCTTCAATATATGCAAATCAATCAATGTGATACACCATATTAACAAACTGAAGGAGAAATACCATATGATCATCTCAATAGATGCAGAAAAAGCTTTTGAGAAAATTCAACACCCATTTATGATAAAAATCCTCCAGAAAGTGGCATAGAGGGAACTTTCCTCAACATAATAAAGGCCATATATGACAAATCCACAGCCAACATTGTCCTCAATGGTGAAAAACTGAAACCATTTCCACTAAGATCAGGAACAAGACAAGGTTGCCCACTCTCACCACTATTATTCAACATAGTTTTGGAAGTTTTAGCCACAGCAATCAGAGAAGAAAAAGAAATAAAAGGAATCCAAATTGGAAAAGAAGAAGTAAAGTTCTCACTGTTTGCAGATGACATGATACTATACATAGAGAATCCTAAATATGCTACCAGAAAACTACTAGAGCTAATCAGTGAATTTGGTAAAGTAGCAGGATACAAAATTAATGCACAGAAACCTCTTGCATTCCTATACACTAATGATGAAAAATCTGAAAGTGAAATTAAGAAAACACTCCCATTTACCACTGCAACAAAAAGAATAAAATAGGAATAAACCTACCTAAGGAGACAAAAGACCTGTATACAGAAAATTATAAGACACTGATGAAAGAAATTAAAGTTGATACAAATAGATGGAGAGACATACCATGTTCTTGGATTGGAAGAATCAACATTGTGAAAATGACTCTACTACCCAAAGCAATCTACAGACTCAATGCAATCCCTATCAAACTACCACTGGCATTTTTCACAGAACTAGAACAAAAAATTTCACAATTTGTATGGAAACACAAAAGACCCCGAATAGCCAAAGCAATCTTGAGACAGAAAAACGGAGCTGGAGGAATCAGGCTCCCTGACTTCAGACGATACTACAAAGCTACAGTAATCAAGACAGTAACAGTATGGTACTGGCACAGAAACAGAAATATAGATCAATGGAACAGGATAGAAAGCCCAGAGATAAACCCACGCACATATGGTCACCTTATCTTTGATAAAGGAGGAAAGAATATACAATGGAGAAAAGACAGCCTCTTCAGTAAGTGGTGCTGGGAAATCTGGACAGCTACATGTAAAAGAATGAAATTATAACACTCCCTAACAACAAACACAAAAATAAACTCAAAATGGATTAAAGACCTAAATGTAAGGCCGGACACCACCGAACTCTTAGAGGAAAACATAGGCAGAACACTCTATGACATAAATCACAGCAAGATCCTTTTTGACCCACCTCCTAGAGAAAGGGAAATAAAAACAAAAATAAACAAATGGGACCTAATGAAACTTAAAAGCTTTTGCACAGCAAAGGAAACCATAAACAAGATGAAAAGACAACCCTCAGAATGGGAGAAAATATTTGCAAATGAAGCAACTGACAAAGGATTCATCTCCAAAATATACAAGCAGCTCATGCAGCTCAATATCAAAAAAACAAACAACCCAACCCAAAAATGGGCAGAAGACCTACATAGACATTTCTCCAAAGAAGATATACAGATTGCCTACAGACACATGAAAGAATGCTCAACATCATTAATCATTAGAGAAATGCAAATCAAAACTACAATGAGATATCATCTCACACCAGTCAGAATGGCCATCATCAAAAAATCTACAAACAATAAATGCTGGAGAGGGTGTGGAGAAAAGAGAACCCTCTTGCACTGTTGGTGGGAATGTAAATTGATACAGCCACTATGGAGAACAGTATGGAGGTTCCTTAAAAAACTATAAATAGAACTACCATATGACCCAGCAATCCCACTACTGGGCATATACCCTGAGAAAACCATAATTCAAAAAGAGTCATGTACCAAAATGTTCATTTCAGCTCTATTTACAATAGCCAGGACATGGAAGCAACCTAAGTGTCCATCAACAGATGAATGGATAAAGAAGATGTGGCAGATATATACAATGGAATATTACTCAGCCATAAAAGGAAACGAAATTGAGTTTTTTGTAGTGAGGTGGATGGACCTAGAGTCTGTCCTACAGAGTGAAGTAAGTCAGAAAGAGAAAAACAAATACTGTATGCTAACACATATATATGGAATCTAAAAAAAAATGGTCATGAAGAACCTAGGGGCAAGACGGGAATAAAGACGCAGACCTACTAGAGAATGGACTTGAGGACATGGGGCGGGGGAAGGGTAAGCTGGGATGAAGTGAGAGAGTAGCATGGACATATATACACTACCAAATGTAAAACAGATAGCTAGTGGGAAGCAGCCACATAGCACAGGGAGATCAGCTCGGTGCTTTGTGACCACCTAGAGGAGTGGGATAGGGAGGGTGGGGGGGAGGGAGACGCAAGAGGGAAGAGATATGGGGACATATGTAGAACTGATTCACTTTGTTATAAAGCAGAAACTAGCACACCATTTTAAAGCAATTATACTCCAATAAAGATGTTTAAAAAAAAAAGAAAACAATCAAAAGAAGTTATTAGAACTCAAAAACAAGATAGCAAAAATTTAAAAATTGAATAGATGGTTTGGAAAATATAGATGAGGAAATCTCCCAGAAATTAGAGCAAAAAGATTGTGACTTCTGCCTTGCTCACTTTCTCTCTGGCTTTTCTTGCTTGCTTGCCCTGATGAAGCCAGCTGTCATGTTGTGAGCTGCCCTAAGGAGAGGCTCGCGTGACAGGAAACTGAGAATGGCCTCCAGCCAACAGCCAGGGAGGAACTGAGGCCCCCAGTCCAAACAGCCCACAAGGAACTGAATCCTGCCAACAACCACATGAATGAGGTGGGAAGTGGGTCCTCCTCCAGCTGAGCCTTGAGATGACTGTGGCCCCAGCCAAGGCCTTGATTGCAGTCTCGTGAGAGACCCTAAGCCAGAAGACCCAGCTAAGGAGCACCCAGATTCCTGACCCACAGAAACTGGGAGGTAATAAATGTTTGTTGCTTTCAGGTGCTAACTTTTGGGGTGATTGGTAATGCAGCATTGCATAACTAATATACTACTGGTAGGTGATCATTAATCTAAAATTAGTTGATGTGTATTCAGATCTGTTGTAAGTAAAGCATAAGCACTTATTACAGACATATCCTAATTCAATTATGTTCAGGTTAGGTGGAAAGCATTACAGTTTTGGAGTATAATAAATGGTGTAAACTTTGTTCTAGTCTCTCTCCCTGACTAACAGTACCATGGAGTAAACTTGGCAGTGAACAAGACGTTCTTAGAAGAGAAAGACAGGTTTCCATGGGTCTAGGAGTAACTCCAGAATTTGGCAAATCTGAGAATCCTGAAGTCAAAGGAAAACAAAAGATGGATTTGTTTGTCAGTGATTAGGCTTTCCTGGGAAGTTTTCATAAGTGAATAACTCATATCCTGATATACCAAGATACCTAACCCTAGATGAAATGTGCAATTATTAACGTTGTGTTATGCATGTGTGTATGCAGAACTGCCTTACTATAAGTTATAAATCACTGAGAAAGGCCAAGGTTATGTAACTTCAGGATTAGTCTTAAACCTGAGATTTTCTTGCTCTATGTTTTTAAGGGACTATGTCGATATGCCAAGTTGCGATATATTTATAATGTCAAATATGTATGTCGGTCTCATTTTTCTCTTCCAGACATTTGCACAGTATGTGCACCCATCGTGTAATTAATAATTGTTCTATATTTAGGAAATATATTCCATGAAACCAGTGACAGCTGTGGTATTTAGATAATGGTGCAAGGATTTCTGTATGAAAAAAATGTGTTACATAAGAGCTGCTTGTGTAGCTTTTAAACAGAGATTTCATATTGCAATGAATCTTTCATACATGTTTAAGGATTTTAAAAATACAGAAAATGAAGAAGATGAAATGAAGCCTACATTGCTGAGCTCTAAAGGAATTAGTAGTCTTAGATTACAACGCTCCTCATGTGATAGTCCACCAGTATTATGCAATGCTCACTTAGTATTGATTTTTTTAGTATTTATTTTCTCACTTCAACTCTATGACTTGCTAAGTGAGTAGGAAAAACTCACTTGTCTTGTGTGTCTCTTCTTTATTACTCACACAGAACACTTCACTTCTAGCCACCAAATGGGGGGGGGTTTCCCCCACCAAGCAATTCTCTGAGACACTAGCTGGGTGTCCTATAATTCAGTCCAATTTAATTTTGACACTATCTACCTAGAGTTAGCATCAGATCCTACAAGGTCAGAGTTCAGTCCCACAAGACTGCCCCACCCCAACTTCAGATGCCAATTACAAGTCCCAGGTTATCACCTATACTTCTGACCAACCGGCTATAAACTGAGTTCCCACAACCCCCTCCTTGGGTTGGATCATCTGCTAGAATGACACAGAACTCAGGGAAACACTACTTACCAGTTTATTATAAAAAGGGTAAGATAAAGGGTACAGATGAGCATCCAGATAGAAGAGATGCATAGGGCAAGGTATGTAGGAAAGGGCACAGAGCTTCCAGGACCTCTCCCGGCACCTCCATGTGTTCATCAACCTAGAAGCTCCCTGAGCCCCATACCACTGGAATTTTTATGGAGGCTTCATCATTTAGGCAAGATTCATCATTAACTCAATTTCCAGCCCACCTCCCCTTCCTGGAAGATGGGGGATGAGCCTGAACATTCCAAGCTCCTAGTCATAGCTTGGTCTTTCTGGTGACCAGCCCCCATCCAGGAGCCCACCAAGCATTGCTTCATTAGAACAAAAGATGCTCCTAGTACTCTTATCACTTAGGAAATTACAAGGGTTTTACGAGCTCTGTGCCAGGAACTGGGGGCAGAGGCCAATATATATTTTTTCTATTACTTCACACTAAGAGACAGAAGCAAATAAAAATACATGTAAACAACTATAGGAAAATATCGTAATAAAAACTGACTTTAATAACTTAAAACTCTCTAAACACAGGAGGACTGTCAAATTCACTTTTGATTACGAGACTAGGTTTTGAAAATGGAAGAACTGGCTAGAACAATTAGCAGAGTTGCTTATTAAAAGAACAGCATATTTTTCCACGAAATTTAGGTTGTCTGTTTAATGCTTAACTACTTTGGTAGGCAGTGATGGTTTAAACCAGGATAGCATTTACTTGACTTCAGGCCTGGAACATTTTTTTTTAATGAGTATCAGAGGAAGAGTGCTGAAGAAATGTCTAACAATACACAGGAAACATCTATGCCTTTTCTTCACCTTCCCTTTAATCACCTAAAAGAAAGTTCATGCACTAAATCCCATGTAACTTATTCATACTAGACAGCCCCAAACTATCATTCTGAGTTAATTCACCATTCTAACATATTTCATTCATTCATTAAACAAATATTGAACACCTACTATAGGTCAGCTCCTTATGCTAGTTGTTGGGATTATGACAACAAAATAGAAACAGTTCCTGCCCTCATGAATCTTGCATTGTATGGGGGGGGGTATAGATAATGCAACAAATGATTCTAATAATATATGTAGTATTATAAAACAAATTTTAAAATGTAGTGTCATTATTGGAGGAGAATTAGGGGAACACGTGGCAGGGAGACCTAAACTACTGAAGGCAATCAGGGAAGGCTGACTTTCCAGCCAGGTAAAAGATGATGTCATTCATTAAGATAATAGAGGAGGGAGAGTAGTGATGGCAGGGGAAATGAAGAATTTTATTCTAGGCCTGTTGAGTGAGCTTATGGTGCCTACACACAAGTTATGATATTTTGGTTGCAGTTGGATGAATCTTGTCTGGAGCTCACAAGAGACCTCTGACTTGGGAGTCTCCACCGTATGGCTGGTAAAGGAAGCCCCAGGGGTAAATGAGCTCACCCAGTCAGAGGACATGGAATGGAAGAGAGGATGCCTAGGGCAATATAATGAAAGACAAAAACATCCAGAAAGAGGTAGAAGAAAAAGAGTCGGAGAGAGAGCTACCAGAAAAGTAAATAGAAATCCAAGAGTGTACTGCTCCAGAAGGAAAGGGAAAAGAGTGCCTCAGGGAGAGAGGGAATGTTGAGTGCCAAATAAAATGACAACTGGGGAATGTTAATTAGATTAGTGACAAAACACTTACTGATAAACTTGGCAAAACCAGTTTGAGCAGAGTGGTAGAGACGGAATACAGATTGCTAGAGTGGGAGCTGAATTAGGAGAAACAGCAAGTATAGACAATTCATTCTAGAAGTTTGGCTGTGCAAGGGAGTTGAGAGAGCTTGGACAGTGAGTGGGCAAGAAAATGAGAATGGATTGAATAAGCAATAGGTGAAGCAGATGAGACAAAAAGAAACTTTCCTGTCTTTCCCCGCTCTCTCCCCTTTGGTAACCATAAGTTGTTTTCTTATGTCTGTGAAACTAACACAGTATTGTAAATCAACTATACTTCAATTTTTAAAAAGAGAGAGCTTTTTTTCCTTTGTCTTTTGAATGGGAGATATTTGCAGATTTACATTTTGATAGGAAAGAGAGTGTAGAAAAGAAAGGGTTAAAAATAAAAGTGGAGGAGGAAGATGGAGATGAAGAGGAAGAGAAGGAATGACAATGGCCAGAAATAATGAGAATAATAAGGAGAGAGAATTCAGAGCACAGTTTCTACTGCAACTGGAAGGAATGAGGAAAAGACTGGTGCGAATGCTGAGAAAGGTTTGTAGATGTAACTGCAGAAAGTTGAGAGGATTTTATGATCGGGTTTCCAGGCCGCATAAGATTAAAAATAAGAAATTAAAAGATGTGAACTTATTAGGGGCAAGTACATTGACCATTATAAAAGTAACAGTTGATCTTAAAGGATATTCAATTCATTTAACAAACATTCACCTAGTACTATAATAGGTTTTATGAGAATATTTTGATGAAAAAAACATTGTCTTAATTTTACGAATCAGTGAAAAAGAACAAGCTTCCCCCCTCAGTAAATAGTGACCCCGCCATTCCACCACTCATCTAGTTGCTTGGAGGAGAAACCCAGGAGTCAACATGAACTCCTTCCTTTCCTTCACCTACCCTCCGCGCATGCACACACACACACACACACACACACACACACAGACACACACACACCCCATATCCAACTCACTGGGAAGCCGTGTCAATTCTATTTCCAAAACAGATCTGGAATTTGACTGGTACTTCCATCTCCACTGCCTCAATCTTGATCCAAACCACTAGCATCTTTCAGCTAGACTACTGCAGTAGCCTCTATTAAAGAATAAAACTTTAACTAAATTTTTAAAATCTTATTGGCTTTATTCAGCAATTCATGAATTGGGCAGCATCCAACCCAGCATGATAGAAAGGAGCTCTGAGGAGTCATACAAGGTAAGAGATTTTATAGACAGAAGGAAGCATAAACCAGGAAGTTGGACTAAGCAAAAAAGCAGATTGACTATTGCAAGATTACTTTCCTTTAGGGGATGGCAGGGGTTTATCAGTCAGATTACCTAACTAGTGCTGATCAGGAGATTCCTGATTGGCTGGTTTAAGATTCTATTACTGGGAGAGCCGAAACTGTAATTAAATTACATTTCAGTTTGGTAATGTGGGGCTTAGCATAAGCGACTCCATTTTGAGCCTTCTGTCTAGTCTTTAACACCTTCTAACTTGTCTCCTCCTGATATCCAGCAGCTAGAACGTAGATCAGATCATTATATTCGCCTATGTAAAACCTTCTAATGGTTTCCAACTGCTCAGAAAATAAAATCCAAAATTGTCACCACGCCCTGAAAGACCTTACATGTTTTCCTGACCACCTTTCCACACTTCCCTCATTCAAAACACCTCCTCCAAAAAAAAGAAGTTATCAAAACCTTAAAAAAAAACAAACCACCTCCTCCACACAGGGACAGGGACATAGGCCCCATCTTAGTTCCTAGAATATGCTAAATTCTTTTTCAACTTGGGGGCTTTGAACTTGCTGTTCCTCTGCCTAGAGCATGCTTCCCCTGGCTTTTGCACGACTGGCTCTTACTCAACCTCAGCGTCACTCCTGAAAAAGACCTTCCTTGATAATTTCACTAAAAGTGTTTCACTTTACCACCTATCATAGCACTTTAATGATTCCCATCATAACACTAAAGACAATCTGTAGTAATTTTATGTGTTTACTTTTGCTGTTTGTATTTCCCACTAGAATGTAAATTCCATGAGGGCAGGGACTATGTGTGTCTTGTCCCCAATTCCTAGAACAGTGCCTGGCATATAGCAAATATTCAAAAACGTACCTTGAATAAATGAATTGCTCAAAAACTAACCAATAAACAAGGCAGAATGAAAGTATACTGAATTACACATAAGATAAAATTTGTGAGAGCATATAAGAGATGATAAATTCTCCTTGTTAAATAAATATAATTACAGTGAGATAGTGTTTAAGGCAAAACTAATCTATGCTACTAGAAGTCAGGATGATGCTTTCTCTTGGAGGGGTGCAGGTTCTGTTTCTTTATTTGAGTGCTAATTACCCAGTTGTGTTCAGTTTGTGCACTTTTCTGGATGTATACTATATTTCAAAAAAAAAGTTAAAATTGAGGAAAAACAGCTTATATGGACCATATGACATCAAGGTACAACTGATGTTCATAATGGTGGCCTAAGTGATCAAAAAGATTAAGTTATGTTTATTGTGAACTACTTTCCAAAACTTCAAGTGTATAACATAGTTTTTAAAAGATTTCCGCTAAAAATAGTTAATATTATGCCACCGAGTTGGGTCTATTATCTGAAAAAATTGACTTAAGTGGAACACCTTGTACTTCGATGATGCTCAAGAAATAAAGTATTAATACATTAATGCTATTAGAACAACCGCAAGAACCAGGCCAGGACTATTGCCCCCATTTTACAGAGGAGAACACTGAGGCTCAGGGTAGTTACCTGATTTCTTTATAGTCGCACATGCAGAAAGCCTAGAGTCAAGTTCCTCTGACTCCAGGAGCAGTAAATTATGCTTCTCACTACTCTTTGTATGAGTACATGGTAATCTAGAAGAGAAGAGGCAGAGCCAAAGGGGTTGGGCCATCTCAGGGAGAAGGGTCTGATAAGAAAATGCTCTGAGTGCTGCCAATCTTCAAGACTCCCCTTAACACCTCCCTTGACTCCTCCTCACCTGCTTTGAGTGGCAATGGCATTTTTTTGAGCAATGAAACTATGATTCTTCATTAGGCATTCACCGTGCCTTACCATAGATATAGCTAGGTTCTGGGCACAGCCATCTTTTATTTCTAGGGGCCTCTGCACATCTGTTCCCTAGTTGTAGATAGTAATATATATTTAAAGAGAAATGACCCTGCAAAATGAATATTCTCTTTTGGGGCCTACAAATTTCACCTCAAAGCTGATTTAAGCATTCAAGCCAATGCCTGGGTAACCACTCTGTCAACATCTAAGTTCAAGACTGATTGATTTATGAACCAATCAAGGACTATCAAGTCCAGATTGAATGAGAATGTGGGACATTAGAGGAAAAGGAAGAAGTGAGACCCACTTTGGTATATAATGGTCTCAGGAAGTCCAGTTTTCCCAGAATCCTATCAGATCTGGAGAGCTTGGTGCAGGCCTCTCCTTGGGCCAATAAGGTATGTGTAATTCAGATAAAACCCACATAGCCACACAGAAATGGCAGTTCTATGTCCCAGGAAGAGCATGAACTTGATCCAAAGTTCTAAGATAAAGCACTAGATAAGACCCAGAATTCATTGGACTTGAGACCAGATTAGGTTTAACAAAGCCAAACTCAACTTTTCAGGTCTATAGAAGACCAGATACGTCAGAGAAGAAGTCAGTCGACCCAGAGAACTGCAAGTCTTGCCAGTGTTTTCAATCCTGTAGCAGATGCTGTGATCCATCAGCCCAAGTTCCACCTTGAGGACTGAGACATTCATTATCCCCGTGGCCAGGAATTGCCAAAAGCGAAAAAAAAACAGCCAACTGCCACAAGGTCACACTCCCTCTCTAGGAGCAAACTTCATCCAATGACCAGTTAAGGTTGGGGTGGAAAACCTAGTCCCATTATCTCAGGGCAGGATAACAACTCTGAAGGGCCATCCCAGCTTTAGAGCGCCCTGGGAAATCAGCTGAGACCTCTGCTGTGTCTGCAGCACAGTATACCCCCACCTGGTCCCGCTTCCTTCACTTCCCCGCAGATTGTGATCACCTGAGAATGATTCTGAATTTACTTCCTATACAATAAGCTATACACTAAGCTCTGACTCAGTCAGTTTTCTGGGAACAGGGTTCAAACAAACTGTTACAAAATACAGAAGGTATTATAAGTTTGGGAAACAGAAAGACCATGAGTGCAAACAGCTAAAATACGAACGCAGCGGAAAATATCTTCCTTGGAATATTGTTTTGGCAGCGGTAAACTGAGACACTATGAAAGGAGGTCAACGTGAAACCGTCACCGACAAAGCCCATTAACAATGCCGGGGAAATACAAATAGAATCTGGGTAATAAAGTCTAACCTTTTTCTTTTCCTTTGTGCTTTGTCTAGTTCCGCTTGCTCAGACGGTGCCGCGTGCAGAGTCCTTGCACCCAGCACTTAAGACCGGAGCTCCTCGTGCGAAACAGCAACACCGACACGGGGATTCAAGATGGTGGCGGCGGGTCGTGCGCAGAGATGCTGCGCCCCGCCCTGCGGTCTGGGCTGTGAGCAACACGCAGGCGCCGCCTCGCGAGAACTCCACCCCGCTCCCGCTATACAGATCTCGACAAAGCAGCCTCGCCCACAGCTTGGCCAGTAGCGGAGCGCATGTGCGAGCACCTCCTGCCCGTCTTTGTTCAAGAAGAAAAGCTTCCTTTTGCTTCTGAACTGAACTCTGTCTCCTTCCATTGGCTCCGAGGACGCCAGGCAGAAGGACCCTTGTTGGGGACCAACTCTGGAGGGTTGGTAACAAAACTGCAATTAAAAAAAAAGATTTAGCTTAGACTTAGTTTTAGTTTTAGGGATGTTTCAACCTACGGCTATTTTAGAACTGGAGACCCAGGCAGAAGTGCTGATTTTTCGTTTGTGGTAAATTGTGCATGGATAGACCAAGGGTTGATATTTTTAATGTCTAAGAAGCTCATATATATCAATAAATAAAAGCATGGATACTTCAAAAGATATAAATGTTTAATGGTATGAGTAGATAACTCAGAAGCAAGTATTAAGAACAATCTGTAGTAATTTAAAATGCAATTAAAACAAAGCAATATTTTCTCTATTAAATTAGCATATATTAAAAAATTATAAAACGCCGAACCCTGGTGAGGTTTCAATGCAACAAGTTCTTACTGCCAGTGGGGTGCAAATTGGCACAATCTTTTTGGGAAGTACTTTAACGTTTGATAGTAAAACTAAGAGATTAATATCCTTTGTTAAAGTAATTCCATTTCTTGGACTCTATCCTCAAGAAATATTTCCAAATATGGAAAAAGCTTTGTTCTACATATTTTTTTCATCACAACATTAATTCAATTTGCAAAAACATGAAAACAAATGTGAGACATTAAGTCTATATATACATCTGATGGGCTGTTACGCAATCATAAATGATTACAAAGAGTTCATGAAAATTCAGAAAATGCCCATAACTTAATGCTAAGTGAAATTTAAAAAGATACATGCATTCTGTATTTCCTCTCTGCTCTTGAGTGGAAAATTTCTCTTCCACCTGATACCGCTTTTGAACAATTATATCCCTCATTTAAAATATTTTTTTCTCAACAACTTAAGATACTGAAAAGATATTGTGTATCTCAGTTTTACTTAATTTTAAGGTGATCCCTGTTGTCTTGGACATGGCGTCATTCACATCTGTCATCTCTAACAATCAGACAGAACGGTTCACTGAAACTTCGACTGGAACACAATACAATAGAAGGTTAAAACACTGTACCACTGTGGGATGACTTCAAGAATTTTAGGGTTTTTAAATAGTCCAAAACCCTGGATCATTGCCCTAACTGTATTTGCTCTAGCAAATGCAGTGAAAAGATTTTATTTACTGAACTACCAAAGGGAATTTGCCTCAAGGTGACTCAACCCATAAAGCCATCAACAGTAGAGCCCAAGGACTTTCTAGCAGCAAGACTGCATCCTGCTGGTGTTAGCTCTGGCAGGAAGAGTTGCTTCATCATTAACTAGTTAGTCCCTGTGTTATTTGAGTGGTGTACAGCCAGAAGTGATAGTAATGGCTTTTATGTTTTGTACAAACATTCCAGAGCAAAATCTACAGTGAGGGACTAGAAACACAGACAAACTTCTATTGCATTTGTCTGCATTTTTCAAACAATAATTCTTGAGGGAGGAAATGCTCATCAGATAGCTTGGTCTGTGACTTAATTCCTTAGCATCACGGCCCTGGATGAGTTTAATACATATAAGTCTATTCCTTTACCAGAGCAGTACTTGGCAAATCACTTATGTATTATCAAAAAAAAAGCGTTCATCATCAAACAATCTGACTGTTTAATTTTACATTTCAAACCCAAAAAATGTGATGAGAAATGTATCATCTATCCTCCTGCCAGATAAATTAGCAAAAATTATTCCTAATATGTGTTAAAATACCTTGGCTATGAAATATGAAGTCAATGGTTTTCTTATTTTTTAATACTTGAATTTTATTGTCTTATTTCTTCTCAGTGGGATATGATTTTCTATAAGAAGGTAATAGGAACCTGGATTTTAAGAGCAGATAACATTTGTTATAACAGTATGATTATTTGTCTCAACCACAGATTTACATGCACTCCTATACCAAAAACGAAAACAAAGGGAATTCCCTAGTGGTCCAGTGGTTAGGACTCTGCACTTTCATTGCCAAGGAGGGTCTGGGTTCAGTCCCTGGTCGGGGAGGTGGGATCCCACAAGGTGCGCAGCACAGCCAAAAAAAAAAAAAAAAAAAACCCGACTTTCTCCTTAGGTATAATTAGAGCAAGTCCATTTTGTCAGGACAACACTCAGTATTCAACAGAATATAGCAAAGATGTGGAGGAACTGGAACTCTTGTACATTGCTGGTAGGGATGTAAAATAGTACAACCACTCGGAAAACTGTTTGACAGTTTCTTAAAAAGTTGAACATATTCCCACTGTACAATACAGCCATTCCACCTGAAGGTTTTATCCAAGAGAAATGAAAGTATAAAACTATACAAAGTCTTGCACATGAATGTTCATAGCAGCTCCATCTATAATAACCAAAAACTAGAATCAACCCAAATGTCCATCAGGAGGTGAGTGGATAAGGAAATTGTGGTACATCTACAATTGTCCAATATCTACAGATACCCCCTATCAGCAATAAAGAATGAACTGTTGATACACATAATAACATGGATGGATTTCAAAATAATATGCTGAATGAAGCCAGATAAAAAAGAATACATTCTATTTTGAGTCCGTGTATCCAACATTCTAGAAAATGCAAACTAATCTACAGTGACAGAAGGCAGATGGATGGCTGCCTAGGAATTAGGAGTTGGCAGGGGCAGGAGAGAAGGATGGCAAAGTGGCTCAAGGAAACTTTGGGGGCTGATGGATATGTTCATTTTCTTAAGTGTGGTGATGGTTTCAGGTGTGTATACATATGTGAAAACGTATGAAATTATACTCTTTAAATCTGTGCAGTTTGTTGTATGTCAATAATACCTCAATAAAGCCCTTAAAAATTGGGAGTTCCCTGGTGGTCCAGTGGTTAGGACTTGGTGCTTTCACTGACGTGGCCCCAGATCCTGCAAGCAGCACAGTGCAGCCAAAAACAAATATAAATAAATAAATAAATAAATAACAAAAAGGAATAATATTCAGTAGAACAAAGGTTGTAAAAAAACAATAAGATATGATGACTGAATTTCTTTAAAAAGGGATATAAAATTTATACATCCTGTCTTTTAAAGAATTGCTTGGAAAGCTACATTAGGACCAGCAGCAGAGCTGGAAGAATCTTCTGGAAGGGACAGTTACTTAGTGACTTTCTAGTCACTGGGTCATCAGCTATGTAATAATACCCCTGGGAGAGATAGAGATATTCTATTAAAATATCAACCATAACAATCTCTCCCTCAGAGGTTTGGGGAGAGCAAAGTAGAATACTGAGCAAATAAAATCCTGGCTCCAATATAATCTAAACTTCCTCCATCCAAGGGAGAGGGATGTAAAAAATTAAAAGGCCCCTAGAACACACAGCAGGCACTCACCTAACAAATTGCAGCCTATTCTGTAGGCAAGGAAAGGTGGCTAGGAAGTGAATGTGAGGACACATATCATCCTGCAGAACCTCTTCTTTTCATAAAACTCCACCCATGGCCAATTTCCCCAAGCATCCATTAGTATTTAAAACTTAAACCCAATTGAAAGATTTTACATTTCACTTGGGTAAGAGCCAAGTAGAGAGAGAGAAAGAAAGAGAGAGAGTGATAGCAAAGAAAGGCCAGAAGCCTGGGGGTCTGCTATCCCTGATTGAATGTGCCAGCCAAGGAAGCAGATATCCTAAACAAGTTAGGAATATTGGATCTGTCTTCTTCCTCGAAGCAAGGGATTAATCCTACTGAATATATCTTCCCTCTGAGGCTGCTTTGGAACTGTTGTTTCACCCTAAATATTCTCTGGATCCTTTTGGAAAATGACTTTGAGATAACATGACGAGAATGAGCTTTGGATCTTGTTTATAATGACAAAACAGAAAGAATAGGTTCACACCTAAAAGTTCTGACATGGACAGTGGCAAGCGTGAAACAGGCAAGAAGATGATGAGAAAGACAAACAATACAAAAAGAAATGAGAGGAAGGGAAGAAAAACCCTAAGTTTGATTATTTGGGGGTAGGGGAAAAGAAAGGAAACTGGATTGCCTAGAAAGGCAGACCCTTGAAGCAAATGGGACTCTACAACATTTATTGATAGATACAGCTTCATAAGGAGATAATGATTAATTCAGCCTAAAAGAACAAATGAGATCATCCAGGCAGAAATTTATACAGAGGGAGAATGGAGCCCAGGTTGCAGCACAAATAAAGGGGTGACATTATGAAACATTTTGCTGCTCTTGCTGGTAACATAGAATGTATGTGTAGGAGGTGGAGAGTGGGGCAGGTGAGTGGAGGGCCAAACAGGAAATTGACATTGGCAATATGATTAACTAGACTACTGATCTTGCTTGGAATTCACCAAATACCAGTATTTTAAAAATTGAAGTGTTAACGTTTCAATAGTGATACGTATATAAGTCAAGGATGATTGCTAATGGCTTGTGTGGACTATCATTCAGAAATAACTTCAGTGACGATGGTGAGCATGTGCCAACCTATGTAAGTATAATTACTGGCATGAAACTCAGACAGCTCCTGTCATATGGAAGTATGCAGTCCCCTTGGGAAGCTGAACAATGCAAATAGAAATGAATACACAATCTAAGTTGTTGATAAGAGTTCAAGGTGGAAGTAGTCCTGTTGGAACAACTGGAAACTTGCCTGCAGTGGTAACTCCATGTAGCCCAAAGATAATAGGGCAGAAAAAAATTTTAGTCTAAGTGTTCAAAGGGCTGCTTGCTGTTTCTGCTGGAGCATCAGGTATTTATAAGCAAACCATGACTTTGACCTATCAAACGTGTTAGTTTTGTCCTTTGCTCCTCGATTGCAGGCAAGTGAGGTTTCCAAAATGGTGTAGGGAAAGAAAAGACTCTTTTTCCTCTACCCATCTTGGGTTCTCCAGATGAGGCCCTATAAAATAGACTAAGACAGATGAATAAGAAAAACCAAGCAGAATTTATTAACATGTGCATCATGCATGCACATGGGAGCACTCAGCAATGAGAAACTCGAGGAGTGGTTAAAACTTGGGCTTATATAGTCCCTTAAGAACAGAACAATAAATTTGCAGAGATTTGACAAGACAAAGAAACAGGGTTTTAGGCTTCCCAGGTTAGCAAGCTGTTGGAAGGTAAATACAGGGCAGAAACTAATGGAAGGTAAGGGTTATTTGTGGGGGTTCCATTTTGGTGCTGACTTTCCATCTTCTTCATGGCCATAAAACTCTCCTGGGAGAGGGGATTTATGGCAGTCCTCATTTCTCAGAAGTGTCTGCTTTTATTTAGATAGGGAAAGCTCTGGAAGGCTTCATTTTGCTTCTGTTGATTCCCATTTGCCTCCAGATCAAAATAATCTTTATGCCAAAGTGACATTTTGGTGTGGCATATTCTGTTACCCTTTGATGGGAACAGGAAAAGTAATAGAGAATGGATTTCTCTGTCCCCAGGGACAGTGTTCCTGGGAGCATTATCCATGGAATTTACTCCCTCCTAGACTCAGCAGAAGCCAAACATCTGTTCTGATCATTCAAAAAATAATGACTGAGGGGCTTCCCTGGTGGCGTAGTGGTTAAGAATCCACCTGCCAATGCAGGGGACACGGGTTCAATCCCTGGTCTGGGAGGATCCCACATGCCACGGAGCAACTAAGCCCGTGCAGCACAACTACTGAGCCTGCGCAGCACAACTACTGAGCCTGCGCTCTAGAGCCCGTGCTCCGCAACAAGAGAAGCCACCGCAATGAGAAGCCCGCGCACAGCAACAGAGTAGCCCCCGCTCGCTGAAACTAGAGAAAGCCCGCGCACAGCAACAAAGACCCAACGCAGCCAAAAATAAATAAATTAACTAAATAAATTATTATAATAATCACCATTTCAGATTTTAGTTACCTCAGGAAATTTTTCTAATTTTTTAAAAATTTAAAATTAAAATTAAATTTTTAAAAAAAATTTATCTTAATGTATCACAGATGTAAACTGAAAGGATTTCCGTGGACACAGGTGCTCTGTACTTGTAGCAAGAGCTGTTAACTCCAGTTTTTTTTTTAATTTGGAACATGAAGCAATTGAAAATAATGAGGCTGACTCATGCTCATACTTACCAATCCAAACTGTTCTAAAGAACTTTCACCTCCACACATAGGATCGTGGTGACTGATAACAGATATCAGGTCACACCTTCTCTTTTTAAACATTCCTTTCCAGCTCAGCAAATTTAGAATGGTATACTCACCATGCATATACACTGGGATTA
Organism: Balaenoptera physalus; assembly: GCF_965194825.1. Classification (NCBI taxonomy): domain Eukaryota; kingdom Metazoa; phylum Chordata; class Mammalia; order Artiodactyla; family Balaenopteridae; genus Balaenoptera; species Balaenoptera physalus. Next base: position 39,420,738 of record NC_138903.1, read on the forward strand.
CAACCTCATTTTTGAAATATTTTAAGGCACTCGTTCACAAACAGAACACAGAAGTAAACATAGCTCCAAAGTCTCGCTTATCAGAGAGTCACTGATGCAGTTGACCATTTATCAGGATCCTGATCAGAAACACATGACAAATTCAGATGGGATTTTTGAATAGACTTTTTAAGAAGGGAGCATTTACAAAAGTATGAGCTGGATTAAGGGAACCAACAAGGAATGCTAAAGCACGCAGGGACTAGCAATGATGGAGAGCCATTACTTGGCCTGAATGGGCATGGGGAAGAAACAGTGTTAAGGGATCCCAGCTGAGAGCTGAAGCTGTGAAAGATGGCAGGACAGCTTTTCGCCGAACGCCGCCAATATGGTGTTCAGGCGCTTCGTGGAGGTTGGCTGGGTGGCCTACGTCTCCTTTGGGCCTCATGCCGGGAGGCTGGTTGCGATTGTAGATGTTATTGATCAGAACAGGGCTTTGGTGGATGGACCTTGCACTCAAGTAAGGAGACAGGCTATGCCTTTCAAATGCATGCAGCTCACTGACTTCATCCTCAAGTTCCCACACGGTGCCCGCCAGAAGTATGTCCGAGAAGCCCGGGAGAAGGCAGATATCAATGCAAAGTGCGCAGCCACAAGGTGGGCCAAGAAGATTGAAGCCAGAGAAAAGAAAGCCAAGATGACAGATTTTGATCGTTATAAAGTCATGAAGGCAAGGAAAACGAGGAACAGACTAATCAAGCTTCAAGTTAAGAAACTTCAAAAGGCAGCTCTCCTGAAGGCTTCTCCCAAGAAAGCACTTGCTGCTAAGGGGGCAGCTACGGCAGCTGCTGCGAAGGTTCCAGCAAAAAAGATGACCGCTACGGGTAAGAAGGCTCCAGCCCAGAAGGTTCCTGCCCAGAAAGCTGCAGGCCAGAAGGCAGCACCTCCTCCAAAGGCTCAGAAGGGTCAGAAAGCTCCAGCCCAGAAAGCACCTGCTCTAAAGGCATCTGGCAAGAAAGCATGAGAGCGTAAGACACTGTTATAAACAGAATAGAGGTTCTTTTTGACATGCTGGCAAATCTGTTTAATGTATGGATTAAAGTCTGTTACTGGGGCCAGGATTATGAGGCAGATTGATGGTAGGGTTGTTAATGTTGTCATTGGAGAATCAGTTCCTTAGTCCCACTCTGCCCAGACTCAAAGTCATCACACAAAGTCATAAGTAATGTTCTCATGGGAAATCATAATAATTAGACGACTGGGTTAATTTTTTTCCCTTGTACAAATATATTTCCCATAAATAAGTAAAATCCGGGCTTCCCTGGTGGCGCAGCGGTTGAGAATCTGCCTGCCAATGCAGGGGACACGGGTTCGAGCCCTGGCTGGGAAGATCCCACATGCTGCGGAGCAACTAGGCCCGTGAGCCACAATTACTGAGCCTGTGCGTCTGGAGCTTGTGCTCCGCAACAAGAGAGGCCACGACAGTGAGAGGCCCGCACACCGCGATGAAGAGTGGCCCCCGCTTGCCGCAACTGGAGAAAGCCCTTGCACAGAAACGAAGACCCAACACAGCCAAAAATAAATATAAATAAATAAAAATTAAAAATAAATAAATAAAAAGTAAAAAAAATAAATAAATAAAATAAAGTGTACCTTTAAAAAAATAATAAATAAGTAAAATCCCAGCTGCTTTTGATGCTTGAGTTTAGTAAATTTTCTTATAAAAATAAACTAGGAAAACAAATACATTAAAAAAAAAAGATGGCAGGACAGAAGAAGTTAGAGGGAGGCAACCATGGCCATGACCTCACACAACTTGCGGGGGGGGGGGGGGGGCGGGGTGGGCAGAGATGTTGATGTTGATGGAATAAACACCTTGAACTTTCTCTCCTGCCCTTCACTCTCTTGGCAACTCCCACTCCTATGGCCCAACCCAACCAGAAGCTAAAATGCAAGGGTGCCCAGGCCATGTATTCCATGGGAATCAGAGCAGGACAGAGAAGGGTGGAAAATCACAGTGGAGAAGGGAGAAATGGAGACTAACCAGCACACGGCCTCAGCTTTTTTGAACAGTATTTATACAAAAGAACAAGTTGAGGAAATTGAAAGCAGTTATATGGTTTATAATTCAAGTCCCTCTTAAGATGATGCTTCTAAGGAACGTCTTGTTTGCCTGTCGTTCCACTTCCATATTGATCAAATTGTAGAGATAATTGTTTGTTTACCTTACCATTTTACATTGCCTTCCTGGTCCCAGTCAGTGGAAATGCCTGGAGCTGCATCTCTTAAGTGAGGCTGATTTGAGCTTAATTGTTCATCCGCTCAAAGAAGAGCACTGCCTGTTTGTTTGTTGTTGTTGTTGTTGTTTTAATCATCTTGTTCAAATTCTGTCTTGAAATATTGAAAGTTAAAGGAATGATTTAAAGAGCGTGGACTTCAAATTGCCTAGAGCCACGTGATTCAGAGGGTTCTCTGACTCTTCGTCTATTTAGGTGAAGGGAAGAGTAAACACGTTTATAAATGTCAGACACGGCCCCTCTAGGGGCTATTGATGCAGACAGCCAGAGACGGCATTAAAAAAATTATCCAAAGGGCTTGATTCAATATCATTGCTGACCAGAAGTCTGGGAAAGAACTGATGTTGATGTGCTTGGAAAGACTTACCTTTCCCTGATCCTCTGTCACTGCACACAAGAACCTCTTTAAAGGGGCCAGCAGCTCTTGTGGTCTGAGTATAGAAACTTAACTTCAGCCCTTGACCAGCTGAGATGACATAGTTAGTTCCTATCTCATGGCTCTACATTCAATGCCCCACTCTGAACTTAAGTCACCTGTCACTTATTAAGAAACTCAACCACAAACGTTTCTATTTCTTCTTGTATGTGGTACACTCTTCTGAGAATTTCATTCGGTCCACATATGTCCTATCTCAGTGATACCGTCTCTGGTTATTACCATGATAATCAGTGTGGTTCCTTCCCACAGTGGGGCTATATCTCAAAGTATTATTCTGATTGTGTTCTATGATTTTCCCTGCCCCCTCTGCTCTCACTGATACACTCAGGGCCAATTTCACTCCTCCAGTCTACACTGTAGATGAAATAAAGATACATTAAGGGACTTCCCTGGTGGTCCAGTGGTACAGAATCCGCCTACCAATGCAGGGGACACGGGTTCGATTCCTGGTAGGGGAACTAAAATCCCACATGCCGCGGGGCGACTAAGCCCACGTGCCTCAACAAGAGAGACCGTGTGCCACAAACTACAGAGCCCATATGCTCTGGAGCCCGCGCACCACAACTAGAGAGAGAAAAATCCACGTGCCACAACTAGAGAGAAGTTCGTGTGCTGCAATGAAAGATGCCTCAACCAAGATCCCTTGTGCCGCAACTAAGACCCGACACAGCCAAATAAATAAACAAAACAAAAAACAAAACAAAACAAAAAAAAGATACACTAAAACTATTCGGAACTTCCCTGGTTGTCCAGTGGTTAAGAATCCGCCTTCCAATGCAGGGGACATGGGTTTGATCCCTGGTTGGGGAACTAAGATCCCACATACCTTGGGGCAACTAAGCCCATGTGCCACAAACTACAGAGCCCATGCGTTCTGGAGCCCGCATGCCCCAACGAAGAGCCCGCCTGCCGAAAGAAGATCCCGAGTGATGCAACTAAGACCCGATGCAGCCAAAAATAAATAAATAAATAAAATATTTTTAAAACAATATTCAGAGAAACTTCTAACTTTTGTGTCAATGAAGAGTCTCAGAAATGTGTGTGCCAGCTTTTCTTCTCCCAGAGATTAGATGAGACAGAGTTTAGGCAAAGTGGAAAGAGATGGCAAAGTAGAGGCTCAAATGGAAGAAGGACTGAAGAATGGGAGGAATGAATTTTCTGCCACAATAACCAGAGTGCTAAGTAAAAGGGATCCCCCTCCCCCTCGCCTTCCAACTGATAACCTCCAGACAAACAACTTTCAACAATATTGGACGTTTATAAGTTTCCTTTTCCACCCCATCCTTGATCAAAAGGTGGGGATGGGAGGCAAGAAAGGAGAATCTTTGCTCCTGGTAAGGTGGACCTAAACAGAAACAGTTGGGAGTATCCTTTTTGAGCGGGGCAACAGTAGACACATATTTACTGTTCCGCATTCATTTAAAGAACTATATCAGAAGGATTAAACTCAGCTGCTTGTGACTGAAAACTCTAAATAATAATGGCTTAAACAAAAAGAAGTGTATCTCTCATGTAAAGAAGTCTGGAAGGGACTTCCCTGGTGGCGCAGTGGTTAAGAATCCTCCTGCCAATGCAGGGGACACAGGTTCAAGCCCTGGTCCAGGAAGATCCTACATGCTGTGGAGCAACTAAGCCCTTGCACCACAACTACTGAGCCTGTGCTCTAGAGCCCACAAGCCACAACTACTGAGCCCGTGTGCCACATCTACTGAAGCCCACACGCCTAGAGCCCATGCTCTGCAACAAGAGAAGCCACTGCCATGAGAAGCCCGTGCACTGCAATGAAGAGTAGCCCCCACTCGCCGCAACTAGAGAAAGCTCACGTGCAGCAACGAAGACCCAATGCAGCCAAAAATAAAGTAAATTTATATTTTAAAAAAGTCTAGAAATGTACATACTCTTTACATCTTACTACTCTGCCAGCCTCCTTTTATCTCATGGTCCCAGATAACAATGTGAATTCCAGCCTTCATGTCTATATTCCAGGTAACAGGAAGGAAAGATGAGGGAACAATCCCTCCCTTTAAGAAAACGTCCTGGGAGTTTCACATGATATTTCCAATTATATCTATTTGCCAGAACTTAGTCATGCTTAGCTACAAGGGAGGCTGGGAAATTATAGTCTTTATTCTGGGCAACAAAAACTGTGGATTCTATTTCTAAGGAAGAAATGGAAAACGGATATTGGGGGATAACTAACTGTCTCTTCCACAAAGATAATCACAGTGATCTTTCATTTTGTTAAAAACAATACAACAAGTCCCAAATGGGATCACTTATGCTAAGCCCCACGTCATCATACTGAGACTTAATTACAATTTCAGCTCTCCTAGAAATGGAATCTTAAACTAGTCAATCAGAAATTGCCTGATAAGGGCTTCCCTGGTGGCGCAGTGCATGAGAATCTGCCTGCCAATGCAGGAGACATGGGTTCGAGCCCTGGTCTGAGAAGATCCCACATCCCACATGCCACGGAGCAACTAGGCCCGTGAGCCACAATTGCTGAGCCTGCGCGTCTGGAGCCTGTGCTCTGCAACAAGAGAGGCCACGATAGTGAGAGGCCTGCACACCGCGATGAAGAGTGGCCCCCACTTGCCGCAACTAGAGAAAGCCCTCGAACAGAAACGAAGACCCAACACAGCCACAAATAAATAAATAAATAAATAAAATTAAAAAAAAACAAACCCCTGTACCACCAGGGAAGTCCCACCAAAAGAGTTTTTAATTGATGAAACGATTCTAAAATTCATTTAAATATATAAGAATATATTAATAGAAAGAATATATAAGAATATAGTAAATAATTTGTAAGGAAGAGCATTGGGAAGGGATTAATCCTTCTTTCTGGTAAAACCTACTATAAAGCAACAATAAGTAAATCAATGTGGCATTGATGGCAATGTGGCAAAATAAGCAGGTCAATATAACAAAAGAAAGAGTTCAAAACCAGATCTCAGTATATGTGTTATATGAGGTAAAACAAATCAGTGGAGAATGCAAGGATTCTTCAACAGATAGTTTTGTTATGATTGATTAACTATTTGTGTGTTTGGGGGGGGGGAAGGGGTGTTATTTAGAACCTCACCTTACAGCACATAACATAATACACACCAATAGATTAGGATTAAATAATTCAGTTTTAAAATATCAAACCAAAGAAAACATAGATTTTATCCCTTCAGCTCTCTAAGTTTAAAAGCAACGGAAGGGAGTTCCCTGGTGGTCTAGTGGTTAGCATTCGGCACTTTCCCTGTCATGGCCGGGGTTCAATTCCGGGTTGGGGAACTGAGATCCTGCAAGCCAGTGGTGTAGCCAAAAATAAATAAATAAATAAAAATAAATAAATAAAATTTGTTTAAAAGCAACGGAAGAAGTCACTAAAGAATAGATAGACTCACATACATTTAAAATTTTTGCATATGTAAAATGCCATAAACAATACTAAAATATAAGTTGTAAAAGCTAGCTGCAGTGAAAATACCAAGCAAGTGGTTAATACGTTATTATATAAAGCACTTACAGAAATCAACTACAGAAAGACAGGAATTGATCATCTACTACAGAAGAAATTGAAATGGCTATTAAATATGTGAAGAAAGTGTTTTATTAATAACCAAAGAAACACTGATTAGAATAGCAATACCATGTTGACTTTCAGCTTTCAAGTTAGAGGTTAAAAAGTTAACTCGCTTAATGTTGGAGTTGAGGTGGTAAGAAGACAGCCATTCTTCGACATTGCTGATGAGGTATAAATCTGGACAATCTCTTGGGCAAGAAATTTGGTAATTTCAATCAAAGAGCTTTAAAGATGCCACCACTCTCTTACCCGTAATTGTACTTTTAGGATTCTATCTCAAGGAAATTCTAAGAAATATGTACAATATTTTATGCACAAAAATGTTCAACCCCATGTTATGTATTATATAAAAAATGGAAAGTACTAAATGCTTAATGTAAGAGGATAATGGTTAAGTAAATAACAGTCCGTGACATGAATATAGTGTAGTTTTTAGAAATTAAAATGTGGGTAAGTATTGAGTAACTATCCAAGTATTTTATATTCATTTGCTCATTGAAACCTCACTACAGAGATTCTCTTGGCCCTTCCAGGTGTACCCACTTTTCTCTAACCTGTTATGTTCCCTGAAGGCTGACCTGTCTGGACTGCATCAACAGGCTTCCTTGCCTTCTAGCTTCTGATTGGCTTGGGTCAATGGAGAGGACTAGCAGGAGATTGTTGGAGGGAGGGAGGAGAGGGAGGTTGGGTGTTATATGTCCTGGTTCCCTCTCTCTGGGTTTCCTGTGGACTGACTGCCTTTCTGAACTAAAGGCCACAGCTAGTGTCAGGTAGCCCTTTCTAAACACCTCTGCCACCAGGTTCTGATTACTGCTCTCTCCCCTTCTTGCTGTCACCAGCCTGCGGGTACTGCACGATTCCTTGTGGTTTCTCTCCATCTTCCCACATCTTTTTATTTTTATTTATTTATTTTTTGGCCACACTGTTCCACTTGTGGGATCTTAGTTCCCCAACCAGGGATTGAACCCGGGCCCTCGGCAGTGAAATCTTGGAGTCCTAACCACTGGACTGCAAGGGAATTCCCTTCCCACATCTTTTAAAATACTTCCTTTGTGCTATTCTCTTCAAATGAGGTGTGCCATTTTCTGCTGGAACCTTGACTGATACAACAACTTAAGAGATTCTACGGTTGAGGAGATAGGCACAGAGAAGTTAAGTAATTTGCCCAAGGTCTCAAAGGGAGGAAATAATACTTGTAGGATATGTCACAATTATTTATATATCTATCTTAAAGTAACTTGTACTGTTTTTATTACAAAAGATAAAATATACAATACAAACAAGTAAAATGAAGAGAGAAAATACTCACATTTCTGCCCATCTATTCCATCCATTATTTATTTAATAAGATTCCCACATTTTTATCTCTAGCTGAACTCCTACTGCTTTAGAATACAGACTGAGGATCTCTCTTTGGCCCAGCTGATCTCAGCAGCTTTGCCTCCCACGCTTGTCCCCTTGCCATAGCTCCATGGGTTGCCTTTCAGCTGCTCCAATGAACTATGTTTCTTTCTACCACAGGGCCTCCATCCACATTGTTCTCTCTTTCTAGGACATTTTTACATACCCCCCTCCCAAAGTTAACTTCCAGAATGGTCTAGACGCCCGAACACTTTATCACTATGGACCTTTCCAAAATAATATTTATCAGAGTTTGAATTGACACACCAAGCAAGTGGTTTATTTCCTCTACAGCTCCTCTAGTAGGCTGTATGTCACTGAAGGTCTCCAGCTGTCTTGTGTCACATGTTTATCCCAAGTACCTTGCCCTGTGCCTAGCACGTAGTATGAAATCAAATATTTGAATGAAAATAAAGCAATGGGACTAATGAAAAAGTTGGACAGAATCACATTAGAAAGGGCTGAATTCTTTATTTCCTCTTTCTTTGCTTCAAAGTCTAAGACAATTTAGTCATAAGTCTCAACTCCTTTGCTAGAAAGTAAAAGCTATTAAAATTGGATAAAGAAAAAACTAAATCTGTATTTCTTTACAGTTTCTTCAACAAGATACTATTTGATACAAATGGAGGGGGGAGGTGGGCAGATGAGCAAGAGAAATGTTTCTAAGTGGGAATGGATACTAGTTAACTTCCTAGAGTTCTCAACACTTACTCTGAATTCATGTCAAAATTACATCTTTTTGAGGGCTCTAGTGATGACAAATTCAGCCCTAGGAGGATAAGGTGGAAATTTAAGGAAGGGATAAAACTAGCAAGACAAGAGGCTGACTGCACAATAAAATATACGCACTAAATAGTCCTCTTTTCAGTAGGATGGGGAAACACGTGTTTATTTGGTTCTGCACCTAGGTCATCCATTGACCTTCGCTTTCAAACTGCGGGTCCCACTTAATCTGTGATAGCTGAGTTCTTAATTTTCTCGCCTACTTGCTTCGATTTTGGTTAAGAACTTCAGCTTGAAAAACCCCATAGAGAACCAATAACTGCAAAGTCTCCCCCTGGGGGCAGTTCCCACCCCAACCCCCTCCCGAGGGAGGGAGTGAGACTGCGCAGACCTCACAGGCTCCTTGTGACGTCACAAAAGAGCCAAACCAGGTTGGGGGGGGAGGCCCTGCGACCACTTCTTCTAGGTCCGCTTCCTTCAGTACCCGCTTCCCTAAGCTCACCCACCTACCCCCGCTCAGTCCTCCCCTTTTAGTTAAAGCGTAAGAATAAAAGCACCAGGTTGAAACCCCCATGTGGCCACGCCCACACTCTCGCCAGGCCACACCCCCTATTTCGGTGGCGTCGCCAGGCCACACCTGGCGGGAGGGTTCCCCGCGTGCGCGCGCCGCGTACAGGCGGGGAAAGCGGAGCCAGGCCGCTTCAGCGCCTCGTCTTCCCACCCCGCAGTGGGCCCGGCTTTCGGGGCGGGTCTCCGAGGGTGAGGATCCGGGCCAGCTTGGGCGGGAGAGACGCGCGCCCGTGAGGGAGGGGCGGAGGAGGGCAGAACATCGCCCCCCAGGCCCGCCCCCCGCGCGCGCTCCAGAACAATGAGCGCACACAACTCAGCGGCCTCCTTCAGCTGCGGCGGCGGTGGCGGCGGCGGGAGCGGGCGCGAGGCACAGCGCGCTCCCAGAGTCGAGGACCCCGCTGCGCCGATCTCGAACCCGGCCTCCGCCTTGTGCGCGGCCTCGTCCTCTACGCCCATGTGGAGCATCCATTCAGAGTGGCAGACCGTCTCCCGTCAGTTTTCCAACCCCCTGTCGAACGCGTCCGCAGCGGACGCGGGGTGCTCCCGGAGACACAGCGCGCCCTCCCAACTCAGCCACGCTCCTGGCCCAAGAACTGACACAGACACCAAGGTTGGCCTCTGGGGCTTTGGCGCCCGCCTCCAGACCGACCGGATCCCTATGCCTGCAACCCGCTCGACCACCTCGGACGGAGCCGTCCCAGCCTCTAACTCGGACACCAGCAACCCCCGGGCATCTATACAAGGATCTGTCCCGCCCTCAGTATCCCCCCGATTGTCCCGACGTCAGTCCGCCCCACCCTCAGTACCCGACTCCACCCGGGTATCAATACCAGGAACTTCTACAACCAAGAACTCCCTCCGAGGGTCGGTACAAGAATCCATCTCGCCCTCGATGCCCAGCTTCCTCAAAATACGGGCACCTCCACAATCCAGTAACACTCCCCAAGTGTCACTACTTGGGTTCACCCCGCCCTCAGTATCCGGCTTCCCCTGGGGTTCGGTACAAGGACCTCCTACACCCAGTAGCTCCCCCCAACTGTCAGTACAAGAGTCCAGCCAGGTCTCCATGCCCGACTCCCCGCGGCTCTCTGCACCAAGATCTGCCCCGCTCTTGGACTCTTCCAGAGAATCGGTACAAGGGTCTGCCCCGACCTCGGTTCTCAGCACCCCCGAGAGGTCGGTACGAGGATCTATCCCGCTTTCGGACTCCTCCCGAGTGTCGACACAAGAGTCCACCCAGCTCTCAGAGCTAGGTTACCCCCGAACATCGGTGGAAAAATCGGCTCCGCCCCCGGGTTCCCCGGGAGTACCAGTACCAGGGTCCGCTCCGCCCTCAGCGCCCGGCTCCGCCCGGGTATCGGTGGAGGAATCGGCTCCGCCCTCGGGCTCCCCCCTAGAGTCGGTAGAAAAGTCCGCTCCGCCCTTGGCCAGCCCCACTCCTCTACCCACGACCCGGGAGAGCCTCGACCAGAGCATGGAGAGTCAGGAGAAGGCGAATAGAGCGGGACACATGTTCGACGTAGTCGTGATAGGAGGCGGCATCTCAGGTCAGTGTGGATCGTAGCGCTAGCCTGAGGGACCCTGGCCGGCCTGGGGTGAGGGACTTGCAGCCGCAAGGTGGCGTTTGGTGGGGGTCTCCCTTGTGAATGCGAGAGTGCAACGGTGGCCGGGCCCCGGATCCTGCGAGGAGGGGGTGGGGTTGAGCCGGGTTTGCTGGTGGTGTGAACTGGGGGAGGCAGGCACAATAATTTTACTACTACTATGAAATACTAACATTTAATTAGCTCTTGCCGTGCAGTTATATTTAGCAGTTTACGTGGATTTTCTCAATCCTCAGCTGTCCTGTAAGGTGGGTACTTTATTCGTCCCTATTTTACAAAACCTAGAAACGGAGGTAACTCTGCAGATGTCAAATCACCTAACCGGGGAAGTGGCAATGATTTTCTCCCATTTAAGACCCTCACTCCTAATTCCTGAGGTAGCTGCTTTGCCTTACTGATTTCACGCCCTTTGCCCTAAACAGAACATCAGTCTACGGATTTTGGTAGTATTGAGTGTTATTCCCGTCCTGCTCTTCTCAAAGCGCTTTTCCTTAGAAAATTTGGTAACTGGAGAGGAAGAAGGAAGAATCCTTTAGGAAAAGGTTTTTTAAAAAAAAAACAAACGTGGGGGCGGGGGGAGAGGGGTGAGCTCTTAGTTTTAACCTACTCCAGCCGTTTTTTTTAGAACTTGCAGAAAGTGTAGGGCATTTATTATCCAAAGGGAATCTCTCTGTGAAGCAGGGGCTGAGGGCAGATAAGGGAATGTCCTGTTTGTGTCTTTCCCCACTGCCTGAATCTTGCCCTGTGATGAGCCAGCTGGCAAGCCTGGGTTCCTCTGGTCCTGGCTTGGGTTTGTAGCTGACCAGCTGAGTGATGCATAAGGCTTTCCCAGATCTTCCTGGAAACCTCATCATGATTGATATATTAAATTTGTCACTTATATTGTCATAATTGGTAAAATGTCTGAAATTTAGGAATTGTGTTTCAGCTCTAGCTAGAGTCCCACACTAGTCTGTCCACAACCTGGGAGAATGTTAATCATTTCTGAAATATACCTGCAGGATCTAATTTAGAAAGAGGGAAAAATAAGGTGGGAGGGAGTAAGTAGAGTGCCCCAAAGTAGCCATTTTTATGTATAATCCTTTTGAGGAGACTCTTTTGGGTGAAGATAGCTTTTGACTTGGCCTGTTTCGGATAACGGTCTTAATCACCAGAGAAGAGATTGGCATGAGCTGTTGCTTTGACAACTCCAGCCAGTGCCAACAAAAACATGCATGTATGTGGGGGCATCAGGAAAGCAGATCCTGGTGGAGAGTACGAAAAAGAAGTATTTCTCTTGTTTCCCTTCATTCATTTATTAGCTTATTTATTCATTCAACAAACACTTGTTGACTGCCTGCAATGAAGTGGACTGGTGTTTCTAAAAGCCTAGTTCTTGTATGCGAGCCTCCTAGAAGCAATGTGATTGTTCATCACTGGAAAATAAACATGACGATAATGTGTTGTGTAAATTGATTAGGAGTTCTGTCTCTATTCCCATCTCTATACCATTCATATTTCACAATTCAGGGTTCTTTCTGGGATTTTATTCTTGTCTTTTTCTTGTTCTGTGTTCCAGTATTCCTTAAGGAGCATTTTGTCTGTTACTTTTTCTCTGCCTGATGACTGGCTCTTTCTCCCTTTCCACACTTTCCTCCAAGTAGTTGGTCGTGAGCAGAATTGGATTTACCATGTAGCTGATGATGCTTATGCTATATGGCCTTACAACTGCAGGTCCCTTCTGGTTCTCATTCTAAATAAATAACCAGTTTCATACTGAATCTTGTATTTGTCTTTTTGCATTCTTTTCTTTTTTTTCTTGAAGAGGGCACCCAAATTATATAAGCTTCAGGCTCCTCAAAACCTGGATCTTTCCACGGTCACTATTAATTATTAATTTGTTCATTTCCCCTTGGGGGAAGAAGAGAGCATTTCTTGCACGGTAGTTCACACTCCTATTCCAGAACCCAACTTCCACTTCATCAGTGACAGTGGAAAAGGCACTGGGATTCCTTTAATATCATCTCTTATCAGTCAGATTGGATTTTAACACCCAAACTGACCAGAAACGTTGCTCCCTGGCTGTGGTGTCTTGCCAGATGGTTCACAACTAAAATGAAAGTAGATGCAAGTCTGGCTTAGGATAAACCCTGCACACAGACTGGGTGTTTCACAAGCAGGTGAGAGGCATTACTTCCCAAGGGTTCTCGAGCTCAGAAACACCTCATGTTTGTGTGTGCTTAGCGGTATCCCATGAATTACTTAATAGTCCCCATACCAGTTTTAAATGCTTTTGGATATTTCTTCTGTCAGAACTGGCACATTTTAATATGTTACCCACATGCTTATAATATATGACCAGTACTTTGCATCTGCAGTGTTATTCCTATTATATAACAAAATAGCTCCCAGAAGCGTACAAATCCTCAATTCCTCAAAAGCCGTCCATACGAACAGAATTATCTTTCATTTTTTTATAACTATCTCTGCACAAAGAATAGCAGCATCTTAATGTATCTCCCTTTTGTCATTAAAAATCATGGAACAGCATGTCTTACAGCCACGAAATCCGTTTTTCCTCCCACTCACCAATTAAGTAATTTTATGTACTCTATTAGTAATTGAGAAGGGAAGCCCCCACCCTGCACTCATTTGTAAGTAGTATAATGGTGTCTTCAACATGCTCTGGCCCTTATCTATCATCCATCATCTATCACCAAGTTCTTTTTGGAACTTCTTTCATGCCTTCTGTGACACTATTGGAGCCTCAATTTTTATCCCACACTGATTGCTCCTTTTCTGTTCCTTTCATTGTGCCCATATTCTTGCGACCTTCTACTTTTGAAATGGCCTCGAGGTTCAGCTATTCATCACTTTGGGGCTCTTATGCACTCTCTCCCTCTCTTTTTCGTTCTAGGGCCTCACCTTTCCCTTTATCTATAGGAAGCTCTTAAATCTCTAGTTTGAATCCTTTACTTTCTCCCAACTCCTGTCCCATAGCTTATCTGCTCTTGGGTATTTCACACTTGACTGTCTTATTCTTACTTCATATTCAACATGTTCAAAAGCCTCCTTGCCCTCCAACCTAGCTTCTCTTCCTCACTTCCTTGACTCTGTTCTTGGTACCACCATCCTTTCCATCATTTTTGACACATCCTTCTGTTTTATCTTCTACATCCAGTCAACAGATCCTTCTAACTCCTCCTTTGGGCTGTTTCCTCTCTTGTGTCTCCCCCATCCCCCAGACAGACCCTTAACCCCTTCAACTCACCAGGTTATGACCATCTTCCCAGTGGCCACACTTTGGGCTCTCCCTTCATGTCCATCCCAGACTTGATTTTTTTTAAACACTTCTTTCATCACCTTGTTCTGCTCAGGATGTTCAGTAGTCTATTGCCAGCCTCTCAAGCTCCACCCACCCCTCCACATATCTAGTCCCACCTTGTTGGACCAGTAGCATTTCCCACCATCCCTAACATAGCTTTAGTCACACTGCTCTCTTGTCTTCAGTGCTACACCATGTTTATTTTGTCCCTCCATTCCTTCCCTGTTTTTGTTTTTTTCCTAACACGGAAGTGCTTCTCTCTGAACATTTACATCCTATCCATTCTTCAATACCCAGTTAACGCTCTTTTCCTTGATCGTTCTGGTTCTCTTGATTTTTCTCTCCTCTTGTGGAGCTTGTAATCTATATCTGACCATTTGAACTTATTTTATGTCCTATTTCTTGATGTTATTTTAAATATGGCAGTTGAGTCACTGACTTTACATGCTACTTCTTACTCATAAGCTGATACAGATACAACAAGTGACAGAAACCCAGTGGTATAAGATTTTAAAATCTGCTCCTAACTGAGAATTTCTGAATTAGCTCTCTTTAGGGAGAGAGGATAAAAGGAAAAGAGGGGGGGAAAACGCCCACCTCCGGGAGACAGTGCATACTTCAGAGTCTTTGGGCCAAAGGAGTTTTTAAAAGACAGTCTAGTCCAATCACGTAAGATTTTAATCCTCTCGACGGCATCTCCTTAGTAATTATCTGGCTGTAGCTTTGAACACATCTAGGGAAAGGGGATTCTGTACCCCTCAAAGCAGCTCATTGTGAGTAGGGGTGGCCCTGGGGCCTGGACTCGTTCAAGCATTTTGGAAACCTCTACCGTATGCCAGTCAGTAGCTAGATCACGGGGCAAGAGGTATATAATGAGGAGTAAGAAGTGTCCTTGCCCACAAGGTGCCCCATCCTCTTGCAAGAAGTAATCAAGTGAGAAAATAATTGACATGCATAGAATGAGAGAAATATTAATATTATGAATCTGAAGAAAATGCCAGGACCTTGAGAGATAAGTATGATTTTAACAGGTAGAGATAAGAGGGTGGAAAAAAGACACACCAAACAAGAGAGTATGGAGGAGCACAGATACGGAGTCAGGAGGCCCTAAGCCATACATGAGTAGTGTTTAATTTAAACCCATGACAAGAGTTCTACCGGAGGAAGACAGTTGCCTACTGTGCCTCTAGCGATGTGATCCTGGTAGTTACTGAGATTACCCCAGTGTGCCACATCTGCCCCACAGTTAGCCAGGGCACAGTGAAAACACTTTCATCATAACACTGGATAGTCCTGGGTGATTAGAATTTTTCCACGTTTTTTTGAAATTAAATTCCAAGTGTCTTGGAGAGAGAGCTTTTTCCAAATAGTGACTAAGCAATAGAACCTCCCTATATTTGTGTCCACGAGCTGAGCTCCAATAAAAGAACTGAGAGCATAGCCGCCCAGAACACTGTGCTGTGTAAGAGCAGCTGGGATGGAATCTTTCTCATCATCAGAGACAGAAAAGCCATTTCGCAAGAAGATTGACTAATGTTCTGAATCCTGCCAGTGAGTCCACAACATACCACAGTTTCCCTTTTTGCTGAAATACATCACCCTGAAGAACCATTTCTGCTAGGAGTGTTTTAGGCATTTTAACTCAGAACTTGGCAACACATACTGTACAGTTTTGTAGTGATTAAGGAAAGCTTACATTAAAAAATATGCCACTTAGTTTCAGTGCCTTGGTTATTTAGGTACTCTGAGGTTCACTGCCAGCTAAGCATGAATTTTCTGTCTTTCAGAACACTTCTTGGCCCTAATTTTGTTTTCTCAAAAATAAGCGAGGATTCTTTTACTTTATTAACTTTTAATGTTGAAGAAAGAATACAAGAATTACATTTATTTGGGTTCTGATTCTTTGATGTCTTCATAGTTGAATGAGCTTTGGGGTTTATCTGACATTTAATGGGCAGTTTTAGCATTTGGCCAATACTAATTGATATGAATCTATACATAATACTCAGCTAATGTGAAAAATATATTTAACAATAGATCTAGGGACTTCTCTGGCAGTCCAGTGGTTAAGACTCCGTGCTTCCACTGCAGGGGGCATGGGTTCTATCCCTGGTCAGGGAACTAAGATCCCGCAGGCCACGTGGTGCAGCCAAAATAGGAAAACAAAACAAAACCCAATAGATCTAAGTATAGTATAATTATATAAGTATAGTATAACTATAGTATAATTGGATCATAGAGACCAATAATTAAGAAAAGGAAATGTGGAAGTCTGTTATTGGCAAATATTGGGTCATACGATCTTTGTACAGGTGTGACATACACATATTTTATATATGATAAATCTTGCCAGTATTTGGATGCAGGTATACCCAAAAAGACTGAGGTGATACTGTAGTTTCATGTCACATACAGGGGTTTGCAAGAGTGTAGACATCCAATGAGCACTGGTTTGAAGACTACATTTGCATGTATGAGATAGATTTCATAATGACAGTTACTTTTCATCTTAAATTTGAGTGATTAGAACTGCACAAAATAAATCAAAAGAAGTCAGTTACATTTTTAAATGTTGTAAGTGTTTGAGACAAGTTGATTGTTAGGACTGCTTTCTCCTTTTATTTGAAAAATGTTTTACAGTTTACCAGCAATTTGTGTTTTCCTTTGGATAATCTGTTCTTTATTATGTTGTCATCTAGTCTTATGAATTAAGGCAGCTTCAAATCTTTGAACCACAGTTCTGTCATCTGTAAAATTAGAGGTGGGATTAAGTTATGTATGATATATCGTCCAGTATCTTTTTCAGTATAGTTGGCTTCCTAAAGGTCTATCTCTTCAGCTTTCTCTTTTGGACCCTCTCCCCAACACTTTTTCCTTCCATGTTGTATTCTGGAAATGGTTTTCGTCATCCATCATACTGACATCATACACTAACTTAAATCAGGATCTGGGTCTGCCTTACAGGTGCTCATTCACACCTTTTCCATGGCTCCTCTGAGCCTTAGTTTAAAAGCCCTTTTCTAGTTGTTGCCAGGCCAAAGGAAAGAAATCCCACTTTACAGCAATATTCAGTTGATTTATTAGGTAAGACTGTCAATAAGAACATAAAAACCAGGTGATAAGCTTTGAAAGTTGAGTTAATTACATATTCACCATGTTCAAGGGTCACAGAATTGCAGCTTATAATAGCTCAAAGGAACCAAAACGGAGGCTCAGGAGGGTCAAATGAATTACCAAATGCCACAAAATTCTTAGTGGCAGAACTTGACCTTGGAATATACCCCGCCTCACTTAGGCTTGCTTTATAGGCTCATTCATAGAACTGCAGTAAACTTTTATTATTGTTTTACTTTGAGGCTTGATGCTCTAAAAACTAGTGGCTGTTGTTTCACAGTAATTCATATTTTAGACTATATTACATCGCATGTTACTGCTTCATGAACATTTTTTTTTTTTTTTTTGGCCGCCCGGCTTGCAGAACCTTAGTTCCCCGACCAGGGATAGAACCTGTGACCCTGCAGTGGAAGCACAGAGTCCTAACCACTGGACCACCAGGAAATGCCCCTGCTTCATGAACATTTAAATTTAAAAATATTAGGCACCCTATTAGGATGGATGACTTTTATATGAAGGATTTATTTCCTTTTTGAAAAGTCCATTCCTGGTGTTTTTAGGACAATGTATAGCAATTATTTGAATAGTTTAGATCAGTGGTTCTTAACCTTTTGGAGCAAATGTCCCTTTGAATATCTGTTGAAAGCTATTGGACCTTTTCACCAAAAATCAAAGCATATTTTTATGCATAGACTTTTTTTTCCCTGCACCAGGCCAACATCTGATATTATGGAAATCTCTTAATTGTCACTGTTCCTATAATATAAAGATTTAGGGCTGATACTGAGACTCACAGAAGTGGTGAAAAATAAGAATTCAAAGGATTTATTAGGTCATTAGACAGTTACCAGTAATAAATATGTAAATAGACAATAATAAAAACAGTCAAGACATCTAGGCTGAAAAATAAGGCACCTGCGTTTCCTACCTTAAGACCATGATAAATATAACAGTGAACCTGCCATGTTTTGAAAAGAAAGAATTTGGGGAGACAATATTGGTGAAGAAAACGGAAGGCTGTGGTGGTCGATGTGAGTTTTAAATAGTTTTCTAAGATTGGTGTTTACAGATTTTACGTATTGAATTGAAGCCATCAATATTAAATACACATTTCAATTTAATATGCATTTGTAATTACTTTATAAAGGTCATTGGTCATTGAAGGCATCTGACAAAATTCAGACCCAAATGGAGGAGTTAAGTTCTCTTAATTTGTCTCTCCAGTGACCGTGTGAGGCATAGGACCCCTCTATGTAGCAGGGGTTACAACCATGAGCCTGAAGTGCCCTTGGTGTTTGAGGTTGGTTCAGGGCTTCAGTGGTGGCACAAAAAGGGAGAAGGAAATGACAGACAGGAAAGGGTTTCATGGAGGAAATAATGCTTGAATCCACAGAAGTGGATTCCACAGAAGTGCTGTGGATTTTGGATAAATTCTGAAATGTAGCAAGGATGACCTTTCTGGTGACTTTTTTTTTTTCAGATTAAATGAGTTAGCTGTGAGCTGTGGCTTAAGTGAAAGACTTTTTTCTTGCATGTCTGCATGTATTCTTCATTCATTCATTTATTTATTCATTCAATAAATATTGATCAAGCACTCATTATGTGATTTGAGCAAAATTTATGGGTTTTGCTTTTTCCCTTCTTTGGGAACATTGCTTCTAAAACTTTAGTATGAACCGTTGTTTGACTGTACTTTTTATTTTCCTCGGAGTATTCAGTCCAATAGTCCAAATGTGCAGTTATGTAAGAATTCTGTTGGTCAGAGATCACTTCACTGAATAATAGAAAATTAACTTAAAATATTTAATATGTGATGTACAGTATACACATTCATAGGTGGTGATGAACGTCAAAGTTGAAGAAAAATACCACTTTAAGAAATAAACAGGAAGAACTAGGAGAGCCAGCAGAACATAAGCCATAGCTACACTAAAGCTTTGCTTCAACACTTAGCTTGTGCTCTAGGCATTGTTCACTTGGGACCCTGCCCAGGTGAGTTTATTACTGTAAATATTTGACAGTATTTTAAGAGCTGAAACAAGCTTTCCCAAAGTGTATTTTTTGAGATGTAATTTTTTTTAAGGCAAAAGGTGGAGAAATGCTAAGTTAAACAAATCTCTTCACTGCAGGACTTATCAGAGCCTTTAATATGCCAGTGTGCACCATAAACGTCCCAGAAGGGGAAACAGCATATGTCCCAACTTCCATGAACATTGATACTTTTCCCCAGAGCATCTTGAGGACTAGTATTCCATAAAACATTTTGGAAATTGCTTCCTAACCACAGTGCATCCTAGTGTGCAGCATTTGAGGATAGCAGTGTGGAGTGCCCTTGGTGTATTTTCAGTTTCAGTGAAAGAATGGGGCAAATAATGAATTAAGGAGTAATTGCATTCCCTAAGTTGTGTGAGATCCATTTATCTAAAGTGAAGATGAATGCTGAACAATAATCAAATAAATTAGGACTGTCTAGACAACGAGTCTGTTGAATTCAGGGCAAATTGAAGTTAATTGTTAGCTTTTATCTATTTATCATTTGAGACAGTTCTGTCTTTTTAGCTTATCAAAGGGATCAGAAGATTTGGCATTTTCAAAAGCAGGTAATTATTTCTCTGAAAGGAAGCACAAAATACAGATGGGTATAGATATAGGTAGGTAGATAGATAGATGATAGATAATAAGAATGGCTGTATTGTATGTATGTATGTATCGGGGACAAGTTTGTGTGCACATTGATATTCTCCATTCTCTTTTGCTAAAAAAGCGTAATACTGGTTCAAAGACCAGAAAATGTACTAGTAGTATTAAGAATCTGCGAATTTACTTGGGCATAAAGGTTTAAGTGACCAGGCACCCTGTCCTTGTCAGTCTTTCTTAGTTGCTTGAGATAAATATAATCTAAGTCGCATTAGAAACTTCCCCGTTGCCCTCATCCAGGTGAGCATGGTTTTCTTTTCTTGGTATGTGGTTCCTCTGTTCATTGCAATGAGTGTTTGAGCACCTGCAGCACGGTAGGCTCTATTCTAAGGATGCAAAGGTGTCTAACACATATAACACACTAGTTAAGAGGCAGATCTCTGGGCAAGCGGTCATGTTGCCTTGGACAAGGGCAAAAGGCCACAATGGTTTGGACAAGAGTGGCTAAGATTGCAGTGGTTGGAAGCAGCAGATGTATATAGAGTGCCAGGTGGTGATCTGTGCTAAGAAGAAAAATACAGCAGCTTGTGACAGATGATTATATCACTTGTCTGTATTGAAAGTGGGGTCACTGGACATTTTTCATGAGGAATATGCTACATTTCAAGGTTTGTTCTAATCATTTGTTGTAGAAGGAAAATCAATAATTGAACTGGAAAGGGTAGCACGAGTCAAGTGGACAAATTTCTCTTTTTTCATAATGTGAATGTACTTGAAGAAGTAAGGTAAAGGAAAGAGCCCTTGGTGAGGTAGAGAAGGCAGGGGTACAGATTTATAGCCCAGGAAGCAAAGCACCATTTCGTCAAAGCCTTCGTTGCTGATATTAATTCCTTCTCCAGGTGCGCTGTGTGGCTTAAATCATTTCCTATCCCATTTCTGTGGGGTTGTAACCGTCTCAGGACATTGGAAGCACTGCAGAATCTGTGGAAACACAGTTTCCATGGGCAGTGGCTTTAAGAAGCTGGAGCTTGGTTTGAGGTTGCCATGGCAACAGCACTGCTGGCTGGATACATCATCTCACCCAGGCTCTCCTGATCTAATAATCAGGATTAACGATTGCCTGAACTCTCATATGAGGTGTGCTTTTAGCAGACTTGGTTTTTTTTTTTTTTTTAAACCTCTCTAATAAATCCATTAACCTATTTTATGTTGGTTTCTCTAAAACCCAAATGGTTGAAGAGAAACCAGAAGAGGAATTATATTGTTGGTTTTTTAAAATAAATTTATTTATTTAATTTATTTATTTTTGGCTGCATTGGGTCTTCGTTGCTGGGTGTGGGCTTTCTCTAGTTGCAGAGAGCCGGGGCTACTCTTTGTTGCGGTGCGCGGGCTTCTCATTCTGGTGGCTTCTCTTGTTGCAGAGCACAGGCTCTAGGCGCGGGCTTCAGTAGTTGTGGCTCGCAGGATCTCGAGTGCAGGCTCAGTAGTTGCGGCGCACGGGATTAGTTGCTCCGCGGCATGTGGGATCTTCCCGGATCAGGGCTTGAACCCGTGTCCCCTGCACTGGCAGGTGGATTCTTAACCACTGCGCCACCAGGGAAGCCCATATTGTTTTAAACTCATCATCCCTATTTAAAATACTTAATTGCAAAGTGATTAAAGTTTCTCTTGTGCCATAATCTGCTATTTTCCCTTTTTCAGGTTTTTGCATTTTGAAAGTGATCAGATCCTTATATACATAATAGGGCCTTAACAAACTCTGTGCATTTAGCTTCTCCAGGCTCTCTACTGTCACAGAAAACCACAGGACATTTGGGAGTTCGGGGCTCTTTTCCTCCTAATGGGCTCAGTTTGCCATGATTTGGGAGAGGAAGAGCTCTTGGTGCAGGTGCAGGGATATTTTGCCAGTGCCCGCCTAGACCTCTTCCTTCAAACACACCCATGGGAGATTCACAGGCTAGACACTAGGACACTTGAGAGTCTAGGACACCAATGAATCTCATACACTTGCTGATCTAATAGACTCTCTCCCAGACTTGTTTACCCTTCCCCTCTCTGACCTGAGGCCAGGAGTCTATAGGTCTGACAGTGTGTGTTGGAGCCAGCTTCTACTGTCATGAAAGGACTGATCCTGACTGAACACTTCTCTTCCCAGTTTCGCGGTCAATGATATCACATTGGTAGTAATCACACTGGTGATTTTGAATCAGCCAAATGCTGCAAATGAGGAGTCCGCTCGATCCCCTGAGGCCAGGGATGGTTGTTAACCACTTACCAGCGTGCCCCTGTGCTAAACCCTTTCCCTGTCTTGGAGGTGGGGAGGGGTGCCAAGAGAGGTGGGTGGGAAGCAGGCTTCATCTATTGTCCTAGATTCTATGTGGCCATTAAATGATAGAAAATGAATGACAGGAAGAGCTATAATGCACAATGCTCTCAGCTTTGGCTAATCTATATTTCTTTGGAACAAGATGAAATAGGTTTAATATGAGATTTTCTCTTTTCATAACAAATATTTGATTTGAAAGTAAAAAAATATTTGATTATAAAATCTGTTTTTTAGTAGCTACATTGTATTTGGTGACTTACCTTCAGACTTGAAAACCTTTCCTTTTCTAACAATTTTATCCCATTTACCAAAAAAAAAAAAAAAAAAGACAGGCTTTTATTTATTTATTTTGAAATTTATGTCAAAAGCCCTTAAACTAATCTGTGGAGTTGACATACGATTTTTTTTCTATAAGTGATTACTGAATTTTGTAGTGAGGGGAGGGTAGAATGCATAGTGATACACAGAATAATAACAAAAAAGAATTGAGGAATATAATTCAAGATGCCTGCTTCAAGATGTAAGCAGACATTATCTTAGTTTTTTTTTTTCCTTTCGAATCAACAGACAGCCACAGTCGATATATTAGAAAAAGCCTTTCTGGACTGCAAGTGTTTGCCTGTGCTTATTTATGACTTACTGAGTTATTTATTCAAAATTAGTTATTAGTTATTATTCAAAAATAACTTTTTCTAATGGCATCTTGATTATATTTCCATATTCTGTATTTTCTAGCTTTAAGTTATCATGGAAGTTCCTTATCAGTCTTCTTCACAATAAACATGCAAACTGAAACATTAGCCCCCCCCCAATTTATTCAGCATCTTAGAAAAAATATTTTTCTAAATGACTTAAATCTTCCCCCTTCAAATTCCAAGACCTTTTGGAAACCATTTTTCTGGAATCCCTTTTAAATGTTTTAAACATGTTCCTTATTTCTCAAACTAAGAGCTTAAACTTTCCTTGCCAAGATAGGGCCAATCATTTTCCTGTAATGCAGAGACAACCATTTTTTTTTCAGCTTTTTTTTTTGTTTGTTATTTTGGGAATTTTTTTTTCAACATCTTTACTGGAGTATAATTGCTTTACAATGGTGTGTTAGTTTCTGCTGTATAACAAAGTGAATCAGTTATACATATACATATATCCCCATATCCCCTCACTCTTGCGTCTCCCTCCCACCCTCCCTATCCCACCCCTCTAGGTGGTCACAAAGCACCGAGCTGATCTCCCTGTGCTATGCGGCTGCTTCCCACTAGCTATCTATTTTACATTTGGTAGTGTGTATATGTCCATGCCACTCTCTCACTTTGTCCCAGCTTACCCTTCCCCCTCCCCGTGTCCTCAAGTCCATTCTCTACGTCTGCGTCTTTATTCCTGTCCTGCCCCTAGGTTCTTCAGAACCTTTTTTTTTTTTTAGATTCCATATATACGTGTTAGCATACAGTATTTGTTTTTCTCTTTCTGACTTACTTCACTCTGTATGACAGACTCTAGGTCCATCCACCTTTTTAATTTTGTTTATATCCTTAAATGCCAAAGTGCGAAATGACCTTTGTCACCGGTGTGCTCATTTGTCCTGGCTCAGCTAGCTCTGCTTCCCTCCCCTCCTTTAGCCTCTGGAGTAGTGTTGATTTACTATTGGCACTGAACCCCACTCACCAAACTTGTTTAGAATTACACAGTAGATTCAATTTTATTAAGGCTGCAGCCTTATAAGCGAGGGTGTAAGAAGTAAAAATGTTCACTTTTCAGGAGACTTTGTTGTGGGCATATCAGGCACTTGGTATCCTTATCTGGAATATGGGGTAATGAAATCTATTCTGAAGAATGGTTGTGAGAGGCAACAGGAAAGGCACCTGAAATTGATCTGTAGGATGTAAAGTGCTAAACCAACTGCCAGGCTGCCTCCGGGGGCTGGACAGCTGCAGGTCCCACTGCTGCTGGAATTCAGAGCCACCTCTGCTTCTCTTTAGAAGAGGAGCTACTCGAGTAATTCTAGCAAACCCAAGGGTGTTTTTCTCTATCTAACTGGTTTATGGTTAGACTGACTAAGGAGAACTGGGAAGAAATTCAACTTTTTGCATCTTGAGTTTCTCTGCTTTTAAATATCGAGTGGTGCTTTGAGCCTAAAAATTATTCATATCTTTTGACCTAGTAATCTCCATTCTAAGACTTAATCCTACAGAAATAGTCAGACATAACAACAAAGATTTATGCATAAACATGTTTTTCATCACACCTTCATCCTTTTTTTCTATCATGGTCAGCAGAATAAACCTTTGGCTGTGTCCCAGAAAACACATTGCACCAAGGTTTGCAGACATTAGTTTGCATTTATTTAAAGTGTCACGGGATGCCTTTCTCTGTAAGCAGATTCCAAACATTCGTTGCACACCTAAATCTTGGGTGGATGTCAGCAATGTAAGGGTACACTGTACTTGAAGGAGTCAAAAATGCATACAAACATTAGCAGACAGCAGTGCTGGATATTATGGTTTAGCCTCCCTGCATTTTAGATCTTACAGACCCAAACTCATCCTTGAGTCTGGCTATGTATATTTCATACCATTCTGTGTATGAACAAAATACTGTTGTCAGTCTGGCTCCTCTGAGAGCAGACATCAAGACATAACTAGCCATGTAAGAGGTTTATTGTAGGAAAAGCTGGTGAAGGATAAAGGGGAGAGAGAGCAGGAGGAGGCAAGTTGTTTTAAAAAAACAAACAAACGAAAAACCCAGGGTACTCCTGTATAATTTCCTATAATCTAGATTTTGTTGATTGCATCCCAGTGGTATTATTTAACATGTTTTTCTGGCCCCTAAGTATCAGATCTAGAGGCTGGATCACATTAGAATTTAGTTTGTTTGCTCCTTCCCTTTCTCCCCACCCTTCCTCCCTTCCTTCCTTCCTTCCTTCTTTCTAACTACTTCATACATGGTGGTATGTGCTTCCATTAAGAGGCAGGTAACATCTGGTTATCTCTCTTTTTTTTTTTTGTCATGTTAGCAGCTGTTGACAATCATTGCACCAGATCTATTAATTCATTAGGGGTTGCAAAATGCTGATGTTCTAATTATTCCTGTCTTCACTTATTAGCTAGCATACTTTTATACAGCGAAACCTCCCTTTGTTAGCTATTTGGTTGCTTCGAGGTTTGGTGCAAATAAGGAGGGTAGGATGAATGCCAAATTCTTTTTTGTTTTTTTAATGATAAGTTGGTTCCTTAGCATTCTCCAAAGGTGACCAATGAGAGGTTTTGTTTGTTTGTTTAGTATTATTATGAGTGGATTTAAGCCATTGCCTTTGTTATTTTTTATTTATTTATTTATTTATTTTTGGCTGCGTTTGGTCTTCCTTGCTGCGCGCGGGCTTTCTCTAGTTGCAGCCAGTGGGGGCTACTCTTTGTTGCGGTGCACGGGATCCTCATTGCGGTGGCTTCTCTTGCTGCGGAGCACGGACTCTAGGCACACGGGCTTCAGTAGCTGTGGCACGTGGGCTCAGTAGTTGTGGCTCGTGGGCTCTAAAGTGCAGGCTCAGGAGTTGTGGCACACAGGCTTAGTTGCTTAGCGCGGCATGTGGGATCTTCCCGGACCAGGGCTCAAACCCGAGTCCCCTGCATTGGTAGGCGGATTCTTAACCACTGTGCCACCAGGGAAGTCCCTGTTATTTTTACTTGATACTCAAATTGTTCCATCTCTGCCAGTGGGAGTTCACCTAGGTAGGTTTCTGAGGCTTTTTGTCACACTCCTCGTGGTCTCTGTTAGCCTCCTTGCTTTCTGGTGACTTGAGGTTCCAGACCCATCTTGTACATTTCCTGCCCTAAATTTGCACTTAATTTCATTGTTCTTTCATCTAAATTTCCTGATCTCCAGGCCCAAAACCCTGGATCTCAGTGACAGCAGCCTGATTACTCATTTGCTTTATTCTGCATTACATACATAATGGCCTCAAAATAATAGTTCTAATCCTAGCACCCACAAAATGATTACTGAAAAAAATGTTTGCAGCTCTTTTTTGTCTTTAGGATATATACCATTAGAACTGTCAAGTTACTGAGTTTTAAAATCACTAAGAATAGTTCCTCTCCTCAACCACTGGTATACATATTTAGGTATCATTTGTATCACTTTACTAATCTTATCCCTGGTGTCATTCTTATTTCTCTTTCACCCTAATATTCTAACATTTTTTTTCTCCTTGAAGTATGTTTATCTGTGTAGTCTGCTTCGTATTTTTTGTAATAGGAGGATAAAGATAACTAGGTATAAGATAGCATTTGAAGTGCAAAAATGTATTGATAGATTTAAAAATGTGTATACAGACATTTATTTCCTTACTCTGTGAGCTGAGCAGTCCCAGAAGCAATGATAGCCCAGCAGTGATGGGCACACCTAGAGCCCAGATCTTGATTTCTAATACTGTTCTCCAATAAAAGGAACCAAGGCTCAGTGAAGAAATAGCTGATTGTAGGGCTGGGCAGAGAAAGACAAAATGAGCCTGGAACATCTCTTAATGCCAGAAAGTAAGGAAGTGCTCAAGCACACGCATACACACAAAATGATGAAGGCACGTCAAAGGGACACAAGAGCTTCCCAGTGACCAAAGCTGAAACAATTTGAGCAACAAAATAAATAACATAGTATTGAACTATAACCCAAAGTATAAAACAACTATGTATGACTCCATAGGGATATAAGTCAGTGGTTAAGTAAATAAATAAATGGGAGAGAAGAGGCAAATCTCCTGTGCAGGTGAATTTCAAATCATTTATGTCAATACTCCACCCTCAAGGAAGTAGGACATACCTCCCTACTTCTTAAGTGCAGGCTGTACATAGACTTCCTTCCAAAGAGTATAGCATGGAAGGGGAAACAAAGAATAACTTTACAGTGGAGAAACCTGGCCAACATTACCTCAGCCAGGTGAACAAGATTAACATCAGTGATAAGTCATGTTGATAGCATGCACCCTTGATATAATGTTAATCCACAACATTTTCCTCTACTTTTCTGGTATTACTATACTTTTTTTTGTTTGTTTTTTGCTTTTTTTTTTTGGCTGTACCGTGTGGCTTGCGGGATCTTAGTTCCCTGACCAGGGATTGAACCAGGGCCACGGCAGTGAAAGAACAAAGTCCTAAACACTGGACTGCCAGGGGATTCCCTTACTATACTGGGTTTAAAAATCTATCTTTTATGAAGGTTTTTGTTTATGAGTGAAAGCCTGTACTCAGCTTTGAGCCAATAAATAAAGTATGAAACATGGTTCCTGCCTTTGGTAACTTTTAATCTAGTGGGGAAAACATGATCTAGCAAGCATGTAATCCAGGTATAAATGATAGGAGGTCATTATAGGGGGGTTTTAAATTGAGAAAAGCACAGAGATACTGGGGGCTGGTGTAAGCCAGGGGGAATTTCCAGGAAAACATACTTCTGTTTATATAATCAGGATTTCTAGAAGAGTGGTGTGATAAGGGTTGATTTAGGGGTTCAACAAATTCCCTTACATATGATTATCACCAAAACCCCCAAAATATATTTTTTAAATTATTACATTTTTTCAACCAACCTTATGATAGATAATAAAATTAACTTATGATAGATAATGTAATATATGCTAGATTATAAAATTGGTGGCTCAGTTCATCACAATGTGCTCAGAATTTATTAGATAGCACAGTCAATGAATTGTGTCTGATACCTGCATTTATATTATATGTAGACCTGTTTAAATGTTGAATGTTTCACATGTAGGTGTTAATATGTTCCTTGACTTTGTTTTCCTTTTTTTCCTTTTAGGATTATCTGCCGCCAAACTCTTAGCAGAACATGAAGTTAATGTTTTGGTTTTAGAAGCCCGGGACAGAGTTGGAGGAAGAACATACACAGTGAGGGTAAATGATTTTAATACTTACATATAAAATCTCACACAAACTAGAGATGGGGTCACTGGAAGTCACAGAGCTGGAGGAAATCTCAAGAGTTTCTGCAGTTAAGCCGTTGGTCCTCCATAACCCTAAACTACTGCATTAAATAAGTATCTGTTCTTTTCAACAAGCACCCACCAAAGAGTGACAGCTTCTGACCTTCAGTAGCTTACATTCTAGTGAAGAAAACAAACGTGAACAAATAACTTCAATACAGCGTCATCATTTCCATACTAGAGACCTAAATAGAGTAGATAGCGTCTCAGGTGAGGTTACGGTTTGTCTGGACTTGAAGTGACTGTACATTCACCACACACACACACACACACACACACACACACACATACACACACAGAGACATACACACACAGTATAGGTTCCTTATTTATTTATCCAAGAATACACAACTTAAAAGAAGTGTGACCACAGTAAGCAGAGGCAAATGTAGCATATTTCTGTGTAGCTTTTTCCTTAGTCCTTGTTCCCTAAGAGGTGTGCTGCTCCAGTGGGGTCAGCTAGACATGAGAAGGAAGCCCAGTTCTTGCTACATCATTGCCTTTTTATACTTGGGCTTACATCACCATTTTGGACAAATGCATGCTAACTGGTGTTTACAACTATTTGAAGAAATGGTTGCAGGATGTTGAAATCTGGAACTGATGAAAGTACACAGGGAAGGATGTAAGGTAGAAAGGAAATACGGACAAAGATGGAAGTTTGGGGAACATGCAGATTTAAAGGGAGTGCAGAGGCAGAGGAGCCAGAGAGAAGCAGTGGAGCCTGGGGAGGAAGACCAGATTAGGACAGTGCCATGAAAATCAGCAGAGGAAAGAGAAGGGATGATAAATGGAATCAGATGCCAGGGGCATTTGACACAGGATGAAGGCTGAGTAGGGGCCCTTGTGTTTGGCATTTAGAAGGTCACTAATGAGCCCCTTGCAGAGCACAGAAACAGAGCGTTAAAGGCTGGGGATTGGCAGTAAGGACAAAACCAGACTGTTGAAGTGACTGGAAGGAGAGGAAGCATCTATCTAATTAGAAGACGTGTCAGATTTATAACAGAATGGCTTATGCAGTGATAATAACAATGGGTTAAGCAATACAAACATTCAGTTATTTTACATAAGAAGAAGTCTGGTGGTAGGTAGTCCAGGCTGGTGCAGGGGTTCAGCTTTGTCATCGAATCTTTAGGCTCTTTCTGTCTTTCTGCTCAGCCATTCTTTTCCTGTTGGCTTATTGCCTAATGGTAACCAGATGGCTGCAGCATCTGTCAGCATCAAGTCCTCATTCACGGCAGGAAAGAGCGTGAAGAGGCGGCCCCAGTCTTATCTGCAACAAAGCCTTTCTTTTACCAGAAGACCCCAGCAGACATTTGCTTTAGTCTCATTGGCTAGGTTTGGGACACACAGCTACCCTGAGCTGCTAGGGAGCCTGGGAAAGCAAGTCTTTAACATTTCCAGGCTGCGTAATAGAAGCAGGCATGGGAAAGGGGGAATATAAATGGATATGAAATAGCCAACCAACATCTGAACTAGGATATTGTACCAGCCGTTTCAGTCACACCAAGCCAAGCTCCCCTTCTGTCATTCACTTTCTGCCTTTTTAGATGTACAGGGATGTATCATAAGCCTATTTTTACCTTACTCAGCTCTAAGAGTACCCTACAGCCTTGCTACTCAAAGTAACCTGTGGGCCAGCAGCCTCGGAATCACCCTGGAACTTGATAGAAATGCAAAATCTCAGGCCCTGCCCCAGACCTGCTGGATCTGACTCTGCATTTTGATAAGATCCGTAGGGGATGCTACAGAAGTGCTGCTCTTTGGTGGATGCTCGCTTGCTTTAAATTAATGTGAATCCAGATTAATTGCATTTGGAGAATTTGAGTACCTCCTCAGATGTAGTCCTCTGGGAGGCTATTGGTCTGGGAGTGAGGAGACTGGGATTCTGGCCCCTGTACTGGCCCGACACGCTGTCATACCTTGGGTAAGTACTCTTAGCACTTTACATGTCACTTTTCTCATCTGGGCAGTGAGATATAATCTAAATGTACTTGAAGCTCCCCCCAACTTCAAGTTCTAATGGAAGGCAATGCGTTGTAGTGCAAAAGAAAGATTGCATATTCTGCCTCTACCAGCTTGTTAGATACGATTCTCCTGTCATTTTCTGAAAAACATTCCTTTATGTTGGAGATAGGTATTAAGTTGTCCCTTTGCCCTACTTTTCTTATCTCTAAAACCTTTTGGTTATTAAATAGGAGCATCTGTCGTGTTGCGGATTTTTCAGTTAAGAACAAGTCTCTTTGTACAAGGGAAATGAGAATTCCAACATGCTTATCCCCATCTATGCTATTGTCCCAGGCTGCTTTTTCATGCTACATCATTTATATATGTCAGAACCATACAGGAACTATTGCGTATTAGGCATCATATTAAAATTCCCTTTAGGTATGTGAGAGAGGAACTCTGAAATGCTTAGAAAGTAGGACTTGACATCTATAAGATTTCAAATAAATAGAAGGGAAAAAGCGGGGGGTGCTTTACAAAGCAGGGACAGAAATGGTATTTAATCAGAAACTGAATTTAATATTGTTACAGTTGCTTCTACTAGCATAATCAATTAGGATTTGGGGAGGAGATGCCATAAAAATTACTCTGGATCTTTAAGTATCGAAATGTCAAATTTGATATTGTCACTTGGCAACTGTTCAGATAGATCTTCTATTTGTTCAGAACTTCCCAATTTTTCCTAGTGTGATTCCCCCATAATTCTTCAGGACCAAATTAATTAAGTTGAAATGCCTGCAGGGCCTACCACAGGGTTGGTGTATTTGTTTCCTAATATAGTTGCGTGTTTGTGGCCTCTTCAAAGGCTGAATAATGAGATCAAACGCAAGATCCTAAAGTCTGAGGGGCAACATAGCAGAATATGGTATTACAGTTCCAGTATCTTCATGCTGAATCTGGGGCACCTCCTTTCAAATGTTTCGACTTTGTAAAGAAGCATTCTGTAAAATGCCTCACGCTTTTTGCTACTTCACTTAGGATTATTTACTTTAAATAGTGTCTGTGTTCTAAAGACATCTTTTTTGGAAACTCCCAAGAATTCTATTACTGTCTTTGTTAAATTTTATTGGAATACTGACTTCAGTTTTGTGCTTCCTGTCTTGAAAAGGATGTTGGAGGCTAGAGAAGGTTTGGAGCACAACACCAATAGTTAGTAAAAGGGAAAGTTAGGATTATATGAGGGACAGATGAAAGAAGTCAAAGGAACACATCACTTCTGGTATCATGGCAGAGTGGAAGCCTGATTGACTCTCCCTCTTAAAATAAAATGCTGAATAAAATATACTGTGCTGCCCTGAAGTTGGAAGTTTGAAGATCTCCTGGATGTTGAACAGACATCTGAGACTTCACACATCCAAACTGAATTTCTTTTCTTCTTCATCAAGAACACTATTCTAGGGACTTCCCTGGTGGTCCAGTGGTTAAGACTCTGCACTTCCACTGCAGGGGGCACGGGTTCGATCCCTGGTCGGGGAACTAAGATCCCGCATGTCGTGTGGCATGGCCTAAATAAATAAATAAATAAATAAATAAAATAAAAATTAAAAGCTTATCCCCAGCACAAGAAACCATGAACAAAATGAAAGGCAGCCAACCAGTATGGTAGATAATATTTGGAAACCATCTATCTGATAAGGGGTTAATAACAAATTATAAGGAACTCATACAACTCAATAGCAAAATAAAACAAAAGAAACAGGAGCTTCCCTGGTGGCGCAGTGGTTAAGAATCTGCCTGCCAATGTAGGGAACATGGGTTCGAGCCCTGGCCCGGGAAGATCCCACATGCCACGCAGAGCAGCTATGCCTGTGTGCCACAACTACTGAGCCTGCGCTCTAGAGCTTGCGAGCCACAACTACTGAGCCTGCGTGCCTAGAGCCCGTGTTCTGCCACAAGAGAAGCCACCGCAATGAGAAGCCTGTGCACCACAACGAAGAGTAGCCCCCGCTCTCCACAACTAGAGAAAGCCCGCGTGCAGCAACGAAGACCCAACACAGCCAAAACTAAACAAACAAATAAATAAATAAATTTATATTTAAAAAAAGAAACAAACAAAACCAATAAACTGATTTTTTTTAAAAAAAGAACACTATTCCAGCAGCCTTCCCCATAAAGGAGGATGGCAACTCCCAAAAAAACTGGGAGTCATGTTCAACACTGTGAGACCCCACATTCATTCTGTCAGGAAATTCTTTTGGCTCTGCCTTCAAAATATACCCAGAATTCAACCCTTCCCTCCGCTTCCGTGGTGCCCACCTGTGGGAGCCACCATGACCTCTAGGGCAGATTATTGCAATAGCCTGTTAAGTAATTTCCCTGCTTTTTACCCTTGCCCCTTATAATCTAAGTGTGACAGCCAGAATGAGCCTTTCAAACCTAAGTCAGATCTTGGCATTTCTGTGCTCAAAACCTTCTAAAGGCTGCCCTTCTCACTCAGAGTAAAAGCCAGTGTCCTTTCAATGTCTTGTGACACGTACCATGATCTGCCCCCTTCTCCCCCACCCCCGCCCTGCAACTTCTCTACTCTCATCTCCAGTTCTCTTTTCCTTGCTCACTCTGTTCCAGACACATTGGCCTGTGTTTTTTGAACACACCAGGCAGATTTCTCCCTTAGAATCTTTGCAGTGGCTCTTCCTTCTGCCAGGAATGCTCTTGTCCCAAATATGCACATGGATAACTCCCACACCTCCTTCAAGCCTTTTACGCAAATATCACCTTTTCTCAGAGGCCTACATGTCCCTTGTATTTGAAGCTGAAATCTTTCCTTCTTTCCTCTGCAGTTTCAATCTGCCTTGTCCTTCTCTAGTTGTTTTTTTTTTCTTTTTCACTGTTGTTATCAACTTCTAAGATATTTATTATGTTTGTGGTTCATTTTCTGTCTCTTCCTACTAAATGAAAGCCCCTTGAGAGCAGGGATTTTTATTTTGTTCACTCATGTAACAGAAGTTTCTTGAACAGTACCTGGCACCTTGTAGGCACTCAAGATATAGTTGTTGAATGAACTAATGAATCCCCAAAGCAAAGTAAAAACATGAAGCCTAGGGATTAAATGAGCTCAAAATTTGACTTTCACCTTGAATGTCTACTGAACCCTGAAGACTCTGCAATTCCACTGTGATGGCTGTATGGCATGCAAGGAACAGGAAATAAAATCCAGAACCTGTTGAAGGTAGGGAATTTAATAGGAAATACTCCAAACTGGAATCCCGTGTTCTATACTCTGTACATGAAAGTGAAAGAGAAATAAACCTTACCATTCTAAAAGGGAGAAAAATAAAGCTTGCCTTCATCCATGGCTTCAATCTAAATTTACACTACCTATATGGTATGAAAAACCTTGGACAGAATATTTAAAGTGCCAAGGTGGCTGGCAGAAATAGACTCAAATCGTTTCCACCCAGGCCTCAAATAACTTACACAGAAAAAGTTCTAAGGAAAATCAGCAACTCATAGTCAAAAGTGACAGCATACAAGGAAACAAGGCACTGGAGGAAAATAAATAGAAAAAATGATCCAGAAAGATTTTGCAATAGTTGAAGTATACACAGAATAAAAAATTACTGTAGCATGTTTTAAAGAAAAGACATGCTTAAAATTAGCAACAGGGAAAAGAAACTTGAAAAAAAATGATCAAGTAGTTTAAAAATAATTTCTAGAAATGAAAATGTACTGATTAAAATGAAAACACTCGGACAGATTAAACAGTGTATTAGACACAGCTGAAGTGAATGAGTGAACTAGGTCAGAAGGAATTATCTATAATGCAGTTCAGAGATAAAGATTGGAAAATACGTTATGTGGGGCAATGGCAGGAGCAGCTAAGACATGAAAGATAGTGTAATGATGGTATGAAAAAATAATGGCTGAAGATTTTCCAGCATTGTTGGAAGATACCAGGAAACCTAACAGGTCCACAGCATGAAAAAGGAAAAGAAATTCTCACCCGGACACAGAAGCTGCAGTATACCAAAGAAAAGAGATCTAAAAAAATTATTTTAAGTCTAAAAGTAATTTTTTTTAGAAAAGAGAAAGACAAATTATGCATACTCTGAAAAAAATCAATAATTAGACTTATGAGTGACCCTTCAACAGCAAAAATAGATGCCAGAAGGTAAACAATATCTTCACTGTTCTGAGAGAGAGAGAAAGAGAAAATAACCAGAATTTGTTGCTTGCTAGAACTATCTTTTTATCAGACTGACAAAAATAGAGAGCTTAGGACCCAGATTAGAGGAAATTATAAAGGCTGTGTTTTAAGAAGAAGGAAAATGATAACAAATAAAAGGTCTGAAATTTAAGAGGAGACAATGAGCAAAGATACTGGTAAATATTTAAATAAAATTCAGCAACATCAACAGAATAAAACAAAATATTGTCAAATTTGTTGGGAGACAAATAAACCTGAAGCAAGGTACTTTTATGGTTTACAGTTGATGCATGAAGGTTTTGTATTTTTCAGTAGAAAGATAATATATTGATAAGCTTTAGAATATATTAAGTATGCATGTTAATATAGCTAGAAAAAAAATAGGCCTGACAGTATAACTTCCAAACAAGTAAAAGAAAAACTTAAAACAAAAGGAAGAAAACCCTTAACCCAAAAGAAGAAAAGAAATCAGGCAGGAAACTGTTAAAGTGGGACAAATGGAAAGCCATAATAAAATAAGTAAAGTTAAGACATTTTAAAAGAAATAATAATATAAATGGGCTAAACTTCTCAGTTAAAAGGGGGGAAATGTCAGAATAAAGAGAGCTCTAACTGAAAGATGGAAAAAGAAATAGTATACAAATACTAATCTAAGCTATTTTAACTATATTAATATCAGACAAAATAAGGTTTAAACAAAAAAATGTTTCATTGAATTAAGTTTCAATACATAGTGATAAAAGACCCAGAAGACCGAACAATTCTGAACTTGTATATACTGAATAATGTAGCCTCAAAATATAAAGCAAAAATTGACAGGAATCAAAGCTAAATGCCCAATAGTGTAGGGGGGTTTTAACATACTTTTCTAAGTTAATAATAAATGAAGCAAACAAAGGCTGAGCACAATTAATCTTTTTCTAATGGACATGTATAAAACATGCATATTACTTAACAGAAGACTATGTTCTTTTCATGCAGAAATGGAAAATCTTTGAAAATCAACCATGTGCTAGGTCTTAAAGTAAGCCTCAAGGATTGATATCATATAATCCATATTCTTTGACCACAATGCAGTTATGACAGAAAGATAACTAAAAAAATTCCAGTTGTAGAAATTAAAACATGACAAAACTTTTAGAAACATAGATCTAGACAGAAATTGTAATGGAAATTTGAAAATACTTAAAACCGCACAATAATGGAAATACTAAAATAAAGTTGTGGGTGTAGCTAAAAACCATATTAGAGGAAGATTCATAGCCTAAATTTTTCTATTAGAAAAGAACAAAAGGCTCAATATGAATAAGCTAAGCATGCAAGGAATTAGAAAATTAAGAGTATAAAAAATCCAAAAAAGAGGAAAAAAGAGCATAAATCAATGGTATAGAAAATACTCAATGAAGATGATCAATGAAACAAAGGTTGATTCTTTGAAGAGTCCTATTAAAACTAGACAAGTGTCTGATAAGATTTTTCAAGGAAAAGGAAAAAGAGACATCTCTAAACAATAAAAGGGATGAAAATGAAGATATAACTACTGATACAATAAACAATAAATAAATGAAAAGAAGAGGTCATGAACTTTAAAGCAATAGTTTTGAAACATATGCAATGTATATACGATGAGAAAATATAATTTATAAAAAATAACACTGATTTAAGAAATAGAAAATGTGAGTAGTGCTTTAACCGCAAAATAAATTGAATCTGTAATTTAAAATTTTCCCACAATGAAAACACTAAGCCTAGATAGCTCTACAGGTGTGTTCTACCTAATGTTCAAAGAAGAGATTATTCTATTTATATATGAATGCTTTCTAGAGAATAGAAGAAAGTATGATTTCTAACTCATGAGATTAACAGTACTGTAATACAAGAAAACAGACAAGGGCTGGAGAAGGAAGGAGAATCATGGGGCAATCTCAGTCTCACTTATAAACACAGATATAAAAATTCTAAACAAAATGTTAGCAAAGCATATCTTGTAATGGAAAGATAATATCAGGTTATATTACCCCAGGAAGGGCAAGGTTGCATAATTCTAGACAATCGATTTTTTGGAAATAACAGATTAGGTAAATTATCCCAACCCTCCCACTACATATAAGGAGACTAGACAAATTGCACTGTGTACACAGGCACACACACACACACACACACACACACAAACACACACCTTCAAAGCATCAGAGAGCTAACAAGATAGTGAAGAATCACTAGACCAACATCCAGAAAACACTGACCTGCTTTTTCCCCTGGGGGTGGAGAGGTGGGAGTTTGCTGACCACTGAAGAAGCAAGTGAGGGACTGAGAAGTACTTTTCAAAAGTCTTACAAAGCTAGGGCAACTGGAGGTCAGGTCCAGAGCCCACCAAAGTGTGTGTATATGGAGGGATGTGTTGGTAAACTCCTTGTGCTTCGGGTTGGACTGCATCCTAGCGCTAAGGGTGAACAGCAAAGGGACTAGGTCACGTTGCATTTCAACCTGCCTTCAAATTGTCTCAGGCACACAAAATGCAATAAAGTTATCTAGTATTGTTAGCGTCCCCAGGTGCTGGGCAGAAGGAGACATAAATCCTCTCTGAGAAAGATATAATCCTCCCAGGATTCAGATAATTTCTATATTTTCTCAAATTCAATCAGTGGGATGCAATAAAAAATAATCAGGCAAACAAGGAGAAACGGCAACGCGAATTAGAACTGGTATAAACAACAAAATAGAAACAGACCCATAAGAAGTTATTACAAACACATGGAGGAATTATTACTCATCAATGCACAATTTTATTTTATTTTATTTATTAATTTTTTTTACAATTTATTGATTAAATCATGGGGAAATGTGTTACTAAAAAAGCTGGGGAAAATGGAAAAGTGCATTTAAGAAGAGGAAAGTAAATTTCGGTTTATGGAGGAAGGTTTGCATATTTATAAAATATTTTTTAGGTATATGAATCTTTTCATACCTTTTGGTACTCTTTTCCTATGATGCATTCTTCCCTGCCAAGTGTTTTAAAATAGGATCAGGAGCCCACCAGTGTGGGCTGATTGAAGATTTCATCTGCTGGAAATCAGAGAATTAGGCCTAATAAAACTCTGGGTGACCCCTCCAGCAACAACCCCAAAGAAAAGCATAGATAATAAAGCTAAATGCTTTGAAAAGAATCTAGATCGGCAGGGTGTACTACAGTGTTCTTTATTCTTTATGCGTGTTATTGCTGAATCAGCCTCACCAATAACTCGACAAATGGGATTGCTTAATGATGAGTGTACTATAGGGTTGGAGTAGAGGAGAAAGATTTGCTATTTTCAGTGGCACTTCATAAGAGAGATGTAAGGCACATTTAAATTGTAAAAAATAAACAGGGTTTTTTTTTTTTTTAACAGGGTTATTTTTTATAAGACATAGAAACATTTGTTTTAGAGTTCTAACTAAAGTCTTCTGGACACTTTTTCTGTTTCTACAGAACCAACATGTTGATTACGTAGACGTTGGCGGGGCTTATGTGGGACCAACGCAGAACAGGATCTTACGGTTATCTAAGGAACTGGGTTTAGAAACTTACAAAGTGAACGTAAATGAGCGTCTTGTTCAATATGTCAAGGTAAGCCTGATGTTTTACTCAACTGACCAATAGGGGAGCATTTTATTTGGGAAAGCATTTGGTTTTGTTTTTAAAAACAAGAAGAAAAGAAAGGCAGAGTACTGGGGGAGGCACCAGAAATAGACACACACACACACACACACACACACACAGAGCCCAGGCAGTCCCTGAGGCACCTATGAGGCAGTTCTAAGGCCCCAAGGAACACAGCAGTTTGAGGCCACTTCTTAAGACTTTGAATGGGTCATTCATCCTCATCCTTTGCATCCATTTCTTTGCACACTTTGGTAATTTTCTCTGCACCTAGCCATGACTCTTGGGAAGTCTAGCTCAGTTGTGCAGTTTCCTACTATTTAAACAAGAGATTGTTTAAACTCTAAGTTCTGATATCCACTCAAGAAACAGCAGCTGTTGCCCGTGTTATTCTTTCTTACTGAAGCCGAACGTGGAGCAGCTGGAGTCTGGAAATGTGCCTTGAGAAATCAAGTTTCCGATCTGACATTGTAGCCCATTTCCTGGAACTGGGGTTATTTACTCATTCTAATGCCAGGATTCCCACACCAGTAACCACATCACTTCTCAACAGACACATTTAAGCCTCCACTCCACCCCAGCAATCATGTGGGTCTGGCATCTTCAGGGCCTTTCAGAGCAGGGAATGAAGGATACTTGAAGTATATGCACACCGATGTGCAATCAGGGAGGCCAGGAATCTTGGGAAACTCTGATAGCTGGTCTGGGTTGGATTGGGATGCTTGGGAGAGTCTGGCAGTGAGACACATGAAAAAACAAACCAGTAGCCTTTAGAATAATGAGGTTCAGAGGTCAAGGGAGAAATGAAGAAACTACGAAAGAATTATACAAAGTGTTTATGAATGCTGGCTTCAATAGGCCATGATCAAAAAGGAAAAACTCCTTTGCTTCCCCACTTTGTCATCTCTGCACGGCATGTTGTTTACCCGGACTAGTAAGTGATAACAAAGGTAAGAGTAATAGCAACTAACCTTTATGGAGCACTTTTACCTGTATTATCATATTTAATGTAGGGAGAGAAACCAAATCCTTTGCACTCAACTGCTAATTAAACAGTCGTATAAATTCACTGTCTAGTCCAACTGGGAAGCATATGAGTCTGATGATTATCCTGGAATCTGAGCAAACTTATGCTCTACTTTACAGAGGAGAAAACTGAGGTTCAGTGAGGTAAAGTGACTTGAACAAAGGTATAAAACTAATAGTGGTCTGCCTACCCCCTGAGCACATGCTCTTCATGAATTTTAGGATTTACTTACAAATAAGCACGTATTTAAGATGCTAAACACTGTTCTTTTCATTTAAGACGATCTCATCTAATAAGAAGATGGAGAATAGAAATACTATTAGGGAATTCCCTGGCGGTCCAGTGGTTAGGACTTGGTGGTTTCACTGCTGTGGCCCAGGTTGGATCCCTGGTTGCAGAATTAAGATCCCGCAAGCCGCGCAGCACAGCAAATAAATAAATACTTACCATTAAACCGTCCTCTCACATACTTTACCCTGCCAAGGAACACATATTTTCACCCAAGGTAGATAGCAAAGTTAAGGTAAAAAACTAGTGCATCAGTAGAGGTTAATTTATTTTATCTGAATAAGTGCCTTGCTGCTAGTGTTTCTAATAAATCATATCATTTCTGCAATGAGAAATACTCAGGGTAGTGGATGTTTTTATAATGACCAGGAAACTAGAAAGTGAGGAGGCCAGATTAGGGAAAAAGCAGAAAGATATTCATCTAACTATTCCAGGTAAGACTGATAATAAACTGTATAGCAAAAAATAATTCCACTTATTTAAGAATACCTCAACTCTCACTGTTCTGTTCGCTTCTAGGGAAAAAATGGACTTCCCCCCCCCCCCCCGACATGATAGTAGATTGGGTTAATAATGCAAATTGTCTTTGTGACACTTTCTGCATCAGCTCTCGTGACAACCCCAGCTTCTGTAATCTAATACAGTGTATTCTTTTCTGTAAATAACACTGAAATGAAGTGGGTGAATCACTGGAAGATTGCCACTGTCTAGTTACACCAAGCCATATTCTTTATGATCCAGATTGCTTCAGCTCTTAAATTTTCCTGATGTGCAGCCTTAAAGAATGCCTCCATTGTTTCTTCTGTCAGCAGACTGTAGTGCATCCAGTTTCAACCTACTCTAGGATGATTTTTAGTGTTCACCAGAGAACTATTCTTGACCTTTGCTAGATTGTGTTTACAGTGCAAGTTTTGACATGACTATGTGGAGTTCCAAGCCTGAGCCTCAGAAGCACTGGGGACAGATGTTAGGTGGTGGTTTCCAACCTGTCCCTTCCCCCAGAGACTATCTGCTCCATTTTTAGAAGGTTCATATGGTTATGCTAAATTCATTCACTGTTTCAGTAAGTCGTTACTGGACAATCAACTCTGTACCAGATATTGTTGTAGGCTGGAAATACAGTGGTGGATACATGATCCAAGTTTCTGCTCACATGGAGCTTGCCATCTCAAGGGAGGAGATAAGTAAAGAAATAATATTCGCTAACATTTCTGCCTTTATCCTTCATGGATCTTGTGAATAGAATCTCTATTCTAATTCTGGTTTAGTAGATCCTGATTCTCATGTAATAGGGTTCTTGACTGGTTCCTACGGTGAGCAGGTTTTATGAATGTTGTGAATTCAATACAGCTTTATTTCGGAGACTACATCTGATTTGTGAAATTAATATAAATTAATCATATCTTTAACCTAAAAGGTGGCTTTGAAGTGGTGTCAGCTAGATATGTTTAAAATGTTCTCTATGGATTCTTTTCTTTTGGAAGGTGTAAAGGAAGCAGGTGGACTTGAATGCCTCTTGGATCGATTGATTGATTACTTGTATTAGTAAAGAAGATGCACCATCATTACGATCGTTTTATGAGTTAGTTTCATTGAGTTGTGGAGACTGTTAAATATAGCAGTGCCAGGTCTTGGAGAAGAAGAAAGAAATACTTGATTCCTCTTTTTTTTTTTTTTTCTTTCCATGGGTTCCTCCAGATCATAATAATGCAGGTAGGGTGTCAAGAGGGAGAACACTGCCAGAGATGGAGCAAGGCATTTTGCAGGAACTACTTTAAAGGAGATATTGACATTTTCATGCATTCTCACTTTCTCCCTGCTTTTCACATCCTCTCTAAATAAAAATCAAGACTATAAATATAGACCACACATTTGTTTTTAGAGAACGGTGTGATAAAGATTTATTTAAAACAACATAGGCTTTCCTGATAGTAACAGCTTAGCAAGCAATTTTTCCGAGTATTGGTTCTGTTCTTCCCACAGCCATTTACTCCATGTTTCTATGCCAACGACTGAAACCACAGGCTTTTCAGAACGTGTGTGTTCTGGAATACTAAGTAATTTTTTTTGTTGTTGCTAAGAGGTGAACTTTGTTTTAGCCAGTAGGCTGTATTGAAAGCAGAGGATGTATTTTTTATCAGTTTGTCTTAATGCTTGCCAGATATAACTGCGTCTTTGACCTCTTGCTTCTAATCGGGTGTTTCCTTTGGATTGGGGACAATATATTTTTAAGCTGCTTTTAACACCTTTCCATACCAACTCATAGAACTCTTTTCTTTTGTCAAAGAAAATTATACTTTCACTTTCAACCCGTCTCAGTAGGAAGCTCAAGAAGCCAAAGGTGTTAGGCTCTTGTAGGGATGTTGATTGTCATGTCTTTCTTTTAATCACCTAAATTCATCCCTCCTGGCTCTATGCATTGGTGTTGCCTTCCATCTGTAATGTGCCTATACCTGTGTTACCTCATTTGAGCTTCCCAATGATCCTTTGAGGTAATAAGCATTATTTCTCCCATCTTACAAATGAGAAAACTGAGTCTCAGAGAGATTAGGAGCCAACGTGAGGCTTTCCATCTCTTGAGCCCAGGTTCTGTGAGTTACATCACATTGTTCCTTATTCTGTGAGCAGAGTTAACTTGTGAACCTCTTTAATAAACTGCTCCAAGATATGACAAAAATCACCTTACCCCCAACAGGCTTTGGAGTCCTAAGATGCCACTTTGGCTGTAAGGGCTCCTGTGGACTCCAGCGGTTGGAGGGGAGTGGGTGTGCCTAGGAGTCATATGTGGTACTGTTCACCAGAGTGGCCTCTTCTCTTGTATCCTGAGCCATAGATCTGGTCCCCCTCTGGCCTTCAGTGAGCGCTTGACTCCTGAGAAACCCCGAGGCCAGCCCAGTTAGGCCCAGCAGGCTGAAGAAGACAGATTCTATTATTGTGTTAAAATACTAAGGCTAGAGGTCTGGGGCATGGCTTGAAATTGTTGGCTGTATATTCTTTTTCATAAGTGACTTACGTAAACTTAATAATCAAAGTATGATCTAGATAAGAGTATTTTATTTTATGCCATTATACTCTGCCTGGTTTAAAAAAGAAAAAAGAGGATTTAAAGTAATTTGTATAAGTCAGAGTAGAAGATGAAGAAAGACAATTAGGTAAGGACAGCCAAGTGGTAATGGGCCTGTGTTCATGATAAAAAATTCTTTGTTGATCATAGAAATGAAGTAATAAAAAAGGGATTTTTTTCCTCTAAACTATAATTATACCTAGGATTTTAAAAGCAGAGAGACTCAAAATGTTTACATATTTTCACTCTAATCTATCAAGTATTCAGTATAAAGATATATAGACATAGCTTGTAAAAAACAGTTGCTAGTAACTTCCATTCTTTTTTTCCTCTCCATTTTTAAAAGACTTCATTTACTTCCTGTGGATCATAGGAAAGCTTAATGACAGAAATTACTCTTAAAGCCTTGTACTGTTTAGAAAGCTAGGTCAGCATTAGCCATTTTCTCTCAAAGGCTCCTTTCTTTTTCCTATAAACTTTCAGGAGTAAATCTCAGATTTAGTTTCTAGAGAATGAAGTTTCTACTCAGTTGAAGTGACAGCCCTATATATAGCAAAGTCAGGTTAATGATTCGATTTTCCCCTTTCATTTGTTTTTTTTTTTAATTGTGATAAAATAGACATAAAAGTTACCATCTTAACCATACTTAGTGGACAATTCAGCGACATTAAGTACATTCATATTGTTGTGCTACCATCCACAGAATGCTTTTCATCTTCCTTTCATTCATTTTTAATAGGAAGTAATTCACTACAGAAGGCATTTTCTAGCCATTCATTGAGAAGTAGTCTAAAGTCACCCTCCTGCCTTGGACTGGCCTTCACTGGCAGCATAGAAAGGGGATTAGGTCAGACACAAAGCATTTCTCTCACTGAGGCTGTGGAACTTTTCGATCACCTCCTCAAGTGGGGCCCTGGCATTTTGGTTAATGGCTAAAAGAACCTTGTGAATAGAATGAAACATAAAAGCAGCTTCCTCAAGAGAAACTGCTCTAGTCTCTGTGATTACGCAACTCCTAGAGGTTCTGACCTTTCAGGTTAGAATGTAGTTGCCAGTTTGAGGTTCATATCTCCCCCAGCCTCCCCCGTCCTTGCTTTCTACTTCCTCCCTCTGTAGCCCCTACTCCCACCTCAGAGCACACACCCAAATACCCCAACCAAAAGGCTTAATCATAAACTTTTGCAGAGTAGCCTTCTAATAGTTGAAACCTTTAAAAACCCCCTAATGTCCTATGAATCTGTTACCAAACACAAGTTCCAGGGCCCAATGCACGGTGAGGCCAAACAAACTGAAACGTCGGAGTTTGGGGCAGAGAAAGGTTGATGGCAGGGCCAAACAAGGAGAATGGTGGCTTGTGCTCAAAAATCCCGAACTCCCCAATGGTTTTCGGGTAGAAGCTTTTATAGGCAAAATTTAGAGTGAGGGCTGCAGGGTGTGTGACTTTCTCCTGATTGGTGGGTGGTGAGGTAACAGGGCGATGCTCCAGGAATCTCGTGCTCAGCCTGAAACTACCATCCTCCACCTGGGTGGGGACCTTAGTTCCTGCAGAAGCACTCAAAGATGTTGTTATGTATATTCCTTGAGCAGGAACCAGGACCCTGCTTTCATCGCTGCACTATTGTTTCTTTTTTTTTTAACATATATATAATTTATTTATTCATTTATTTTATTTTTGGCTGCGTTGGGTCTTTGTTGCTGCATGCGGGCTTTCTCTAGTTTCAGCATGCGGGGGCTACTCTTCGTTGTGGTGCGCAGTCTTCTCATTGCGGTGGCTTCTCTTGTTGCGGAGCACGGGCTCTAGGTGCACAGGCTTCAGTAGTTGTGGCACACAGGCTCAGTAGTTGTGGC
This sequence comes from Balaenoptera physalus, assembly GCF_965194825.1. Lineage (NCBI taxonomy): Eukaryota > Metazoa > Chordata > Mammalia > Artiodactyla > Balaenopteridae > Balaenoptera > Balaenoptera physalus. The sequence goes on from NC_138903.1 coordinate 39,464,713, forward strand.
TCGCGGGCTCTAGAGCACAGGCTCAGTATGCACTATTGTTTCTTGACTGCTCCTCCTTTGTTTCTGCATCCCCCTTCCTTCCCTCATTAGCAATTGTTTGAATCTGCCCTTTGGAACTTAGGGAAGGTCTAGGAGGCTGAATGAAGCCTATTCCCTACGAACTAGAAATGGGGCCGTGGAAAGGATTTGTTACAGGGAGGACCCCCACAGGGTCCTGCTCAGTTTCAAATCCCAGATCTTGTCCATTCTGGGCCTCCTGAAGAAGGGAAGTTCTCTTGTCCCACTGACCCTGCCAGAAAGCCTTTCCTGTCATTGCCCTGTCCTGCCACTTAACAAGATCGATGCTACTATATAGCCTTCTGTCTCAGGTGTGGACTCCAAGCTTTTTCACTTGTGTATCAAACTCAATGAACGAATACCTTTTGAAAACCTAGTGGATCTCAGAGTTTTAGTAAGTGACAGTTATTCTTACTTTAGAGATAGGAGAAAGTTGTAAGAGTGCAAGTATTTGGTTCAAGGCCCTACAGAAGTGAGTGAGAAAAGAGAGACAGACAGACGACAGGCAGATGTGAAAGCCTAGTTGATAATTAACCTTAGCAGACACAGAACTTGGAACTGAAAAGAGACAAATAATGGAAATAATGTTGATACTTTATATCTGAACAGCCCAGTATTGTTTTCATAGCACTTCATTTTATTTTTTGCCTTGTGCTTGGGTTTAGTGCAACTAGAAGAAGAAAATTCTAGGTGGAATCACAGAAAATTTGAGTGTTAATTATAGTTAAATGTAATCAACACTTTGATCCCAAAAGCTGTTGAACTGGGTCCTTTTCATTTAAAAGACTTTGCTCATATCAGGTTTTTCACACAAAGAAAATAATTACCGAACTATTAGTCCATTTGCTTTCATTCCCATAGCTCTCATGTAATTTGTCAGACTCAAACGATACACAGTGAACCTCAGGCTGAGATTTAATTTTGTGTGTTTGCCAAAGTACCCAGTGGCCTAGTTTCACAGCCATATCCAACAGATAAATGTCTCTGAAAAAAACATCAGGCTTTAGACACATGGGAGGAAATCACTACTGGCTCGTACTTCCTGACCAGCAGCAGGTGATAAAAGGAAACCCTGAGACACAGACATGGGTGCAGTCACTCGCTAATCTACATAATTATTTGGGCACCCACCCAAGAAGTCCTGAGTATCTGTGACTTTCCCCCAATCTGTAGCGTATTAAAAAATACTTTTCTGATGTCCAAATGTTGGGAAGATTGTGCTAAGAATCTTATGGTCCACCCTCCCTCCCAGTGCAAGCCCTTATCACATCTCTACCATCATGATCGCGTGAGCCATCACTGAGGTAACTCCATCCAGTAGAGGGGCAGGGCTGCATCTGCCCGGTCACTGGGATACACAAAGTGGATGCTCTCAGTTAACAGCCTCTCTGGCAAGAAGTTCTGCTTTGCCCTGGACCCTCTCCACCTGCTCTGATGTACTTTTCCTCTGTACTGCCCTGTTCCAAGGGGCAGAGCCCAGACCTGAGACTCAGCACAAAGCACTTGCAGTTTTAGCTAGATGTACAAGTGATTTTGTTGCAGGAAGGGGGACCCCTTCCAGGGCCAGAGAGTGAGCTCTTGTCTAACACTCGGAAATGAATTGTCCAAGGAGACACACGTGCTGACAAAACAAGACACTTTATTGGGAAGGGGCGCCTGGGAGGAGAGCAGCAGGGTAAGGGAACCCAGGAGAACTGCTCTGCCACGTGGCTCGCAGTCTGGGGTTTTATGGTAATGGGGTTAGTTTTCGGGTTATCTCTGGCCACTCATTCTGACTCAGGGTCCTTCCTGGTGGCGTGTGCATCGCTCAGCCAAGATGGATTCCAGCGAGAAGGATTCTGGGAAGATGGTAGGCCATGCGGACTGGCATTTCCTCTCTCCTTTTGACCTTCCCTGAATTCTTCTAGTTGGTGGTAGCTTGTTAGTTCTGCATTCCTTACCAGGACCTCCTGCTGTAAGATAACTCATGCAAGTGGTTACTATGGTGCCTGGCCAGGGCGGGCGGTTTCGGTCAGTGGTTCCCCTAACAACTTCATTTGATTTCTGCTATTTGACTCAGTATTGTGGGATGATGTACCCTTTTGTGCAGGAGAGGTATGTGTGAGAATTTACTCCCATTTGTAGCATTTGGAAAATATTCTGGTTATTGTAGGTCTTCTTTCTAGCCCATGTTTTCCTGTGTTCTCTCAGGCCCCTACCAGTGCTAGCCAGAATATGAAGAAAGCATGCCTAAGGGAATATTTTCCAAGCAATATTAATCCCAAAAGTGCTTTGCAAAAGAGGAGGTTTGTTGGTCAGATAAATTTTGCAAGTGCTCCATATTCTAACCCTATCTTTGAGAGCCAAGATGTCCATTAGCAAATTAGGAGTCTTATGAGGACCAGCAATTTAAAGAAAAAGCTGTTTAACTATAAACCAGGATTCCCCAGATTTATGACCATGGAACTCATTTTCATATAGCACCCAGAAAGATCAGAGTGAGAAATGCAAACATAGAAAATGGTTTTAGGGATTTAGGTTCCCTAAGAAAGTGAGTCTCCCATCTTTCTCTTCCCTTCACACCTTACACATAGTGCATTCTAGTAAATTTGATGGTAATATTGATTATGGCTATTTTAGAAAAGGTATGCCTGTGAATTGATAAGGAAAAATAAGTGCAAAATTGGCATTCATTCGAAGGTCTTGTCTGAGGCGGGAAAAGAGGGGGTCATTTGTGTAGAAAGAGAGTGGACCCTTTCTGGGGCCTGGGGGAACTAGATGTGATATGAGATGGGCTATAAAAAAGCAAGAATTCCACTCTTCTTCTTATTCCTTCATTTAATAAGCATTTCTTAGAACCTTGGTATTTACAAGGCAGTGTAGGAAATGAGGCGTAGTCCTTCTCAGGTGTGTTGAGACTAGTCCAGAAGGCAAGACATGTACTTAATTCCGTTTAATACATTGTAGAAAACGGCAAAGTGCCATGAGCAATGAACAAAGTGCTCTAGTGCATCAGAGGAAGCTGAAGTGGTTTCCGACGTAGGCAGCAAGGTGAGATCTTTGGGACCATGTCTCCCTCAGATCAATATTCACTCATGCCTACAACCTCCAGGCCTAGAAGCACATCCTAATAGGCTCTCGATGGAGTATCCAGCTCAGTGGCACTGCAGGTCCAATCTTTCTAACATGGAGACTGAGGCACAGAGGTAGGGGCCGGGGGAGCCTGAACCAAAAGCATGGAGACATGAACTCTGCCTCTGCCAGGTACCAGCTGGGTTTAAACAAATTATACACACACACACACACACACACACACACACACACACACACACACACACACACAGGCATACCTCAGAGATATTGCGGGTTCAGTTCTAGACCACTGCAATAAAGTGAATATCACAATAACGTGAGCCACACAAATTTGTTTCCCAGTGCATATAAGAGTTATGTTTACACTATACTGTAGTCTATTAAGTGTGCAAGAACATTATGTATAAAAAAAGTACGTACTTTAATTTAAAAATATTTTTTTGCTAAAAAGTGCTAACCATCATCTGACAACACAGGATTGCCATAAACCTTCAATTTGTAAAAAAAAAAAAACACACAGCATCTGTGAAGTGCAATAAAGTGAAGCATAATAAAACAAAGGTATGCCTACTGTACACCTACATATATATTAAAAACTTAATACATATATAATGTGGACCTCTGAATATCTTCAAAGACATAGTGAACTTGCTAAATTTATCAAAAGCTGTCGAAATGTACCACCCTGTGATGCATCTCACTTATTATGATCACAAGATTTTACCTTGGAGCAGTAAAAAGCAAGAGAAATCAGACATGGAATCCAGGCATAGTAAAATCAAAAATGTAAGGAAGAAGAGTAAAGTAACTAAATGATTTTTTAAGAAAAAGATTTAAGAGGAAATAAATATTAATGAAGAAAATGGACAACCATAACAGAAATCATCATTTCCTTTAGTCTTTTTTTTTTAAGTTTTTAAAAAATATTTATTTATTTATTTGGCTGCGCTGTGTCTTAGTTGCAGCATGTGGGCTCCTTTAGTTGCGGCATGTGGGCTCCGTTGGTTGCAGCACGCAGGCCGTAGTTCTGCATGTCCGTAGGACTGAACCCAGGCCCCCTGCATTGGGAGTGCGGTGTCTTAACCACTGGACCATCAGGGAAGTCCCCATTTCCTTTAGTCTTTTTTGAAGTTTAATAAAGATAAGGATTAAAAAGAAATGGTGTAGGTATTTTTATTTTTACTTTTCTTCATTCAAATAATTTGACAACATGCATAGCTAAATGAATAAGAGGAATTTTATACAAACACTATAATGTGATAAGACCCAAGCTTTAGTGAACATTAGGATTACCTGGGATTTGTTAAAAACAGAGGTTGCCTGGCCACACACCCCTAATTTAGTAGGCCTGACGGCAGGATCCCTATACCCTGCACCCTGAGTTATTCCGAGGCAACTTCTGCTACAAATCCAGGAATCTTGCAAATGGAAAGGGTTGGATTCCAGAAAAGTTAGTGATACTCACTCACATTTATATGTTACTCTACAGCAGCGTTTCTCAACCAGGGCACTATTGACTTTTGGAACTGGATAATTCTTTGTCGTAATGGGGCCGTCCTGTGCATTGTAGGATATCTAGCAGCATCCCCCATCCAGTTGTGACAACCCAAACTTTCTCCAGGCATTGCCAAATATAACCTGGGGAGCAAAATCACTCCTGGTTGAGAACCACTACTCTACCGGGACCAAAGCCCCTTCATTCTCACTAGAGATAGTGATACTGATCTTTCTAGATCAAATCTGGTAACAGTGAAGAGTACCTTTCCCTAAAAACTCTAGGTCCCCTAAGAAAAAGTTCTCAAAAGGGTCTGTCCACCTATCCTCTAATGTCTCAGCTATTCCACTCAAATACTAGACACATCAAACACCAATATCAACTTACGTAGACTTCGGTATAAGACACATTTCCCCCCAGACTCTCTATAGGAGTGTATATCACTCAGAATATCCAAGGGCTCTCAATATAGCACTTTACCAACCTCCAGATATAGCGCCTGAAGACAGTGTTATAGGAGGGAAGGGAATAAATGCCAATAAAGGGTTAATGAGTTGTTACAGCTGTGGGCAACTGAGGCTCGATTCCCCCTAGTTCTCCCTGAGGAACTGTGTGGAATGTGCCAAAGAATTGCCCCATGAAGAACAGAGAAGCTGAGATAATTTATCCATGTCCCTCACTGGCTGGGGTTGCCCTTGTGTCCCATGTTGAATGCTGACCATTGGGCATCTGCTGCAGAGTAAGCTTTAGTAATCAGGTGCAAGATGATCCATCCTTAGGATAATCAGTCAAAGTTCAGTGAGATAAGCAAAACTATTAAAGGATTTATTATAGGGATTTGGCCTTACCTAATTGTGGGAGTCTTTGTAAGGCTCTTGTCTTTGCATCTGATGCTGGAGCTTGAAGGGCAGGCAGTCAGGAAGGGAAGATAGATGTATGATGGAGGAAAGCAAGAACAAGCTGGAACCCACAAGCGTGAGCTGGAGTCCAGATCAGTCTTTGTTGCCTCTGATCTTGACACTGTGGGTGTCTTGCAGAAGACAGGACCCTTCATCATAGAGCTAAATACATATACCAGGCCTAGGAGTTGTAGAAGCTGAAGGAGGATCCCAGAAGGGTGGAGTAGTTGCAGGCCCAGACGCTATCTCATGCCATGAAAATCAGCAATAATGTGTGTGAACTACAAAATGAGTGGCTGCTTCACTTTTACTCTCTAAATTTCCCATAAGAATCTCTCTTGTGACCCTAACCAGAAATATATAGGAAAGAAAACTCTGGGAAATCCAGTTCAGCCTGAACAAGTTGACACAGTACAAAGCCATCACACCATCTCTTTCCACTATCACTTGCTCAGTGGGCCCACATACAAAGTGGCCATGGCATCAAGGACGGAGACAATGTATGGGCTCAACAATATGACCTTCCACTCACCAAGCCAGATTTGACTTTTGGCTATCATTAGTCATCAGGGAAATGCAAGTCCAAACCACAATGAGATACCACTTTGCATCCACCAGGATGACTGGAATCAGAAAGACAGACAATAACAAGTGTCGACAAGGATATGGAGAGATTGGAACCTTCATGCATTGCTGGTGGGAATGTAAAAGGGTGGCAGCTGCTTTGCAAAATAGTTTGGCAGTTCTTCGAAATGGGGTAGGAGAGAATGGAGAGTGACTTTTAACGAGTAAGGGTTCCTTCTTGGGGTGATGAAAATGTTCTAAAATTAGCTGTGGTGATGGTTTCACAACTCTGTGAATATACTAAAAAGCACTGCATTGTACACTTCAAATGGATGGATTATAGAGTATGTGAATGATATCTTAATAAAGCTGTTAAAGAAAAACAGCCGCTCATCCTCACAGTGTAATATTTTCATCTTTTTTCTAACTGCCTAGTTCTCCTGAGTTAATGGCATTTGTGAAAGAGGAAAAATATTTTTTTCAATGCCCTCTCAGTTATCTTTACTTACCCAAGAGCATCCAGAAGAACTCATATTATTTCCATATTAAATGGTTTGTTTGTAATGTCTGTATATACCTAGAGTCCCTTGGGAAAGAAGGCATAACAATGCATTTGAAACCTTTTATTCTTGATGTTATGGCATTATTTATACCTGAGTGTAATGGTTCTCTTCTTCCAGGGATGAGATTGCACAACTCAAGTGCCCGTTGTTTTAGCTGTACAAGTCCTAAGAGAGGGGACTGAGCATAAGATGAAAATCAGGTCATGAACTTAGGAATGTGCTGCTAGCCCTTGAAGTTGTGTGAGAGGTAGAGGGAGCAGAGGCATGAAAAATGCAAACCATGAGACTGTGCAAATATAATAATAATAAATCCAGACGATGGATGAGTTCCCCAGGGAAATGGGTGGGCCAAGGGAGGCTGAGGATCAGACCCCGGGGGAGTCAGTAGATGAGAGAAGAAAGGGTCTTGCAAAGAAGAACAGAGGAACCAGATGGCCACTTGGGAGAACCAATACATTAAGATAGGATATGGGAATTCCCTGGCAGTCCAGTGGTTAGGACTCTGGCACTCTCACTGCGGAGGGCCCAGGTTCAATCCCTGGTCCCTGGGGAACTAAGATCCCACAAGCCTCGTGACATGGCCAAAAAAAAAAGAAGAAAAGATAGGATAGATGTTTCCGTGTCGATTATGATGGCTTTTTCTGGGTAAAGTAGCACTATGTATAATGTTTGAAAAGAGTTTGTCTACCTGCATATGGAAAGAGGAAGAAGATGATTTTTTTAACTACTGATAAAACACGATCTTATTTAATGGGTCTCTTTTTAGATGATTTCTTTATTTAAAGCATTGTTATTAACTATAGAAAATAAACCACCAAAAGATTTCTCTTACAGGCCTGTCACAAAACAGTGGGACTAGAATGGTGCCAAGGAATTCATATGGGTTGGGCAGACATGTTCCTAAATCAATGCAGAACATATCTGTTTATTTTCAAGATGATTAAAGAAAAATATTTGGCAGCTTTCCTCCCTGGCCTATGATATTCTTTAATACCACTCATTTCCTTTTTTTTTTTAAATAAATTTATTTATTTATTTATTTATTTTTGGCTGCGTTGGGTCTTCGTTGCTGTGCATAGGCTTTCTCTAGTTGCGGCGAGCGGGGGCTACTCTTCGTTGCGGTGCTCGGGCTTCTCATTGCGGTGGCTTCTCTTGTTGCGGAGCACGGGCTCTAGGCGCACGGGCTTCAGTAGTTGTGGCTCACGGGCTCAGTAGTTGTGGCTCGCGGGCTCTAGAGCGCAGGCTCAGTAGTTGTGGCTCGTGGGCTTCGTTGCTCCGCGGCATGTGGCATCTTCCCGGACTAGGGCTCGACCCCATGTTCCCTGCATTGGCAGGTGGATTCTTAACCACTGCGCCACCAGGGAAGTCCCAACACTCATTTCCTTTTGTTTAACTAAGCTATAAAAGTACAGAGAGCTGAAATTCTCCAACATGCCAATCGGTAAATGCTACTTGCTGGCTTATCTTATAGGACCAACAATAAAGAATGATGTGGAAGCCACAAATTGTCCTCTTTATTTTTGAGCTTTATATAAATGGACTCATACTACATGTATTCTTTGACTTGCTTCTTTCACCAACATTTTTTTTTTTTGCCACGCTGCATGGCTTGTGGGATCTTAGTCCCCAGCCAGGGATTGAACCTGGGGCCCCGGCAGTGACAGCGCCGAGTCCTAACCACTGGACTGCCAGGGAATTCCCGCACCAACATATTTTAAAGATATCAATACATCCATGTTGATTGGTGTTGTTCACAGTTTATTCATTTTCAGTGCTCCACAATGGACATTCGTGTGTGTCTTAGTCCGTTTATATAAAGCTCAAAAATAGGCAAAACAAAACAGTGTATCATCTACGTATGTATACAGGGCAGATGGAAGAAAAGAAAAGGAGTGGTAAACATAAAATTCACTACCGTGGCTCTGTCTTGGGCAGAGGGAGCTGGACGTGATGGGGAGAAGCACATGGTGTACTTCTAAACTGGTGATATCACGCTTCTCAAATTGGATGGTGTGCACATGGTTGTTCATTTCTATTATTCCTCTTTAAGCTATCTATTTTTATTATATATGGCATATTTCTTAATAAAATGTTAATAACATAAAATAGCTTGCTCACTACCATCAGTGTGTTAAGAACGCCTTCCCCCGCCCTAATTGGGCGAGCATCCAAGAAATAAAAAAAATTAAATTAAAAAAAAAACTGTCCTCTCCTGGCAATAGTCTCCCTTTATTATGAACACTGGTAGATTGAAGGTGTGGTTTCTCAAAGGAACTTAAGTATTTGGGGCACAATTCCAGGGACACTGTATTCTACTCGACATCAACTTCTGCTGTGTCAGAGACATTTTAGAGATTAAAGGCCACTTAGTAAGGGTAGGAAGGTTTCATAGTATAGGCACAAAATGGAACTTGACTTTTACCCAAGATTTTTTTTAATTTTAATTTTTCAAGAGCAGTAGCCATGTAGAAGTATTCCAGGAGATCCTGCCTCACACTCTTAGGTCTTAAAGGCATTTCTTGCTGAGAAGTGGTTTAGGATTGCGAAACAGCTGACACTTTTGTGGGGAAACTATAGAATCACATTTAAGATACTGAGAAGGTCTGTTCGCAAGCAGTTCTCACCCAACCAAGAGCCGTCTCCAGGCCCTCCCATTGCCCTACTTTAGAGATTTACACATGCAAAAAGTAGTCTTGAGTTGTTTAGTTTAGACGCAGGCCATGGAGGAAATAAGCCTTCCAGGGTCTTGTGAGAAAGGAAGAGGTACGTGCCTGTTCCCACATACATGCATTTCTTTAGCAAATTAGATTTTTCTGTGGAATAAGAGTAGAGAAGCCAGGGCTTCCCTGGTGGCACGGTGGTTAAGAATCCGCCTGCCAATGCAGGGGACACGGGCTTGAGCCCTGGTCCGGGAAGATCCCACATGCCGCGGAGCAACTAAGCCCGTGCTCCACAACTACTGAGCCTGCGCTCTAGAGCCTGCGAGCCACAACTACTGAGCCCATGCGCCTAGAGCCCGTGCTCTGCAACAAGAGAAGCCACCGCAGTGAGAAGCCCGTGCACCTCAATGAAGAGTAGCCCCCGCTCGCCACAACTAGAGAAAGCCCGCACGCAGCAACAAAGACCCAAAGTAGCCCCCCCCCAAAAAAAGAGAAAAGCCAAAAACTGCTAAGAGTGAAACACTCATGAAATCCTTCTATCAACTTGGTGCCTCTGTCAACAGGATAAAAATTAATGTCATGGTGGGCCTTTATGATCTTCTTTTAAAATATTCCATGGCTCCCATTTCTAAAAATGATTGCCAGGCTAGACCCTTCTCTTTCCCTGAACTCTTCACCTCTCCTGCCACCTCCCTTTGTTTATCAAAGCTCAGATCATGGGGTCTTTAGGACCTTGTGTGAAATCATATTCTGGTTGGTATCATCCTGTGAAGAAGTTCATTGGGAATGTGGGACACATTTTGTTGAATTTTATTTATAGTACTTAATGTCCCCAGATGATTAAGCATATTGAAGGTTTTTTTTTTTTGAAGGTTTTTTTAAAACAATTTTTTTCAAAGCGAAGATCAGTTTGGTATGAGACTATTACTTGAACATAAGGAACATATAGATTTTTCCCGATTTCAATTAAGGGAAGAATTATAACAAGAACCAACTGTTCTGAAAGCTGCCCGTGATCTATTACTTAACCCAGTCTCTCTCCTCTCCATAGTTATTTTTGTGTCTGCCTGTTTCTCTCAGAACATGCTTCTGCATTTTCCAAAGTTGACCCTGTTACCCCAGAGCTTCTTAGTTTCCTTGTTTATTCCTTAGAAACATAAAAGATGTGTGGAAGATTTATAAGTTTCACATTTCAAAGTTCTCTTTCTTTTAAACAGGAAGTTTAAGATGTCTCTAGGACATCTCAACATTCCATCAACCATATAGGAAGCTGGAAATCTCAAGGTTTATAAACAAGGGTTTTGGGAGCAGGAAATTTCTGTCCCACTGTTTTCTAGCTAACATCCCTGGGCTTTAGTTTCCTCATTTATAAAATGGGAATATTAATAGTTCTTGCCTCCAGAGAGTTGGGGTGAGCATTACATGAGATAACGCACATGAAGAGCTTAGGCCAGTACCAGGCATGGAAAAAGATCTCAATAAATGTTAGTAATAATGGCGGTGATGGTGGTAGTGATGATGATAAAGGATTTGGAGTCTTAAAAAGTTATATTGGAGCACTGCAGCATAGCATTTTCAGATAAGAAATCAGGTCACATAATCTGCCAAGGTTATTTGAATTTGCTACTGTGGAAGGGAAAATTACTTCTTTGTCACTTAATATCTGCCATATATTCTTACTCAGTTGGAGTGTGTGTGTATGAGTGTGCACACATGAATGCAAATGCTCTGATGTCTCATGTCTCTGCCTTGATGGTCAGGAGTTTTGCTTTAGCCCTTTGTAAAAAATCCAGCTCTTAATATTGTTCAGTGCACACAGTAGGCTTTCTACAAATATTGAATATGTTTCTATTTGATACAATCAAAATCTTGTGCAAAATTGTATTAATAGACAATGTTTTCACCTTATGAAGGTTTACAAGATGTTTTAAAGAAAAAGGAATTAAATTAGGAAATAAAGGGAATTCCCTAGCGGTCCAGTGGTTAGGACTCTGTGCTTCCATTGCAGAGGGCACAGGTTCAATCCCTGGTCGGAGAGCTAAGATCCTGCAAGCTGTGCGGTGCGACCAAAAAAAAAAAAAAAAAGGAAATAAAGTCTCAGAAACTATCTAGACATGCTCTGTTTTCCTAAGGATTCGCCCTCCCCTCACAGTAGCACAGTGCCTGTCACACAACTGAAATGAAGTAAATGGCGGCTAATAATTAGCTGTCTTTGTGTTGGAGGTTTTGGTACCAAGCAATAGAAACCAACTCAGGCTCACAAGAGAGGATTTACTGAAAGGATATCAGAGGGCCCACAAAATCAATGGGAGGCTAAAGGGCCACACTTAAGAATGGGCAGAGACCAAGGAAACTCTAGCAATTTAGGGGCAGGAACCACAACCATGGTCTTTATAGCAGGAAGCATCTGCTCAGCATGCTGCCATGGGGAAGGAGAACCCAGAGTCAACTTTCTTCTGTCCTTGGGTGACCCATTGCAGGGTCAGAGTCCTCTGAGAGTGTGTGATTGGCCAAACTCATACCACAGACTCACAGCCTGGCCGAGGCGGGAGAAAGAATCTAACCCATTGCCTTCTGTAATGGGAAATGGTACCCAGGACTGTCCTTTCTACACATCTATTCACAGAGGAGAAGATGCAGTTTCCCAAGAAGAAACCAAAGCGCTTACTAGTAAAGGGGAACAGATGCTGGACAACCCCAAATGGCAAATGCCCATTATTCCACATTTCTAATATTTTGATTCTTGACTTTGGGCATGGTCCATAGTCTAGTCAGTCTTTATTTAGCCTGTGTGAACCTTAAGACATAGTTTGAGATATTCCACTTCGTTATTCCAGTCCTGTATGTGGTCCAAAGACAGTCCTCCATGTGATCATCCTGCTCTCATCTGAGTGGGAACATCCTTTCAAAGAGATTAGATAGGAACTCAGGAGCTGAGGATATTGTGGCATCAATATGAGCTACCTTTATTTATTTGTTTGTTTGTTTGTTTATTCTATGTAAGTAGAAACAAGTTCAAGGCTATTATTTCCTGTAAATTAAAAACGGGTAATATAACACCAGGGAAATCTTGCTAATCTATTTGAAATTTGGGGCCTGTATAGGTCAAATATATTTACTGTCCATCAAAGGTGATGTTTCTGACACAGTAGAGGATCCTGTTTCCTTGAAAATGGCTCTTAGGCTGGTTGGTTTGGGATTTTTTGAATGTCATCCTAATTTAAGGTATTATCCTTTGCTTTTAAATGTTACAGGGGAGAACTTATCCATTTCGGGGTGCCTTCCCTCCAGTGTGGAATCCCATTGCCTATCTGGATTACAACAATCTGTGGCGGACAATGGATAACATGGGAAAGGAGGTAAAGTGTGTGTGCAGCTTGCACATGACTTGTTACTGAAATATCAATAGCAAATGTTTAGTATCCATCCTTCCACAGTGCAGGGAACATTGCTCTGGACGTTGATGCATATCATTTCCAGTGTACCCAACAACTCTGCCAAGCTGGTAGTATTTCTACTTTACAAATGAAGAAAATCAGTGCCAAGGGGTTACATAATTTCCCCAAGACCACACAACAAGGGACAGGATTCGAACCCACATGTCTCTGATACTAATGTGTGTGCCTGTGTTTTCAACCTATGCCACTGAGAATTTATGTGACATATTTTTGCCAGGAGTCCTACTTATAGTGATCTTATCCATATGTCATGCCACTTGAGATAGTAAAGGAGAGAAAGATTCGTTTCCCCAAAGTTTTAAAATGGGTGTTAGCTTTCAATAATAATTATGATGTTGACCATCATAATTACATATTAATTTATACATGTATTTATGTATTATTATTATTATTTTGGCAATAGCATTAAGGCATAGAATCCAAAGAGCTATCCATCCCAAACCCACCACTATCTATACATAGAATTCTATGCCAATCACACAGTCCAACATAGACAGAGAAACCAGTTTTCAGAGGTTCTCCTGAGGGCCTCTTGGCAGGGCAGTGGGCAGTAACCATCAGACCTAAATGTGGGCCCTTCTTTCTCTGCAGATTCCAGCTGATGCACCGTGGGAGGCACCACATGCAGAGGAATGGGATAAGATGACCATGAAAGATCTCATCGAAAAAATCTGCTGGACAAAGTAACCTTGACTATTTAAAACATTTTCTTTTATCTTCCCTTCAGATCGTTCCTATCCTATCTTGAACTGCAGTGTTTTTCTTCATAAGTTATAGGAAAAAAGTTAAGAGGAAACTTAATGACCTTTCCATCAGTAGCAACTTTGGGGGCCCTTTAGACAGTCAGAGCAGGATTGAACATAAAATGAATCTAAAACGTAAGAAGAAAAGTAGGTGAAGGAAGCTGAACTTTTTTTTAATGAAACAGTTGTGTGCTTTGCAATAAAAGAAGTAATTGTGTTTTCAGATAATATAGAGGTCAGCTACAGAAGCAATTTGGAAAGATATTAAAGTAATTTCATATAAATATAGAAGAACTGGAGGGAAGCTAGTCTATATTAATGAAAAATATAAACTATATGTTTTCCCTGAGAATCTGTGTTATTAGCTGAGTTACTTACAGATCATTCAGCCAGCATTTTGGGGCTGCTATGTGAAGGCACAGTATGAAGCACTGAGGAATGGTGGTGAACTTGTTAGGCATGGCCCCTAACCTCACGGAGTTGATATATTTTTATCAGGAGAGACTGTCATTATACACATATTACATAATTCTAGGAGAGACTGAAACTGGGAACCTGACCTGTCTGATGGCAAAGGACAGATTCCTTGTTGAAGCAATCTTTAAACAGAAACCAAGGAGTTAGTACATCAACTAAGAATGAGCCACAGAGGATGGGAAGGGACAGGGAAGGATGGATGGTGTCGGGGCAAGGAATCTTCCAGGAATGCGCCCTAATGGATGTGGAAAACAGGAAAGGTAGATGGTGTGAGAGGATGGTATCTTCCATGAATGAGCCATAATAGATGGGGGGGAGACAGGAAGGGTGGATGCTGTGGGAATTAAGAATCTTCATGGAAGGTGCCATAGTGGATGGGGGAAGACAGGAAGGGTGTTTAGTGTGGGGAAGTGTTCTCTTGCAGGATGAGTAACAGTGGATGGGGGAGTTAGGAAGAGTGGATGGTGTGTGGAGGTGGTATATTCCAGGAATGATCTAGTAGATGAGGGAAACAAGAAAATGGATGTTGTGAGGGGATGGTATCTTTCAGGAATGAGCCACGGTGGATGGAAGGAGACAGGAAAGATGGGTGGTGTGTGCAGATGGTATCTTCCAAGAATGAGCCAGTTGATGGGAAAGAAAGGAAGAGTGGATGGTGTGAGGTGATGGTATCTTCAGGAATGAGCAACAGTGGATGGGGAGATAGGAGGGTGGACGGGTCGGATTGTATCTTCCAGGAATGAGCTATAGTGCATGAGGGGAGACAGAAAGGATGTATAGTGCAGTAGGATGATATCTTCCAGGAGTGAGCCATTAACCATGGAGGGGGACAGGAAGGGTGGATAGTGTGTGGGGTTGGTACATTCAGGAATAAACCATATTGTATGCAGGGGACAGGAACAGTGGATGGTGTGGCAGAATGGTTTCTTCTGAGAGTGAGCCACTGTTGACAGGGGAAACAGGAAAGATGGATGGTGTGGGAAGATGGTATGTGCCAGGAATGAGCCATAGTGCGTGGGTAGAGACAGGAGGATAGATGGTGTGGTGGGATGGTGTCTTCCAGGATAAGCCACAGTAGATGGGGGGAGGGTGTGTGGTGTGGGGATAGTATCTTTGGGGAATGCACCAGTTGGTGGAGGATATAAGAGATATATTATGTGAGATGATGGTATCTTTCAGGAATGAGTCACAGAGGATGGGGGGAGAGAGGAAAGAGGGATGGTATGTGTAGATGGTAACTTCCAAGAATAAGTCGGTTGATGGAGGAGACAGGAAGAGTGGATGCTGTGGGGAGATGATATCTTCCACGAATAAAGTCAGCTGATGGGTGAGACAGGAAGAGTATGGTGTGAGGAGATGGTATCATCAAGGAATGAGCAACAGTGGATGGTGGAGAAAGTAAGGATGGATGATGTGAATGATGATATCTTTCTGGAATAAGCCACAGTGGATGGGCATAGATGGAGAAAGGTGGATGATGTGACAGGATGGTATCTTCCAGAAATAAGCCATAGTACATAAGGGAGACAGTAAGGATGGTTTGTTTGGTGGGATGGTGTCACCAGGAATGAACCACAGTGCATGGGGGAAAGGGAAAGGATGGACAGTGTGGTGTTATGGTATCTTCCAGGAATGAGCCAGTTGATGGGAGAGAAAGGAGGAGTGGGTGGTGTGAGAGGATGGTGTCTTCCAGGAATAAGCCACAGTGCATGGAGGGAGACATGAAAGATGGATGGTTTGGTGGAATGATGTCTTCCAGGAATAAGCCACAGTGCATGGAGGGAGACATGAAAGATGGATGGTTTGGTGGAATGATATCTTCCAGGAAAGAGCCATAGTGCAAGGGGAGAGACAGGAAGGATGGATCCTGTGGGGGATGTTATTGATACCAAGTCCAAGCTCTCTTTGCTCGCCACACGACAGGCCAGTGAATCGGAGACGAGATGTTGAGGCAAGGAATATGACTTTATTCAGAAAGCCGGCAGACCGAGAAGATGACAGACTAGTGTCTCTGAAAAACCATCTTCTCGGAGTCTGGATGCCAGTTTCTTTTATAGAATCCGAGAGGGAGAGGCGGTGAGGAAGTAAAGTAAAAGGGCCATCAGTCTTGCAAAACATCTCCTGGAATGACCAGCCTCTGTGAGGGGATGCGTTAGTTTCTTCTTTCTTGCAGCCATTCACAGGTGGGCGGGGTCAGATTGTCTCCCTGTGAGCTGAACAGCAGAGGGGCAGGGTTCCCTGAGGCAGGCCATTATGTATGATTAGAATAACAAAAGCAACGAAAAGCAAAGGTTAAAGTCAAAGAAACAGGTCCAACGGTGGAGTCGGATTTAGCTCTTCCCTGTTACATTATGTTCCAGGATTAACCCATAGTTGATGGTGGGGACAGGATGAGTGTATGGTATCTATCAAGAATGAGCCACTGTGGATGTGGGAGACAGAAAAGATGGATGGTGTGGGAGGATGGTTGTTCTAGGAGTGAGACATAGAGGATGGGGGTTGGGGAGGAAGGATGCATGGTGTGGAGGAATGGTATATTCCAGGAATGAGCCACAGAGCATAGGGGGAGATGGTAAGGATGGATGAGATAGGGGGATTTATGTTCCTGGAATGAGATGCAATTAATGGGGGCAGACAGCAAGGGTAGATGGTGTGGGAAGATGTTGTCTTCCAGTAATGAGTCAGTTTTGGGGAGAGACTAGAAGTTTCCATGGTATCTTCTAGCAATGAAGGAGAGTGAGTTTGGGGGGGGGGCAGGGGCCAACAGGAAAGCTAGATGGTTTGAGGGGAGGGTATCTTTCAGGAATGAGCTACAGTGACTGTAGGGGGAAACAGGAAGGGTGGATGAGGTGGGGGCAAGGTATCTTCTAGAACTGAGACAAGTGTTGGGGGAGATAGGAATGATGCGTGGTGTGAGAGACTCCGTCTTCCAAGAATGAGCCACAGTGGATTGTGGTTATATGGGAAAATATATGGTGTGGGAAGATGGTATCTTCCAGGAATGAACCACAGTGGATAGGGGAAGACAGTAAGGGGGTAGATGGTGTGAGGGGATGGTATATGCCAGGATTAAACCATAGTGGATGGTGGGTTACAGGAAGGATGGATGGTGTGGGAAGATGGTATCTACCAGGAATGTCCGACTGTGGATGTGGGAAACAGAAAAGATGGATGGTGTGGGAGGATGGTATGTTCCAGGAGTCAGCCATAGTTGATGGGGGGGGGGCAAAAAGGTGGATGGTGTGAGAACATGGTATCGTCCAGGTATGAGCCATTGTGAATGGGAACGACAGGAAAAGTGAATGCTGTAAGTGGATGGTGTCATCCAGGAATGAGTGACAATGACTGAGGTGGGGGGAGAGGAAGGGTGGATGATGTGGGAGCATGATATCTTCCAGGAATGAGACAAGTGATGGGGGAAGACAGGAATGATGGATGGTGTGAGATGCCATCTTCCAGGAATGAGTCACAGTAGATGGCAGTAGACAGGAAAAAGTGCATGGTGTGGGAGGATGGTATCTTTCAGGAATGAACCACAGTGAGCGGGGGAGATAGGATGTGTGTGGTTGGATGGGAATTTCCAGGAATGAGCCATAGTGGATTGGGGGGGAGGGATACAGGAAGGGTGCACGGTATAGGGGAATGGTATGTTCCAGGAACTGTAGATGGGGAAGACAGGAAAGATGGATGATGTTTGGATGGTATGTGCCTGGAATGAGCCATAGCATGTGGGGGGGAGACTGGAAGAGTGATGGTGTGAGGAGATGGTGTGGTCCAGGAATGAACCATAATAAAATGGGGGGAAACAGAAGGGTTGATTATATGTTGAGATGATATCTTTCAAGAATGAGCCAGTTGATGGGAGAGACAGGAATAGCGGATGGAGTGAGGATATGGTATCTCCCAGGAATGAACCACAGTGCATGAGGGGAGACAAGAATGATGAATGGTGTGTGTTTGGGGGGGAAGGGTGGCATCTTCCAGGAATGCACCAGTTATGTGGGGGGAGGTTGTCTACAGGAAGATTAGATGGTATGGTTGTGTGAGGAGATGGTATCTTCCAGGAATGAGCCACAATGATGGGGGATATAGCAGGAGTAATATAGTGAGGGAACTGGTATCTTCCAAGATAAGATACAGTGGTTAGGAGGAGACAGGAAGCCATTGGAGTGATGGCATCTTCCAGGAAGGAACCACAGTGCCTGTTGGGGGAATGCTACAGGAAGAGTGGATGGTGTGAAAGGGTGGTATCATGAGGCATGAACCACAGTGATGGTAAGGGGAGACAGGTAGGGTGAATGTTCTGGGTGCAAGGTATCAGGAAGGGATGAGCCATACTGGATGGGCTGTACACACGATAGATGAGTGATGTGGGGGATGGTATCTTTCAGGAAAGAGCCACTGTGGATGGGGGTGGGGGACAGGTTGGTGCATGCTGGGTGTGAAGAATGGTATCTTCCAGGAATGAATCACAGTGTATGGGGGATACAGGAAAGACGGATGATGTAGGAAGATGGTATCTTCCAGGAATGACCTGCAATTAATGGTGGGGGACTGTCAGGAAGGATAGATGGTGAGGGGGATGCTTTCCTCCAATGATGTATCAGTTATTGAGAGAGACAGGAAGAGTGAATGGTATCTTAAAGGAATGAGCCAATTGATGGGGGATACAGGACTGAAGGATGGATGGTGTTGGGGGATGATATATCTTCCACAAATGAGCACAGTGGATGAGTGGAGATCAGACATGTGGGTATGGGGAGGATATATGTTCCAGAAATGAGTCACAATGAATTGGATAAAACAGGACCAATAGATGGTGTGGGGTGTTGGTATCTCACAGGAGTGAGCCACAGTGATGGGGGAAGACAGGAAAGATGGATGATGTAGTGAATGGTATCTTTCAGGAATAAGCCATAGTGGATGGAGGAGACAGGAGATATGGTTAGTGAGGGGGATGATGTTCCAGTAGCGAGCCTTAGTAGATGGGGAAAAATAATGAAGGGGAGGGATGGTTTCTTTCAGGAATGAATCATAGTGGATGGGATGGATGGAAGGATAAATGGTTGAGGCATGGTATTTTCCAGTTATTAGCCATAAATAATGGTGGGAAATGTGAAGGTTGGATAGTGTGGGAAATGCTCCCCCCCCCCCCAGTATAGGGAACAGGGAACAGCTTATGAAGGCCCTGAGATGGGGAGATTGACATGTTTTAGCAACGAGTGGACAGTATACCTGGACCATAAAGATGCCATGAGGAAATGATGGAATGAGAGTTTGGAGAAGTTGTTGACAGGCTGATGTGCAAGATATATTGGCCATATTCAAGACTTTTGCCTTTTGCTGTGAATGTCATTGAAGGATTTTAAGCAGAGTGGGGTTTTTTGTTTGTTTGTTTTTTTAAGTTTTGGACTGTTAAAAGACTTAATTGGCTGTAATGTAGAGAAGGATCATGAGGGGCTGTAGTCATATGACTAGGTAGGGACAGTGGTAGCCTGGACCAGGGTGGGGGCAGGGGGGGTGTTAAGGAGAGAAAGTTTGTTCAAATAAATGCAAACAATATCCTTAATGAACTCTGACAAGCATATTAACCCTTTAGATTGCATTGGGATTAGCATGTTTGGACTAACCCATAATTTCCTAAAAGTAAGGGAAAAGTTTATTTTCCCCAAGGGTTAAAATCTGCATTCCTTCAGAAATTGAGTCCATGAGGTTTTTTTTTTTCAAAAGCAATAGAACTGTTTTCTAGCCATGCTAAATTGTGTTTTAAAAAGATAATGTCCTGTGAAGCATGTACCTATTTACTCCTGACTTCCGCTCTTGTTCTGTGACCAGGACTGCTAGGCAGTTTGCATCTCTCTTTGTGAATATCAATGTGACCTCTGAACCCCACGAGGTGTCTGCCCTGTGGTTCTTGTGGTATGTGAAGCAGTGTGGAGGCACCACTCGGATATTCTCCATTACCAATGGGGGCCAGGTATGGAGTGTCCATTCTCACACTAAACTTCATTTGTGATTTTGCCCTCATCGAGTGCAGTAGCTTAATACTTGCTTCTATATTTTGAAACATGAGTGAATTTGAAACATGGATTTTTGAAACGATCTCCAAAAAACTTTTCTGAAAACAAAATTTCTCATTTCCTTTTCTCGTTCCTGAAAATAAGTTCACAACTAAAGAATGTTTCATTTTGAATTAATTAGGTTTGAGGAATTCAGTTTCTTCCTTTTGGAAGTAGGTAAAATTAGACTATTTATGTAGGAGGAGCTAAATTACTAAAATCAACTAATTAACAAAAATTTCTAGTACTTGTAAAATTGTACTTAAAGTCATCTCTGTTCCAGACATGAGGCTTTTTTGTCCCATTCTGTGTCTCGGAGTTATTATTTTATGTTAAATGTTATAGAATGGAAGTGATTTATTGGTCACTCTTTCAATAGTAGATTCTACATTTTGGCTTCTAAATTTTTGCTGCCCACTAGCATTTGCCCAGCTTCCATACTACTTCCATTACTGATGAATGAACTCATTTGACTCATTGGCTGGACACACAGCAAACCAGTGGTGAAACCAGAATCTTAATTCCCTGATTTTCCAGATTCTGAGATTCTTTGTTTCAAGGCTATCCTTTATCGGAAGAAAACGGATATCTCTTTTCTAGGAATGTTATGCCTCGATGGGATAAGGTTTAATTAGGATCAGTTTACTTCTAACTTATGTTCTGTTTCATAGTGTGAGGTGTAGAGTCCTTGTCAACTGAGTGAAATGTTCCTCTCCTTGGGAGATCTCCAGAAGTCCCCAAGTTGTTCTTGTGGTCCCAAGAGTTATTGCCCATTTGACCCTTAGCTTTAGCAAACTTAAGGCAGTTGCATTTTTTAAGTGTCTTTACACAGAAATCCCACATTACTCTTTTTAACCTATATCTTACTTTCTGAGATATCGTGACTCGTATTTTATATTTATATCCTTCATTCAGAGGAGCCAAGATACTTCTAGGCAAACTCCACATGACCTTTTGGAGGGCACAGTTCACATGATGAATCTCAGACCATTATCCCAGTATCTTTACAAAGAACTTAGACTTATCCTTTAATAGTTTAGTTCAAGAAATACTAGACGTGAAGGAGTGGGTAGTGAACACAAATGGAAATAGTTCATGGTCTTTCCACTATACTAACATTCAAAGTAACTCTTGGAAAACAGAAGTCAAATTATAAATTAAATGGTCCCAGTTTTGTGAGGAAGGACGGATCATGAATTTAGGGCTAAACTGCTGTGGGAATATTTTTATAAAGAACTGTGGTTGTGTCATTAGAACAACAACCAGTTATTCAAGTGTAAGAATCATTCTGTGGCTGCTGACACAGGCTTTCTGGAAGAAGGTGATTGTCAAATGTTGGGCTGTTCTTCAGTCTACCTACATGTATTTCTGACCATTCAAAGAATCTTCTACAGCAGGCTAAAAACATTCCCCCTGCTTCTTACAAAATGCACTGTATTAAGGACTGACCTTAGATTAAGCTGGAAGCATGACCGTGGTGAGTGTAGCAGATGGCAGTAGGGCAGAGCACCTGTGGTCTTACAGAGCTGCTCAGGGGAACTATTTCACAGTGTCTGGAGGAATAGGCAGATGCTTAGCCTTCACCCTTCGGCCCCGGCAGTGAAACTTCCAGGCATTTTGGCAAAAAGTTCTCAAGAGCTGAGGTTTGGATTCTTAGAACATCATTTGCTGATGACCAGGTGATCCTTGTGAGCACCAGAGCCTGTTCTGCCTAGACAACCCCGGGCTGGGACTTTAAGAAACCGAGGGGAGTTAGAAACCGCATCCCCATCTCAGTGAAACTAGAAAAAAATAATTAATTAAAAAAAAAGAAACCTGGGACTTCCCTGGTGGCGCAGTGGTTGAGAATCCGCCTGCCAACGCAGGGGACACGGGTTCGAGCCCTGGTCCGGGAAGATCCCACATGCCGCGGAGCAACTAAGCCCATGCGCCACAACTACTGAGCCTGCGCTCTAGAGCCCACGAGCCACAACTACTGAGCCTGCATGCCGCAATTACTGAAGCCCGTGCGCCTAGAGCCCGTGCTCTGCAACAAGAGAAGCCACCGCAATGAGAAGCCCGTGCCCAATGAAGAGTAGCCCCCGCTCGCCACAACTAGAGAAAAACCCGCTCGCAGCAACAAAGACCCAACGCAGCCAAAAGTAAATAAATAAAATAAATTTAAAAAAAAAAGAAACCTTCTGAAAGTTTAGATTCCCATATAGACTATGAAGCCAAGGCCCCCCTACCCATCGGCTGCTGGGTCACATGTGGGCCTTTTTGGTTCCAAAATCACTCAACTTCATGTCTGCTGTATTGTTTGTGTCTTCTAATGAGCCTAATGCCAGGGCCTTGCCTATTGAAGGAGATCAATCAAGGGTTGTTGTCTTGAGTTGAACAGTTTTTAGCAAAGAGAAGGTCATTATCGTTTGTGTTTATACTTGGAACATAAAGAATAAAGACAAAAGCTTCACACATAATCTCACCCCGTCTACTGTTAACATTTTAATGTATTTCCTCATTAAGATTATACCATATAAGTGGTTTATATAGTTTACTTTTTCACTATTAAATTATTAAAAATATCAAAAAAAGAAAGAAAGAAAGAAACCGCATCCCCTGGGAGAAGCACAGCACCCTCCCCGTCCCAGGGTTCCCTCCATGCACTGCACTCCTGGGCCCTTGAAGCCCACGGACTTGCTGTTATTTGCATTCGGTCAAGGTGCCAGTGGTATAGGGGAACCTTCCTTCTGATTCTGTGATTTTATTTTAAATTTTTATTGGGGTATAGTTGACTTGCAATGTTGTGTTAGTTTCCGGTGTACAGCAAAGTGAATCAGTTATACATATGCATATGTCCACTCTTTTTTAGGTTCTTTTCCCACATAGTCCATTGCAGAGTATTGAGTAGAGGTCCCTGTGCTATACAGTAGGTCCTTATTAGTTATCTATTTTATATATAGTAGTGTGTATGTGTCAATCCCAATCTCCCAATTTACCCCTCCCCCGCCATTCTGTGATTTTATAAGCTGGTAACAGCTTTTCGTCACCAGACGCTGTGTAGAGCATGATGATTGAGGTATCTTGGTAGACTGCCTCTGTCCTAATGAGTTCTTCCAATAGTTAAGGGTGCAGAGGGTGGG
This sequence comes from Balaenoptera physalus, assembly GCF_965194825.1. Classification (NCBI taxonomy): domain Eukaryota; kingdom Metazoa; phylum Chordata; class Mammalia; order Artiodactyla; family Balaenopteridae; genus Balaenoptera; species Balaenoptera physalus. Next base: position 39,487,882 of record NC_138903.1, read on the forward strand.
GGTATGGCCTGTGACTTTCTGGAGGTTTCTGATCAGTGGTAAATATGATCTTCCTTCCTTGGGCTTTTATAACATTTCCTTTCCTGCCTGCCTTCTCCTGTAGGAACGGAAGTTTGTAGGTGGATCTGGTCAAGTAAGCGAGCGGATAATGCACCTCCTCGGGGACAGAGTGAAGCTGAGGTGTCCTGTCACCTATGTTGACCAGTCAGGTGACAACATCATGATAGAGACGTTGAATCATCAACTTTATGAGGTAATCCAGTTTCGTCAAAAAAGAGCATATATTATGGGACTTCCCTGGTGGTCCATTGGTTAGGACTACCCGCTTGCACAGCAGGGCGCACAGGTTCGATCCCTGGTGGGGGAACTAAGATCCTACATGCCGCACATCAAGGCCAAAAAAAAAAAAAAGAGAAGCTTATATTAAATAGGTCTCCTGTCTTCTGCAGCTTCTAACCAAATATAATCCAAGCAGTGGCGTAATTAATGCTGGTGTATTTCTGACTCAGTCTCCCAAATTACCAGCCTTGGTTGACTGCCTTATTCTGTTTTGTTGCCTCACAGTGGCCTCATACTGTACACTGTTACCGCTCACTGTCATTCAAAATGGTAAATGTGATGTTTCACGCTCCCTGCGAAGATTGCGACTCACGTTTGAGATGGTATTTTGTGTCTGTGTGTTTTAGTGCCGATACGTAATTAGTGCCGTCCCTCCAACTTTGACTGCCAAGATACACTTCAGACCAGAGCTTCCTTCAGAGAGAAACCAGTTAATTCAGCGTCTTCCAATGGGGGCTATCATTAAGTGCATGATGTATTACAAGGAGGCCTTTTGGAAGAAGAAGGGTAGGTTGCACTTATTCATGTTTAAATTGTATTAAGCGAAGACCATGCTCTTTTAGGAACATTTTATACTACACACTGAACAGAAAAAAAGATAAGTGTTTCCAGTTGGTAGAGAAAGGATCAGAAATCTCAGTCTGTCCACTCCTCATAGCCCCGGGCAACACAAAATGACCCCAAGAGCGCTTGCTGGCAGTGAGGGGGAAGGAAGAGGTCCCTCTGGTCGCAGGACCACATTGCCCAGACCCCTGGCATATGTCTCGCCACTTACTCTTCATGAGCAGAGACAAAGGAGCACCATGGAAAGAGCACTCCTTTGAAGTTACACATCCCTGGGCTCCACTTGCTTACTAGCTGTGTGGCCTCAAGTGACACTTCGCCTCTCTCAGCCTCAGCCTCTGTGTAAAATGGTAACAATGAGACCTGCTGTTGGGGTGTTGTGAGGATAAAATGAGGCAGAGTCTGGGCAGATGTGGTGCCTGTTGTTGCTAAGCCTTCAGCTCATACTCAGGAAGGAAAGGATTCCTTCCTGCCACTTCTTCCATGGTTTCACAGGGGTGATTCCCTCTAACACACCCCCCTCTTTCCCATGTGTTCCAGGACTCCAGGGCCATCTCCATTTTACTCATGCACTGATCATACCTGACCTTTATGTAAAGGTCATTGAGATGGGTCATTTTCTAATGTGTCTGGGTGACCGACCAAACATCCTTGTATAGTCAGTGTGCGTGTTTAATAGGAAATAACTTCTAGAGTTGGGGCAAAGACCAATAGTTTAAGATTTGCCTTCCTCTTAGCAAAAGAGTTATATATATATAAATATCCCTCTTAAATCTCTGGTGAGGTTACTCAATCTCCTATTGATTTTCTTCTGGTTAAGATTACTGTGGCTGTATGATCATCGAAGATGAGGAAGCTCCCATTTCAATAACCCTGGATGACACCAAGCCAGATGGGTCGCTGCCCGCCATCATGGGGTAAGTTAGAGCTGGGTGTTCTGCATTTTTCAAACTCTGTTGGTGTATTGGTGTGTGTGCTGGCAGAACATGTTGTTTTGGACCAGAGCTCAAGCAATGCTAAATAACCCTACAGACAATTTATGTCATGTTTCCATGTATGAAAATATTAGAGTAATAGAGTATGTGGCACAAGAACACTGAGAAACTTTACTAAAATTAACACCACTTTGAACTTGTGCCCGTATGTTTCTTTCCCCCGTAAACTTACATGTGGAGGACAGAGCGAAAAACGCAGCTAGATAGGCGGGATGGTAGACCACCTTGCCTACAGGATGTTGACAACCATTCTGGAATGAGAACTGTTTTATCCTGTAAAACCTTCCAAAGTTATGTTTTCTGGGCTTTATTCCTTTCTCCATTCTAGACATCACTACATAGCAAATGTCAATATGTTAATTGTTGGAATTCCCTGGTGGTCCAGTGGTTAGGACTCTGCACTTTCGCCGCCGAGGGCCCGGATTCGATCCCTGGTCGAGGAACTAAGATCCCACAAGCTGTGTGGCACAGCCAAAAAAAAAAAAAAAAAAAGAAAGTGAAGAAAAATATGTTAATTGTTACCCTGGGAGATAAGATGGATGACTAATGAGGAAGTGCAGTTCAAAGGAGAGCCGGGCCTTGAGTGTAGGGCACTTTATCCAGTAGGTCACTCCATGGCTACTTCACCAGGGATGGTCCAGGGCAAGGTTCTGTGTCTGGAAGAGGAGAGCTCTTTTTCTCTCCTACCATCCCCTCACACAGCTGCTCTGCCCTCTGGAGACTACGGTTCCAGAGAGGGAATCGGAGCTCCCACAAAGAAATTTCTAAGGAGTGCCGTTGCCTCCCAGTTGCCATGTCTTTTAGTCCTCCTCAAAGCAATACGAACAAAAGGGCTATTTATTCTACCACATTGCAATAAAAGAGCACAGCTTCTATAGCAGTCAGTGACTTTTAGAAACCAGTGGTTTTCCCCTTCACCCCGAGGAGAGTTGAGCTCATGTGCATTGCATCACTGAAGGGAAATTACAAAATCAAAAGGAGCAGACCCATGACCCTAGGGACTTAGAAAAAGGCTATGCTACTGGACTGCTAACAAGACATTTTATAACCACTTCTCTGGCTGTAAAATATAAGAAATAGCACCAGCCTCCCTGGTAAAGGCAGGTGCTCACAATGTAAATACTATAGGAACATTGCACCCTGTTCACCTCTGACCCCCCTGGGCAAGAAAATACATAGATTGTTTGGGCAGTTTGCCATCGCCTTCTATGTGCCAAAGAAATGCAGGAGGTTGAGGTAGAGGTTTCAGGAGACTTGTCGGTCAAGATCAATCCAACTGTAGATGAAAGAATATTGATGTTCTTCTTGCCCTGGGTATTAAATATTGTGGCATCTGCTCTTCTGGGGTTTCTTTACGTTTATTAACAAGGACATGTATTGCAGAAGCCTTCTAGATGGTAATGGGCTTATTTAGGCAGTTCCTAGAAAGTGATACTCTGATCTGTTTTATCTGGACAATTGCTTCCACCCTGTTCTTGCCTTGAAGCTATATTGCCTCTACCCTGCTCTTTGCTCTAGGCAATGAAAGCCTTGAAGACAGGGGTGGTATAATTGCCCAGCACTGTTTGTGATAACTAGTGCCTTTTGGAAACTAGAAAGGACCTTGTACTTTAGAGCTGTGAAATGTTCCCAGCCCAAAGCCAGGATGTTTAATTTCCCCAATAAAACACCAAAGAAAGTCAATGATAGTTGTCCATTGTTACAATTAGATCAAAGAGGTTATTTCATTCATGACTTGAGATTTGACAGATATAGCCAACCCTAACTGCCCTTTAGAAAAGAAACTGTAAAAAGCACCCAAGATCTAAAAGGGTTTTCAGATAAATCATTTAATCTTTTATCAGATGTTGGTGATTTTCATTGAAATACTGCATAAGTCTAAAATGACTGATTCTTGCAGAAACCTAAAATTTAACTAAAATCATTACCAGCAAGCCACAACATAAAGTGTTAGTTAAATCAACCAAAATCATGACTATGTCCCCAGAAGTTCAATGGTTCAAATTTCTTAAACAGTCCACAGCTTTGTATCTGTGCTTCCCAGAATGATCTCGGTAACAACTCTAAACGAATTGCCAATCAAATTGAGGAACAGTTTAATTGGGAGGGGGGCTTGAGGGAGAGGATGAAATACCTGTTTTCAGCCCTCGCATTTTCAGTCTTGATCTACTTGTCTTTTCGGTCTAGGACAAAAAAATACAATTTTAAAACTTTTTTTAAATGGAGAAATAATTTCATTGTCCTTTAGCTCATTTGGATTTTTTGAAAGCTTTCTAATAATAGTATAACTAAGGATTTCTTGTCACAATTCAATTCTTTAAAATATACATGCAATTAGTAATATCAGTATAATAAATAGAATCTATTTGATTAAAGGGAAGCAGAGAGATTATAACTGAGTTTTACTGAGTCACTGAATTTGAGGACTGTGCTAGGCCAATTTTCCAGGAAGCCAACTCGGAGATGGAGATTTGGGTGCAGGAGGTTCTTCAGGAACTGCTATGGGGAGCGCTACCTGGGGGGAAGGGAAGGAATCGGGATTGCGCAGAGGGAGAGGCTGGGCTCCAGTGTTGCCCCAACAGAGGCCACAGCCATCCCTTGGGAAGCTCTGGAGCGGGGATGGCCCTTCAGAGGTGTCTGCACTGAGGCGAAGGGCTGGGCTTTGGTACCCACCGCACTCCGGAGCCAGTCATTCTGGGAAGGGATGGGACCTTGCGCCAGGCAGTTCTCTGCTACAGAGTGCAATTGCTAGGGAGGGGTTTGGTTGTAAGCTGAGGGTAATGAGCATTTGGTCCTGAAGAGGGATCTGGGTGGCCCACCATGGCAGCCACTACAGGCACTTTTTTGGGGGGGGCCACGCCTCGCGGCATACGGGGTCTTATTGCTCCCCGACCAAGGATCGAACCCGTGCCCCCTGCAGTGGAGGCACAGAGTCCTAACCACTGGACCGCCAGGGAATTCCCAACAAGCACTTACTGATATTTGTTTTTCCAGCTTTTATCAAGTACTTGGCAGACAGCAACAGTCATTGCCAGGATAATCATTTAACGCAACATTAATTCATCTAACAGTCGATTTCCTACTGTATGCCAAGGACTGTGCTAAACTTTAGGGGTAAAATATTGAGTAGGAGGTGACCTGTCGTTTAGGATCCCACAGCCTAGCAGGGGTTTTGGACAGAGAGGCAGACGAAGACAGTCTGGCATTTGCTCTAGTAGAGGGAAATAATGGGAGGGTGTGGGAGAGTTTATTAATGCTGAGTAGGTGGGGGCAAGAACACTTTAAAGAGACAACTCTTGAGATAAACCACTGTCGCCTAATCGTTCAAATGTAACCTCTCTCTCCAGCTTCATCCTTGCTCGAAAAGCTGACCGCCTTGCTAAAGTCCATAAAGAACTAAGGTAAGAATTTACACCTGAAACGTGTAAAAGGTTAGCTTTATATTGTGCTTGTTGCACTAACAACAGGATAACAGCATTATGAAAAACGCAATAATTCATTCATCTCAAAATCCCAACAAATCAACCTTTTTGTATTTCGCTACGCCCCCTTGACTCAGTCCTTGCCCATATGTGTATATCAATTTAGTTTCACATCTTTGTGTTCATTTTACAGTGGTTGAGAGGTAGGCTTTCCCAGTAAATGGATGGAGAAAAATCATAAAAAAGTTAGCTGTGAATAAAGCTTAAGAGGCCAAGTCCCAATCACCTTGCCAGACCATTAGCCCTTCTCCAAGTTTCTCTGACAGGTACTTTTTCTGAAAAGCAAATCCATACATAGGTCTTCCAACCTATTCCAACTTGTATACATAAAAGTATGCTCCTTTGATTATCTGGGATACAGCTCTGATGGTCCCTTCTCCCAAGAGCTTCCTAGTAGAAAACAATTATTTTAGGACAATGGCTTTTTTCTTTTTTTCTCCCTTTCTCTCTTTCTGTTTTGTTGTATTTGTTTTGCTTTGTTTTACACTGGAATCCTTTGTTCAAGTAAAATCTTACCTGGAACTCTTACCTGGAAACACTCATTAGGCTGTTGGGGGGCTGCCTCTGGACATTTCTGGGCTTCCCTTCTTTAGGGTAACCCTAAATCCTTTGTTAGCTTTTGAAGAGGGCCAATACGCATGCAAATGTATACTTCTCTCTGCATTTGATTTAAAAATTAAGCAGCAAATCCACTAGCGGCCCTTGCTTTGAGAGTTACTTTGATGACTTTGCAAGTCAGGGAAAGGCCGCAGAAGTTCCTGTATTTGCACACGGATTTGTTTATTTGAGCAGCCATGAGATTTGATGTCAGGAAGGGAACTATTTTATTGTTCACCTACTCACTCAATAGAAGAAGAATTTGGGGGTCCAGTGATGGGGAATGATTTGTTCTAGGCTCCACAGCTAGCTTCTGACAAAGTCAGAAATAGCATCTAATATGTACTTTTTTTCATTACGTCACACTAAGCTTGACATTTTCTTTTGGATTTCCTGCTTTCCCTCCTTATTAATAGTAAAACAAATACCACCCTGGATGTAGACATTTGGTTATGATTCCACATAGTGGCTAAACTTCTCAAAATTTTTATAAGGCAAAAACCCTTAGAACTCCGAGTGTCATTGACTAAAGTAATGGTTCTCAGGACCAACTGCATCAACATTTCCCAAAGAATGTTTGGAAAATTTTTCTGAGGCTGATAGATTATGATTTGGTAGGTTAGGGGTGGGGCCCGAGTACTTGTATTTTTTAACAAGCCTTTTGAGTGATTATGATGAGCAGCCAGATTTAGAAACCAGTGGGTAAATTCAACTTGCACAGTGACCTCTTCTGGCCATCATTTAAAGTACGTTCTGTTGGGACTTCCCTGGTGTCGCGGTGTTTAAGAATCTGCCTGCCAATGCAGGGGACACGGGTTCAAGCCCTGGTCTGGGAAGATCCCACATGCCGCGGAGCAACTAAGCCCATGCGCCACAACTACTGAGCCTGCGCTCTAGAGCCCACAAGTCACAACTACTGAGCCCGCGTGCTGCAACTACTGAAGCCCATGCGCCTGGAGCCTGTGCTCTACAACAAGAGAAGCCACCGCAATGAGAAGCCCGTGCACTGCAACGAAGAGTAGCCCCTGCTCGCTGCAACTAGAGAAAGCCCACGCACAGCAACGAAGACCCAATGCAGCCAAAAATTAATTAATTAATTAATTAATTATTTTAAAATAGTAGAGTATGTTGTGTTATTTTTAGAGTCCAGCTAATCAATCAGTGCATTGCTCCAACATCCTTACCTTATATAACTTTTCTAAAAAATGTTTATATTAATGAGAGGAAGGGATGGAGAAGATAATTTCCTGATGTGTTTGTATGAACTAATCCTTGACTCATTTAATAATGTGAAGTATAGTAAATAATGACTTATATTTCTATTATTACTAGTTTATTGTTCATGAATGAAAAATTGCCTACGAAGTAGGTTGATTAGATTTTAAGGTTCACTCTGTTGTAACAAAGATTTTATTATTTTTTATGTACTGAAAATAAGTTAAGCATTATTAAGTTTTTCAGAATGATTGTCAATACTTTTGTTTTCTAATTGACTCAAAATGTCAGAATTATTTCTTGTAACACTCATGTGAAGTAGGTAAGAATCAGTCACCTACCTTATCATAGCATAGGAAAGAGGGTACCGTACTTGGCTGAGGATGGATTTTGATTCAGTAAATTTTTATTGAGCACTTACTATAGGAGGGATGCTCAGGAGAGTAGACCCTCGACCCTGCCATTAATTAGCTGAGTGATGTTGAGCCAGTCTCTTCAGTGCACTGAGCCTCAGCCTCCTCACGTCCGAAATGAGGGGCTTGGGTTAGACAGAGAGAGACGGTCAGGTGGACAGTAGTCTTGAGACTTCTTCCAGTTCTGCCTTTCCTTTATCATTATTGATCTGTAGTATGAACAGCTCCTTGAAGGAGCTGTATAAATGGTGTGTGAGCATTTGGATAAATCTACAAAGTTACATTTTGTCCCACATTATTCAGAGAGATTGGGGACACATTTAAAAAATATTTTCTAATGTAACTTGGCAACATTAAATTGACGTCTTTTTTTTTTTTTGGCTGAGCTGCATGGCTTGTGGGATCTTAGTTCCTCGACCAGGGATCAAACCCGGGCCCCCTGCAGTGAAAGTGCAGAGTCCTAACCACTGGACCGCCAGGGAATTCTGAAATTGGCGTCTTTTAAAATCTGTTTATTACTAATAACTATAACCTTCCCTTCCCCCCTTTCTTCCCGGCTCAACATTGTTTTGCCGTTTGTCTCTTTAGCTTCTAATGCTTGTCTTACAGATTTGAATTAAACCCTTTGCCATATTTTTTTACAGTTGCTTATTAGCCTGTAAAAAATATTTTGGAGCACTTTTTTAAAAAGTTTTATTGGGGTATAGTTGATTTACAATGTTGTGTTAGTTTCAGGTGTATATCCACTCTTTTTTAGATTCTTTTCCCATACAGGTCATTACAGACTTTTGGGTAGAGTTCCCTGTGCTATACAGTAGCTCCTTATTATGTTGGAGCATTTTCAGTATTTAAACTATATAAAGACTAAAGAAGGTAAACACCTAAAGTATATAACTGGATCAGTGGGAACCTGTTCAAACAATTCCCGAAATAGAACCATTCATTTCTAAAATGGGTGATTTTAGTAAATTAGAACTTTTTAATTTCACCAAGAGTGGTTGTGAGTTTAAAATGTATCTGTTTCAAGAAGTGCTTAGATAAATTAAGCTACTGATTTTTAATATATAAGATGTGCCTTGTTCTGTGCTGGTCATTTACATAATGAATTATGCGGGTGACCAAAGACTGAGGTAACATCACATAGCGCATCATGCCCAACCCCCGCCCCAGATGCCCTTTGGACCCAGTACTGTGTCCACAGACCATTCTGTCAAGTGACAGGTTATTAGCTTGGAATAACCGTAGGCCTTTCCTGATATCGCATATTTTATGTTATGTTTAAAAGATTAAATGGGGACTTCCCTGGCAGTCCAGTGGTTAAGACTCTGCGCTTCCACTGCAGGGGGTGCGGTTCGATCCCTGGTTGGGGAACTAAGATCCCACGTGCCACGCGGTGCTGCAAAAAAAAAAAAAAAAGATTAAATGAGCTTTATATGTTCATAGATCTTTAAAACATAAATATAGGATAGTTAAAAGACACCATCATACTTACTATAGACTTGTAAAAGAGATTATTTTAGAATTTTACATATTCCAGAAAAGTGACTTAGAATCAATTCCTAAAACTGAATTTAATCTCATTTTCCCCATTTTAACTGAATAGATATGGTATTAGGTAGTGAAAGAGGCAAAAATGTAAAAGAGAAGAAAAATTCTGTTGCATCTTCAAAGCACATGACTGTATTCAGGAAAAGTGTTAATCTGAGTGCAGAGATTCATGGAACTGTTCATACAGAAGGCCATTGATTTTAATTTTTCCCTTAATAAATCTAGTTCATTGGCAAGAGCCCTGGAACACATTGTGTTTATTCTATACTCATCAGTCATTACTTCCTTAACATTTTTTGGTTCTTTTTTATAGGAAGAGGAAAATCTGTGAGCTGTACGCCAAAGTGCTAGGATCCCAAGAAGCTTTACAAGTAAGAAATCCCCAGCTTTAATCCCTAGCAGGTTCTGCTCTGTTTGCTCTAAGTGGTAAAGCAAAGCAGATTCTGGTTTCCTGACAATCTTATGAAGAGAAGGAATATGCTTACTGGAGGTTTAACTTCAGCAATCACGAAACACCATTAAAAGCTGCTGTCAGTGCATGCAATTTCTGATGCAGCAGTTTCCTGGGCTGTTTAAATGTTCACTGGATAACTGGCAGCCAGTTGTAATGAGAGGCAGGAGCTACAGGTATTATCTCCAGGGTGATTGAGATCAGTTCCCAGAACAGAGGTCCTGTCCTCTTGTCAGTGTCAAATGACTGCTGCAAAATAAAATCCCAGCTGTATCGTCATTTGTTGGTGAAGACACAGTAGTATATACTTGATAAGATAGACTGAATCTGGACTCTCTGCCCAGGTCAAAGTCATACTAATTTGTTTTTCTATCTGCAGACTCAATTCACACTTCATTTAGAAATTTCAGTGCTTTCAATCCACCATTGAAAGCAATTATGAGAATGAAATTCTTTTTAAAGGCCCTACCAGATAGCTGGGGGCTATCTGAACTGTTCAAAGAATAAACTTGCAGAATGTGTTAGGGAAATCAGAGAAGGTTCTCTCATGTCCCTTGGGAAACATTTTTCATCTTTAATTGTTCCCTTTTTAGCAGGATTCCCATCATTCACATTTCCAGCTGAGAGAAGGGGTTCTGAAAAAAGCCTTTTTCTTAGACACTGTGCTTTTCTTCTACCTTCTCCCTCCCACCCATTTTTTTCGGCAGTAATGCCTTGGTAGATGGGGAAGTAAAGTCTGTTTTTTAGAGAATGCGGAGATTGGAGCAGACCTTTCCAGAACCTGATTGTTGATGGGGTCCTAAAGACTTCAGAATCTGCATGGAGATGCCCTGTCTTCCAGATATTGGAATACTTCACGTCTCTCCTGGGCAAGAGGTTGAGAAAGTCAGAGTATACACGTTTTGTCAGTTGGTACCTCACAAAAGGCCATTACTTGGTACTGTCGTGTTTCCCCTTAAGTTAGAAAAACAGCGCTGCTTTTTTTTTTTTTTTTTTTTTTGGTACAGACTATAATTTTATTTCTCACGGAACACTTAAAATCTTCATCCTCATGGATTTTAATCATCTGTAGCTATCCAACATCTTTGAATACTTTCCTTATATTTTATTAACTTCCCACATTTAAAGTCCCTCTTTCTTGACGTAGAGAAGATTCATCTCTCAAGATTCCTAAGCAGTGCAGATTCTAACAAGGAGACATACACACGCCTTGAATCTGTAAATGAGAGACAGGAAGAGGTGGCTGTGAGAAGGGGACTAAATATTCTAGCACACGTGGTCGCAGAGCCCAGGAGCAGAAACAGTGCTGCTTTTTTTTTTCATGTAAACTTTTTGTTAAAGTAAAGCACATAAGAGCCTTTATTGTTGACTGGTGGCATTTCAGCTTTGTCTTCCCTTTGACATTTTCTCCCCATTTGACTGCAGCCGGTGCACTATGAAGAGAAGAACTGGTGCGAGGAGCAGTACTCCGGGGGCTGCTACACTGCCTACTTCCCCCCTGGGATCATGACTCAGTACGGAAGGTACTACCCAGACCCTATACCACTTGATACAAGGCGTGAGCCAAACGTAAAAATAGACAAGCAAAGCTCAATGGGAATTTAAAAAAATAGGAATCAGCATTCTTATTTCTAATGTCCCACATAGTTTGTATATTTCTGGATGTCCATAGGAAAAGAAGTATGTCCGTACATAGGACAGTAGCCGACAGCACATAAAATAATCGCAGGACACTGGTGAGGATTTCAGATGTCAGCGCTACGTGTGAGAATTCTGCAAGCTGCAGTGTCCTCCAAGGGGCCTTCTTGAGCTCAACTAAACATTTAGTCTCGCACAGCTACTCTAGGCTCCTGGACACCAGTCTACATAGAAGGACATGGGCTACACATGTCTTGCCGGCAGAGCAGCATCAGACATTCCTCTTCACAGGGAAGCATGCTCACTCACGGGGAGTTGACATGTGTGCAAGATGGGAGAGTTCACCTTAGCTTAGAAGCCCCATGTCCCGCAAGGGACATGCCCAGTTACAAGATGTACCACACTCAAGAGAGCCCAAAGTTATAGACTCTTCCCAGATATTTACAATTCATGACAGTTTTCCCATCCCAGATACAATTTACCAATGTGGGGATGCAAGAGGGCCATTTTTACCACAAGCAGTGCTGCCTGGCAACATATATGGCATTATACCTTCATCAGGTTTCTAGAGGAACAGAACTAGAAAGTTAACTCAAGGTCACGTGTGTCCACAGAGGAGGAAGAAGGGTTTGTTAACCCTTACCTTACATGAGCTTTTTGTTTGTTTTTTCTTGATTGAATTATTAAATAAGCAATGATTTTAGTTCAATTTTAGGTTTGTGCCAGAATCAATCATTTTAGACTTGTGCAGTATTTCAGTGAAAGTCATCAATATCTGATGAAAGATTAAATGATCCATGGGAAAATCTACTTAGGTCTTGGGTGCTTTTTACAATTCCTTTTCCAAAGGGCAGTTAGTGTTGGCTATTTGTGTCAAATCTCAAGCTGAGAATGAATAGCCTTTGTTAGTGATAACTGTATTGATGAACTGGAGTGCTTCTGGAGTCTAGAAGATGGGATTAGGATCAGGAATAGGTGAAACTAAGGATTCCTGAGTTGGAAAAAGGCGTGCCAGTGGGTTGAGGTGAAGGCCTTTGGGGTGGAGGTAGCGGTTTAGGAGATTTCATGAAAGTGGCTGCAGACGTGGCAGGAGTCAAAGCTGACAAGGTAGGAGGGGACAGTTGCTCATTCAGCCCAACCTTTCCGTGGGTCTCTTCACTAGGACCTCTTCGTAAGAGAAGGCCCATTTTGCTACCCTCAGGCAGTCTCTAGATAAATCCATAGAAACTAACTGTACAGAAGGGTTTTTTTTAATTGAAGTATAATTGATTTACAATGTTGTGTTAATTTCTGCTGTACAGCAAAGTGACTCAGTTATGCACTTATACACATTCTTTTTTACATTCTTTTCCATTATGGTTTATCCCAGGACATTGAATATACTGTAGTTCCCTGTGCTCTACAGTAGGACCTTGTCGTCCATCCATTCTATATGTAATAGTTTGCATCTACTAACCCCAAACTCCCAGAGGTTGTTTTTTAAGGAGATAGACATATAATACTTCGGACATATAATCCTTCGGGTCTCTCCTTTGCTACAAATCAGTTTCTCTCCCTGTCTTCCCACTCACCACCATGGTTTCTCCCGGCACCCTGGGAGTATCTGCATGGCTGGGGTCTGCAGTCAGATGTGATCTCATGAAGAACTCACCCCTTACTGTAGGTAGCAGAATGGACTGCAAACAGGAAACATGCAGCACATCGATCTGAGTGTGGTCTTAATGCACATTCTTATATTTCTAATTCTGGCTGGCTAGAAAAAGGTCATCATCACCTTTAGTGATTGATGAACTGACAGCCTGATTCTCCCTGGCTTGAAAGCTCAGATCCTTCGGTGCAGGCCCAGGAAACAAGGAGGAACCTTTCACCTTTGGCTGAGTTGCATGGGAGTTTTGGAAACAATCTGAGTCTCCTTGTCTTCTGCGGGGTAGATGAGGGCAGTGATTGGCTCATTGATCCTCAGCACCTTCGCAGGTAACTCTGTGTGACCTCTCTGTTCCCTTGAAGGGTGATCCGCCAGCCCGTGGGCAGGATTTACTTTGCTGGCACGGAGACGGCCACACAGTGGAGCGGTTACATGGAAGGGGCAGTAGAGGCCGGAGAACGGGCAGCTAGAGAGGTAAGACAGGAAGCCGAGTCGCTCTCCCTCCCGAGTCCAGCAACATAGCTGGCATCTGGTCTTTCCAGATCTTACCACTGATGGTCTATATGTCCACTTCCCTGCCCCTCACTCCACGCACGAGGCTCAGCTGTGGCCAGCAGGGCCTTGAATCTGTCGAAGCTACAGAACCTCATTTCATAATACCATGGCCACTTTCTTTCAGGTCTTGAATGCTTTGGGGAAGGTGGCAAAGAATGACATATGGGTCCAAGAACCTGAATCAGAGGTAAGTTTGGCAGCTCCGTCTCCATAGACCAGGAATTGCATGTAAAAATCTCTCATCTTCTAGCCTCTGATGTCATTGTAGATGCCACTCTCCAGGGCAGATCCACGCACTGATTTTACTGATATGTTTTGCCCCTCCTTGTCCGTGTAAGAGTTTTCTGCTAAAGATCTATGTTCATTCATCCAGGATGTTCCAGCTGTAGAAATCACCCACACCTTCTGGGAGAGGAACCTGCCTTCCGTGACAGGCCTGCTGAAGATCATCGGATTTTCCACATCGATAACTGCCCTGTGGTTTGCGGTGTGCAAATTCAGGCTGCTGACCCGATGCTGAAGTTTCAGCTTCATGCTTTCTGCTTACTCTTTCCCAGCATCATCTAAAGCAAAATGTTGACAAATTGAAAGGCTGTGTCATCGGATCATCTTTAAGTGCACTGATTTAACCCCTCAGTTTAATCTCAGTGTATCACCTCCTTAATTTCCGTAAGATCAAACTCCATCTTGTGATTTGTCTGTAGACCAGCTCATATTGATTGGTAGAAAATAACCTTGTGATCAATTTCTTAATTTCAAGAAGTTAAAGTTGACATGCTCATAAGAAACAGTTTCTGTGTCCTGTTTTTCTCCCCTTTAACACAAAACGTCTGATGAACGCAGAAATGAAGCATTTAACTTTCTCTCTGTAGAGGCCGAGTAGGTTAAGGCCCAGCCTGTGACTGTCCTTTGAAGTCCTTAGCAAAGGGTGAAGCGTAGGCCTAAAGCCCAGAGACTCACAGCTTCCTGGGGTGAGCAGCTCCCACTTTGGATGAGGGAAAGCAGTGGAGGTAGGATTCAGGCCCTCAGACCAGTGAGGGGACAACATCTTGTGGGCGGCTGCCTCAGGAATCTTCTAATTTCTGTGAAGTTTCTAGACATCTAGCCTTCGTGCTGTGAAGTTTCTAGACATCTAGCCTTCGTGCTGGTTTGTTTGTATTTTTCCTCTTTTTCTTCTTAAAAAGGACAGTGTTTACCAAGGTAGAATGCATAATCTGACTTGCTGTGACTTGTCTGTAGCTCCCCAGGTGAGCAGAGTCAAATAGTGGCAAGAGTGTCCCCCAGGAGGCCTCCCTGATTCGCTCTGCGTGAAACCGACTGCAATAGGCTCCTTCTCGTCCTCCTGGAAGGTGGCTAGACGTCACTTGGCTTGTTGTCGATAACATTCTCTGCCAATTCCAGGGAAGCAGTAGTTTCCTTTTTTCGGGTACACCCTGGCCTTCTGAAGGCCCCTAGTGGCATATATCTTTTCTTTTTTCCTACAGCCATAGTAAACTTAGGCAGATCTGTTAACTTAAATATATCTTTGACATGGTTACTTTTGAGTAAATACCATCATGCCAATTTCTCTCAAATAAGTACTGAAATACACGACAAATTTCTGGTTGTTATTTCTTTCTTTTTTTTTTTCGGTCCTGCTTTGAACACTCTAATTTTTTCAAAGTAAACGCTTTGGGCTCCATGGGACACTCAGCTAAGAGCATCAAGGGGGTGCCGAGAGTGATTGTTATTTCTCGAGACTATCAAATACAGAAAGGAAATGAGGGCTCTTACTATAACCCCACTTGCCTTAGTTATTAAGATTTATAAAAGACATGAAATTGAGTGATTTTATATATGAAGACTAAGTTCTCTGTCTTAGGAGAAATGTGGGCTCAGAACAGTGCTCACCTCTTATCTTTCCCATTTTAAAAACTGTCAGGGGAGTTCCCTGGCAGTCCCGTGCTTAGGACTCGGTGCTTTCACTGCCGGGGGCCCTGGGTTCGATCCCTGGTCGGGGAACTAAGATCCCACAAGCCCTGAGGTGCAGCCAAAAAAAAAAAAGACTGTCAGATTTTTAAAAACCCCTTCCAAAGGTTTCAGCCATAAAGTATCTTTTTTTTAATATAAATATCTGAGAAAAATCAACACAGATGTGATCAAATAAAGCCGTTAAGAAGATTCTGTGGACTCAGCTACCCAGGTGGTAGATACCCAGTAATACCTTATCCTGCATCATTGATGAATGAGGCCTTTCATTTTAAATGAAGTTTCTAGCTAGCTGAAGCTTATTCTTTATGTGCCAAAATTTTTAAATCAATTAAAATTTTGATGGACCTGCTTCCACACATTTATTATATAAGCTAGATTCAAATTCCTTTTTTAAAATTAATCAGGTCAATCATTCTGCATCTTGATTATTTTATACTTTTATAATAGAGTATACCGTTTATAGTAGAATGATACCATTTTTAATAGTGATACCCTTGTCTTTGCCCCTGTACTAAATGTCACACAGTTGTTTTATAGCTGGTGAGTCTACTGCTTCTATCTTCTCCCATATTCAGTATTTTGTTTCATATCCTTTTTATCTCCATTATCTCCCCATAATGCAATCTAATCCGCTGGCTATTTTTTATTGACTGGGAATTAAACATTGCCAGAGGAACCAACCCAAGTTTATTACATAATTAACCTTATTGTAAATCCAAAATTACGTCCTCAAAGCAAAGTGGAGGATTTTTCTGCCACTCTTTACCTTGCAATTGAAAAGTGTTTTAGCTAACTTGGGAGTTATGGTATTGTCTTGGATATGCTCCAATACATAAGGACTTGCTGCATTTTATACCAGACTGCTTTGAGAAATCACATCCCTGATCTATTTCAGTTGTTTCTGTTTGCTTACTGATTAACTCGGTTCTGACACACCTTTTGGGAAATGCTGACTTCAACTTAACTGGCAATTGTTTTAACAGTCATCAGCTTGTTAACATATCTAAGTCTCGAATGTTGAAGGACTCCAGAGTATGTGATTTACCCTCTTCTCAAACTTTTTAGCAAACCAATTAATTCATCCTAATTAGATCACTCCATTAAGCTACAGATTATCAAAAATAAATGCCAGCCCAGGTGTGCCTAGGCATGAAATTGGAGCTGAGAACTCCCAACATACATGAGGTGGTCCAGCACCAAGATGCCATAGGTCTTCTCTTCCACCCAGAGATACTCAAGTCAGTTTAGGCAGCTGATCGAGCCTGGCCCTGTTAAGTCAGCTGCTTCACAGTTCTGAAGGCTGAGTCAGCCTCACTCCATAGTAAGGTTGAGAATGAGATTTGAAAAGTTAACCTTTTTGTCACAGCTGTTAAATAAGGACTTATGTTAGCCTGAAGACAAAATATCGAAGGATTGTGAACTGTGTTTAGGTTGTGAACTTGGCGCCTAATGTTCTGTCTGAAACGTGCCCCAGTGCTACACGTGGGAGTACACATGTGTGTATGTGTTGCCACTGAAGTACGATTTTGCCTGTGTGGTACTGTTTTGTTTGTTAATAAAGCGCACTATCACCTCTGATTCAGACCTGGCTCCTCTATTTAGGTGATGATTTGAAGGTTAAATGGCTTCATATAGCAGGAGGTCACAATGAGATGTTGTCCATGGAGGATGGGCTTAAAAAGCCGCCTGGTAGTGACTCCAAATTCTCAAAGTTCAGTTTGACTTGTATTTTTTTCAAGGTTTCCTGGGAGCTGATTAAATGCTAGAATATTGTCTGCCCGACTGGGCCACAGAAAATGTGGAGTTTGATCAGAGCTTTCTCACCTAATTAGCTTAAGATTCCTTGAACAAATGCTTTGGTTCTCTGCCTCAGTCTCCCTGTCTGGAAAAGGGTGGGTTGCCTTTGATAGCTTCCAAGGATTCTTTTCACGACAACATTATGTGATTTATGCATTTGTTGCCAGAATTCTATCTATGTTTGCCTATCAGTATGGCAGGGGCAAGTCACTCAGCCTTTCTGTATCTCGGTTCACTGCTTGTCTTAGGTTGGGTTTTCTAGAAACAGACTCTGACATGCAGTCAGGTTAGAAAGTTTATTGGGGATGGCTCTCAGGAAATACACATAAGGGGGTAAGGAAGGCAGGATTGGGCAGGAGTTGACCTACAAAGCAGTTGCAGCTGGGGCCTCAGCAGATCCTAAAGGGGAGCTGGGGAGGCCCTTCAGAATCGTCTCCCATTGAGGCAAAGGGGTCTGGCCTCTGTATCTCTTCATTAGCCACCCTCTAGGAAGGGGTGTTACCTTGGGTGAGGAACTGCAGCTGTGAACTGAGCTCCGCCTGGAATCCCTGCAGCTGGGGAATCCAGAGAGGGGCACCCACAGTATCCACTTTACACCCTCCAAAAATATAGAGAGTTGCCCTTTGTCAGGTAAAAGATATTGTGGACTTGAGCTTTGATTTTACAGGTAGAATGGAGCTCTCTCTGTGAACCTATCCCTATTAGGTAAGAGAGTTGCATTTAGAAGATTGTATTTCTGCACTATTTTTGTACTTTAGGAGATTGTATTCTGCACTATTTATGTGGAAGAAAAATCAAAAATCAAAATTGGAAGGTAGGGGCTTCCCTGGTGGCACAGTGGTTGAGAGTCTGCCTGCCGATGCAGGGGACACGGGTTCGAGCCCTGGTCTGGGAGGATCCCACATGCCGCGGAGCGGCTAGGCCTGTGAGCCACAACTACTGAGCCTGCGCGTCTGGAGCCTGTGCTCCGCAACAAGCGAGGCCGCAATAGTGAGAGGCCCGCACACTGTGATGAAGAGTGGCCCCCACTTGCCGCAACTAGAGAAAGCCCTCGCACAGAGACGAAGACCCAACACAGCCATAAATTAATTAATTTATTAATTTAAAAAAAATTGGAATGTACTCTGGAAATGATTCAAACTCTGTCTCAACGAAGGAGCCCCCTCTACAGGTTACTAATAGAAAGATTAAAGGTGGAGGTGTGGGGAATGTGCATTTATAAGCAGGAGTCCAGAATCCAATGTCTTCAGGAGTCAGGCAGCTAACAATGAACAGCAGCAGGCATGAGACATTAGGGAGTAGTAGGGACTGTGGTTGACCTGGGAAGTATCTGCCCCTCAGAAGAACGTTTATACTCAAATTCCTTTACAAGATTCCTAACCGAGCAAAACATATGAAGGCTTTACTCAGAGGTCCAAATTGTTCTCAGGTCTCTAATAAAAAAATGCAAGGTTTGGTTTTTACATCATGTGAATGACAAATTCTTTTTGGATGCCTTTGATTTTCTGAAAAATGAGTACAAAGACCAGCAACCATTTTGTAAAACTACTGGGAATGGGTAAGAAAGGCCTGGTTAAGGGCAAAAAGATAGGGGCAAAAAAGTTAGAAAAAAGCCCTCTTAGACCAGAAATTCCCCTCAAGAAATAACCCTTCCAGCAGCCCATCCCAAGACAATTCTTATCCTCTGCTGTGTCAATGCCATGATGATAAGAGCAGTGCCAAAGTTTATTAGAAAAACTGCACCCTCACTATATAAGATAGAAATCGTAGCTCTTTTGTCAGCATTTAATGTCTGCTGACTATGATATCATTCTAGTAAGCAGCACATCAATATTGAATGGATTAACTTTTTAAAACCACACTGTCTGCTTTACACCGAGATTGTGGTAAAAATGCAAGACATAGCCCTTAGCCAGGAGAAGCTGGCTGAGACATTGGAGGACCAGGGTGGAAACAAAGGAAGGTGTTGGGTAACAGTAAGAATTTCTTCTCCTCTATCAGAACTTAGGGCTCTGTTCCCTGACTCAGCAGTGAACAAGACAGATAGAGCCTACCTCGTGGAGAACATAGCCTACTGTAGACACCAACACATTCACTGTGGCTATGGCAGGAAAGCCTGAGATACTCTGAATGCAGGGGGAGTTTCCAGAAGGACATGAGATTTCAGGGGAGGTTTTGAGGATCTGTCCTCAAACCTCTATAAGCATCACTGTGGAGGAAGTCAGTAAGAACACTACATAGGGCAGAGAAAGGAAATAAAAAATAATGAAATGGTATCTTAGTCTGTTGGGGCTGCTATAACAAAAATGTCATAAACTGGGTGGCTTTTAAACAGCAATAATTTATTTCTCACAGTTCTGGAGGCTGGGAAGTCCAAGATCAAGGCACTGGCAGATTCGACGTCTGAGGAGGGCCTGCTTTCTGGTTCATAGACTTCTAGCTGTGTCCTCACATGGTGGAAGGGGCAAAGGATCTCTGCTGGGCCTCTTTGTCAGAGCACTAATCCCGTTCATGAAGGTTCCACCCTCATGACCTAATCACCTCCCAAAGGCCCCAGCTCCGAATACCATCGACTTCGGGGTTAGAATTTCAACATGAATTTTGGGAGGATACAAACATTCAGACCACAGCAGATGGCACGGCTAAATGTTAAAGAAAACCACAACAAGCATCAGTAAGTGCTGAATGTTAAATCCCTTTTGCTCCACTGACTATTTTTCACCCCTACAGTCATCTGTTCCTTTCTACCTGGCCCTTCTCTGCACTCTGAGATCTTTATCAACTATGACTCACTGTCTCCCAACCCCCTGTGCTAAAGGGCTGCCTAAATTTGTTTTAAAAGAGTGCCATCTTCTGGCCAAACACTGCTGTTTCCTTCCAACGGAAAACCTAAAGTGTTCAAGACAATTTCATCCTTCGCTAAACTAAAGAGGCGTCACCTCCAGAATTTCCTCCAAACACATCTACCTGCGGTTCTCTTACTTTCCGGTTGCGACATGGATCAAAGATATTAATGTCTAGTATCTACAGCCTTTCCACTGCCCTAATCTCCCAGTAAGATTTTTTTGTTAGAACTGCTTGGTTCTTCAGCCTCTGTTGTGTCCATCTCAGTAATGGGTAAGGAAGAACATTGGTGTGAGCTGAGAGAGGTGGAATGGCTTTTACCTTAAATCGGGAAGGGAACTAATCTGGAAAAAGCAAGAGAAGGGAAGTGGGGAGAAGAAGAGAAGTTTTCAGAAAATCAACTTGGGGCTATGGAGTGCAGGTGGAGAGAAGGAGGGGTTTTCAAAAGCTGCCTTGACAGCCTAGCGAGACAGAATGTAAGGAGGGTTTTCAGGAAGTTTGACTTGGAGTCGTTTGGTGCAATAAACGTCTGCAACTACGCTTTAAGCACTGGGAGTCAAAATTGTGATTACACATTATATTGTACTGGATTAACTTGGAGGTCCCCCAAACAGCCTATATTATTCTGGGCTATATGAATTCAAAAAATATATGGTTAATAGTGCCTGACATGTTGAACGATGCCTAAGAGTCCTGTAGGTTCCGTTTATGGGATCTCAGTGGAGCTAAACATAAAGCACCTCAGCCACTCTACCCTGAAAAGACCGACATCTAAGCTGGTAAACCGTGCACCCCAGACTAAATAGACACCAAATAGGTCTAGCAGTGAATTCGATTTTATTAAGAAAATGAGTAAAGGAGTTCTGCTTGCCCTGTAAGTGTCTTCAGCCAGCTCCCGTGGGTCAATGTATAAGCATCAACCAGGGAACACAGGAGATGCACGCAGATGGGGGCCCATCTGCTGGTGTTGAACTGTGCAGAGCAGGCCATAATGTGCATCCTGAAGTCAAGTTCACTGGGAAGTGGGCCAAAGGGAGTGAGAGCAGATCAGCTTCTCTCACAATCATCATGAATACCTTTGCTATGTCAGCCATTCAATTTTATGGGCTGCATTAGTTTCCCATTGCTCTTGTAGCAAATTACCACAAACTTAGTGGCTTAAAACAACACAAATGTATTATCTTACAGTTCTAGAGGTCAAACGTTTGAAATGGGTCTTGCAGGGCTAAAATCAAGGTGTCAACAAAGCTGGTTCCTTCTGGAGACTCCAGAGGAGAATCCAATCCTTGCCTCTTCCAGCTTCTAGAGGTTGCCAGCATTCCTTAGCTCATGGCCACATCACCCCAATCTCTTGCTACCATGAACGCATCACCTCCTCTTCACTTTGACCCTCCTGCCTCCCTCTTATGGGACACTTATGACTACACTGGGCCCACTTGGATAACCCAGAATAATCTCCCTATTTTACTATCCTTAACTTACCACATCTGCAAAATCCCTTTTCCCACATAAGGTTCTGGGGTTAGGGTGTGAACATCTTTGTCAGGGCCATTATTCAGCCTACCACGTGGGCCTTGATGTTCTTGAAAACGGAGAGTTAAATGCCAGTATTGGCCTGTCCTCAAATTCCTGCTATTTCAGGCACCTGAATTTGGAGCATTAAGTAGAACTTTGAATGATTTAAAACCACATGGGCTGTCCTCTGCTCCCACCAATGCCCCATCCCCTGCCCCACCACACTCCTGAATATAGCCATTTCCCAGTTTTGCTTTTTAGATACAAAAAGATCGGAATCTGTGGTCCTGAGAAGTGTATTTGTCTTACATAAGCACGAAACTAGACTCCAATTTTGCACCTTTAATAAACTAGAGAACAGAAATTTCTATTCTCCAATCCAAATAAATTTCTGTTCTCTAATCCAAATTCTTTCAGATTCTGCACACAACTGAATACTGTGCTCTTATGAGAACCTTCTTCTCAGGTCTCCCTTTAGGTAACAGAGCTTCCTACCAGACACTTGTCAACCGTTGACCTCCCAAAAGACCACCAGGAAACATGTCGATCAAGCAAAGCTAAGTTTATTCGACTCACTGCTGTAAGGGCGAATATCACATTGACAGGGTCTTAGCAGTGTCTCAAAGTGGAGAAATTAGGGCAGGGTTTATAGGTTTATAGAGTTTATAGGTTTATAGGGTTTATAAGTTTCAGTTTGGGGTGGGTGATTTTTAAGGCCAGTCTTGAAAGGCAGAAAACTGGTTTGGATTGGCAGAGTCTATGACATAATAGCTTAGGATTGGTAGGCATACTGAAGCGGGGGTCTTGAAGTGAGTCTTGGTGAACAAGCTGTTCATCTCAATAAATAGTCTATTTTTGTTGGTTCAAAGTTTTGTATACAAGGAACAAGTACTTCCTGGGACAAGTAGCCAAGTTATTTTTGATTAGTTCTCATATTGTTTAGCTCAGGGACAGGAAAGTATGTTGGTTTCAGTTCTTAGATTTGACACAGAACTGAGAATACTTATTATTCTTACATGTACATTTTGATTTGTTGGCCCTAAGAATTTTCTTTGGAAACAGATTCTTGGTTAAATCCTTGGTAGGAGAGCATAAGTGTGAAGAGCTCAGGTTTCTGGAGCCAGCTAGGCCTCGGTTTGAATCTTGGTATTGAGTGTAGATTTTCTCACCTGTTACGTGGAGCTCTTCACTTGTTCTGAGCATTGAATAGGATAAGGCAGGTGAAGCTGTTAGTAACAGTAAATGATAGCCTCAAAAACAAAAATGAATGGGTGGGAGGAATAAATTAGGAGTTTGGGATGAACATATACACACCACTATATATAAAGTAGATAACCAACAAGGACCTACTGTATAGCACAGGGAACCCTACTCAATACTCTGTAATAACCTATATGGGAAAAGAATCTGAAAAAGAATGGATACATGTATATGTATAACTGAATCACTTAGCTGTACACATGAAACTAACACAACATTGTAAATCAACTATTCTCCAATATAAAATAAAAATTAATTAAAAAAAAATGAAGATGCAATAGCAGTTTGTGGTCTCTTATTACTACTACTTCTAAAAATACATCTTGAAGTACTTCTCTACTATCATGTCTCCCGTTAGTTTTCTATCAAAATGCCCTGGTTTCCTTCTTTTCTTTTTCTTTTTTTAAACCACACAACTCAGTAGCCTGAGTGATCTCTTTAAAAGTGCAAATCTGATCCTCAGTCAGAGACGATATCCCTTCAATAGCTGTTGTTGCACTTTGGATGTGACAGATCACGGTTCCCAAGGCCTCGCCTGCTCTATCCCCTGCCTGCTTCCCTGTCCTCGCCTATCCTTCCTCTCTCCCTCAGAACCTTCTAGCCATCTAGTTCTGCTTATAAATCCTCAGACATAGCCAGTCCTTTTCTGTCTCAGTTGCCTCTCTCTGGAAGGTTCTTTTCTCCATTCTTCACTTGGCTAAATCCTTCAGGTCACCAATGACATATCACTGCCTCAGAGATGCCTTTCCTGACAATCCCTTCCTCACAATTAATTCACCATCATAATTCCTTATCTTTACTTTCCCTCCATAAAGATTTTAAATTACATATTTGTTTAAATGATGTTTGATGTCTCCCCAGATGATAAGTCCCACCCCAAATGGGTTATACGTGTGCAGAGATCTGGAGGCCATCAGCCCTCTGGGCACAGGGATGTTGTCTCGCGAGCCTGGAGCCCTCAAGCTCCTCACTTCCAGGCATGGAGTAACCTTATCCATTTACAAAATATGCCATACAAATACAGTCATTTTTTTTTCCTATGTGATTTGATGTGCAAAAGTTTGGAAAGCACTGCCTTAAAGCTAGTATTTTGGGTACACATAGAGATATAAGCAAGTAAGAATCAAGGATCACCGTTAATATTCAGATTTTACTATGAAACATCATTTGCAGGAGAAAAATTAAAACTGACTGTTGTTTCCCTGGACCACAATTTCATATGGTGCCCAGTATCAGAATGGTAATGACAGAGCTTCAAACGTATCCAACCACAAATTCAAGTTTGCTGCTCTTTAATTATTTTACTTCCATTGTAACATGTCCTCAAAAGAAGGAATTTAAATGAGCCAATTAGTAACCGGAGGTTAGTCTGGAAGAAATAATTGACAAGACCAGTCCTCAGATCTCACCAGGGCTCCCTGGATTTAAATTGGAATCCAAGAGAGAAGCATTTATTCATTATTTATTTCACTCAATCATTTATGACATGCCCAGTCTTGAGGGGAAGCTGGGGATCTGGCTGAAATACAAAATTAACAAATTAAAATTAACAAGCACAGAAAGGAACAAATCCAGTCTCACCTCAGCTCACTTCAAGGGCTAGGACTGACAAAGGGCACACCCGGGAAGGGCAGCCCCTGGCTTCTCAAAGTCAGGCCAACCTTCTTTTCCACCCTCTGCACCCCCAGACCCAGGCACACACATGAATCTGTCCGAAGTAGATATTCCTAGTTAGGTAAAGAGAGAAGACAGTACTGGGACAATATGAGGGTTGTTTAGCATCAGGTGGGTGCTTTCAAGCGCTTGGCAGATAACATCCTTCATGGATCAATGTCTAGGAAAACTGGATCTGCATGGCCAGTCCCCCTGAGACAGAAAGAAGGATCCTGTGCCTGGCACAATTCCATCTCCTGAGGCAGAGGCAACATAGGGGCATGGCCAGGGTAAGCAAAGGGAAACGACAGTCTTGGTGGTCAGGGACCGTTCAGGGGAAAAGATGGGCTTGCCATGCAAGTGTCCAGCCATCCTCAGTCTAGGTTTCTCGGGAGGTTGGCAGAGAATAACAGCAGCACATCTTAATCCAGGGCAGGGCACACTTTCAAGTTCAGGCAGGAGGACCCCCCCCGCCCCCGCCGCACACACAAGAAGCAGAGGCTGGGCCTCCCACAGAATTCCCAGGGGACTGCTGATGGCTACTGGGCATGGATCCTCTGTCTTGTCCCCTCAGGCAGACCCTTCGTGAGAATATGGGGCCTGAGAGCCAGTCCTAGGCCAGTGGTCTGCACTGTGCACCTTAACTACCATGGCCTCACCATGTCTCCCTAGGAAGCAGGGATAAAGCTGGAACCCAGGCACCGCCCATCTCCTACCCTCCCCACCCTCCTGCTGAACATGACTTTCCATACCCCTGCTGAGGTCTGGGCCCCTGAATCCACCTGCACTAGTCTCCATGGAACCTCGACTAAATCACCTGCCTGCCCGACCTGGGATCCTGCGCTCTGCCCCGCTCACCTGTCTGGGTCACCCTACCAAGCCAGGTGTTCTGGTGTGATTGGCACTGAGAGCCTTGATGGGTTGCCTCTGGGGGGAAAACCGTCACTGGACCCAGATGACTCTCCTCTCCTTGGCTTCCTGAAGAAAGATATTCTGGAGCTGAGTGGCTGAAGACAAAATGTAGAATTTCTCCAGGCTGACAATAGGGAAGGATGCCCAAGGGAGAGGAAACAGTACTGCCCACAGGTACAAGTCCCAGGGGAAGGTTCTCAGGTCACAGTCAGCTGGATAGACAAAAAGTCAATCAAACTCATTGCAGCCTTCCCCCCCCCGCTCACTTATCTTTATTTTAGTTCTCTTACCCATCCACTTTTTCATGTAACTCTTTCAAATAGGGAACCCATCTTTCTTTTTTTTTTTTTTTTTGGGAACCCATCTTTCTGAGGCCGAGCCATGAAGTATCTTTTAGCATCCCCCTGCTGGCCCCTGGGAAGCACTGGACGCACATGGGACCCTCTTCCCTCCATCAGCAGGATCTTGGTGCAATTTATGTCAAAGCATGTCCTTCCTACATTTTCCTCTAGGAGTTTTATAGTATCCGGTCTTACATCTAGGTCTTTAATCCATTTTGAGTTTATTTTTGTGTATGGTGTTAGGGAGTGTTCTAATTTCATTCTTTTACATGGAGTTGTCCAGTTTTCCCAGCAACACTTACTGAAGAGACGGTCTTTTCTCCATCGTATATTCTTGCCAACCTTGCTGTAGATTAGTTGACCATGGGTGCGTGGGCTTATTTTCTAGGCATCAGCAGGATCTTGGGAAAGGAGGAGGTCACCAACTGAAAGGGCTCCAGGAGGAGGCCAAGGAGACACACGAGGAAAAGCTGACATGGAGGAGAAGGGCAGGAAGAGGAGCCCAGGAAGTCATGGGGAAGGAGGAATCATTGGGTCTCCCAACATCCTGCAGTCACCTTGGGCTGACGTTGCCCAGAAATTCATTTTCAGAGTAGATTTTATTCCTGGCTGACTACAATTTGATGAAGCTTATTCACACTAGGGTGAGATGTACCAGGAATCCACTTGGTGAGTTGAATGTGCATTTTGAGAAACCCCAATCCAACAGGATTTCTGATGTAATATTTCACCAGTGCAACAAAATGAAATAGTTACATTTCAGGCCTGGGTCAACGTGTCCCTGCTAAGTTCCTCAGATTCCCCACCTACGTAGCAGTTGGCCTTCCCCGTGTCCAGCTGTTCATCCACATTCTCCTCATCCATTTACTGCCCACCTACCATCTCCTTTTGGCATGAGCTTTGATTTTCTGTTTTTGTTTTATTAACTTTATATTTACATGTACTGGATGTTGTCTCAAATTCTTTGGGAGGCAGCAGACAATAAATACCTAAATATAGCAGCAGATTGTTTAACCAGGTGTGTGAACTCCAGAAATATATAACAGAGATGCTGAAAGGAGACATTTCTCTATACTCAATCCCATGGCTCCCCAAATTATATCACCAGACCCAACCTCTCCCCTAAACTGTAACAGATATAGTGAACAGACTACCCAACATTGCCACTTGGATGTCCACGGATATCTAATAGATAACTTCAGTCTACTACACTAGACCAAGCCACCAGAGTCTCTGGCTTGGACAACTGCCCTGGCCTCTGAACTAGCTTCCTGCTTCCCCTCTTCCTGTACATTACTCCACATTGCAAAGTGTGTCACAGACCGGATTCCCCAAGAAGCCAACACTGAGATGGAGATTTGCATGCACGAAGTTTATTGGAGGGTGCCCTTGGGATCAACACCTGGGAGGGAGTGAAGGAAGCAAAACGGGGCAGAAAGTGAAGTTGAACTCTGATGCATTTGCAACAGAGGCGTCAGCTGATGCCATGGAAGCTGTGAAGCTGGGATGGTCCTTTGTACTCATGGGCCAGTCATTGGATATGGGCTCCCCCTAGGAAGGGGCATATCTTTGGGCCTGGGGGCTTTCTTCAGCCCACAGAAAGGGACACAGCCATGAGCTGTCAGCCTCCCAGCTTCCAGCAGCTGGGAGAATGAGGGCGGCAGCAGTCCTGAAGGTAGGATGTGGGCAGTGCACCACAGTATCCACGACAGAGTGATTCTAGTAAACATCTGTCAGACCCACTCCCCTACTAGAAATCCCCCAGTGGATTGTCTTCACAGTCAGAATAAAAGCCAAAGCCTTTACTGTGTATAGCCTAAGACTCCCTACCTGATCTGGCCCCTGTCTAACTCTCCAACCTCACTTCCTGCCACTAGTCTTCTGCTACTGTTCCTCCTGTCACCCTGGCCCCTTTTCTCTTCCTTTATTACTCCAACCATCCCCTCTCCCTTCTGGGCCTTGTGCTTCCTGTTTCTCCTGCCTGGAATGCTCTTCTTCCAAACAGCACCATGCTTCATTCCCGTCATTTAGATCACCGTTTAAAAGTCACTTTCTCAGCGAAGCCTAAGCTGATCACCAAATTTCCTATAGCCATCCCTCACTGCCACATCACTCTCTGCCCACCCTCTCACCTTGCTTACATTTTCTTGATAACACGTCTCTCCACTGACAGAATATATGACAACATTTATTTATTTACTTACTTACTTATTTAGTCTACCTATTAGATTTTACATTCCATGAGGAAAGAGTCTTTCCCACTTTGGTTCACGACTCTATTCCCAGCACCTAGAAAAATACCTGGAATAGAGAGAGTATTCAGTATATATTTGCTGAGTTATTGTTGAATGATTTTCATTCTTTGATCCACATCATGGAAAAGGCAAAAGAACATTATCAAGAAGATGTTGGGACTAGATTGCGTGGTAAGAGAGCAAGAAAAAGCTCTTTCAAAAATAAAAATGTCTCAGCTTTGGAAATACTAGTGAATCAAAAAGGTCAGGTCTTCTAACACATATATATGGAATCTAAAAAAAAAAAGGTTCTGAAGAACCTAGGGGCGGGACAGGAATAAAGACACAGATGTAGAGAATGGACTTGAGGACACAGGGAGGGGGAAGGGTAAGCTGGGACAAAGTGAGAGAGTGGCATGGACATATATACACTACCAAATGTAAAACAGATAGCTAGTGGGAAGCAGTCACATAGCACAGGGAGATCAGCTCGGTGCTTTGTGACCACCTAGAGGGGTGGGATAGGGAGAGTGGGAGGGAGATGCAAGAGGGAGGAGATATGGGGATATATGTATACGTATAGCTGATTCACTTTGTTGTACAGCAGAAACTGACACACCATTGTAAAGCAATTATACTCCAATAAAGATATTTTTTAAAAAAGGTATATGCAAAAAAAAAAAAAAAAAAAGCTCAGGTCCTAAGTATTCTGGATAAGTGATCTTATAAGGCTGGCTCAGGGAGTGTAGACAGGGAAGAAAACACTCATAGGTTAAGAACAATTCCCAGGTAGGTTTGAAGCCACGTCCACTACTTACTGATTATGAGACCTTAGCCTCATAGGATCTCTCAGACTCAGACTCCTCATCTGTCAAATGTAGGTGGGTGTGATTTCATGATAAAATGAGATAATGTACAGTGTCTTGTATATAATACATGTTTAAAGAAAGGAGCTGTTATTATAATTAACAATAAGCATGATTATTATCCAAAGATAGCCTTAGAAGAAGGTATTAATTTTTGTCAAGTCAGGTGTATCTTTTAGGATGCTTCGGACTGTAAGTACCAGAAAATCTGTATGCAAACTTGTTGAATTTATTTCTCATATGACCAGCACTCCCGAGACAGGGTAGGCTGTAAGCAGGGTGCATCAGGGCTACAACTCGGTTTTTTTGTGACTCTTTTGGCCCTGACCTTTTCTGTGTATGGGCCTCATCCTTAGCTTGAAAGTTAGATGGCTGCAGCCATTACAAGTGTCACATCCAGACACTTATGATGTCCAGAGAAAGGATGGGATGGGACTTTTTCTTTCATGGGTCTGTTTTTAAGAGTGACGGACTCTTTTCCAGAAGCTCCAGCCCACTCCCCCCAACACCCCCCAAGAAGACTTCTTTTTTGCCCTTAGCCAGAATTACATAACATACCCAGGCTTAAGGTAACCATTGACAAAGGAAACAGGCCCACCACGATCAGCTTAGACTAACCAGTGCCCATCTTTTAGGACTGAGGATGTGGCCAGCCTACTTACCCTGAGGCATAGTGGTAGGTGAATAGCTAAGCAAAATCAAGATTCTATTAGGAAGGAAGTGGAAGGATGAATATTGAGTAAGTCTAATACCCAACCTTCTGTCCTAACTTGTGGCTCAAAAAGAGACGGCCATTGGGGAATGACCAGTAATGCCTAGAGCTCCTTCTGTGAACCTTGCCCTTATACTGCTCCTTTCATCGCCTACATTGTCCTTTGCTTAAGTAGCGCCTGTGGCATTGGGCACCTAAAACAAAGGAAACTCAAGGATGCAGGGAGTTGGCAGGGAGGCTCTTATATTTCTGAAAGACACATAACGTATTTCCTGGTTTTAACATTCCAAGCAGTTTTTAATTTATTTATGTATTCATTTATTTATTTAATTTTATTTTGGCCACGCCACACGGCTTGCAGGATCTCAGTTCCCCAACCAGGGATTGAACCTGGGCCATGGCAGTGAAAGCACTGAATCCTAACCACTAGACCACCAGGGAACTC
This sequence comes from Balaenoptera physalus, assembly GCF_965194825.1. Lineage (NCBI taxonomy): Eukaryota > Metazoa > Chordata > Mammalia > Artiodactyla > Balaenopteridae > Balaenoptera > Balaenoptera physalus. Next base: position 39,517,874 of record NC_138903.1, read on the forward strand.
CCTCCAAGCAACTTTTAGAGGACACGATTTTGAAGACAAATTCTGTCCTTGGAGTGCTTCCAAAATATAGGGACGCATAGTCCAAAGGGCCAACATCATCACTTAGTTTCAAGCTCCAGAAGGAGTTATATTTATCCAAACCCAGACTTGACCAGTGGACTAAGGGCCTGAGCGTTTGACAGCACGGGAGCTCAAACAGCAGAAGAGGAGAAGGGCAGGTAGAGGACAACACGAGACCAGAAAGGAGGGATCGACCATGGGAATGAGGGGCTTAGGGCCCAGGCCAGCTCTAAGTCTTTTCTGAAACAGCTGGTGGTCTCCTTCTCACTGCTCCCACATAACTCCAGGACTTTCTGTTTGATTTTCTAAAACCCAGGGAAGATTCTGGTATTAAAAAGATTTTGACAGCAGGTTAGGGAAAAGAAACTATAATACAGTGAAATGGCCTAGAGGTAAAACAGATATGTCAAACTCAAGAACAAAAGCTCAGTGCCACTCAGCGTTTTGCCTTGCAGGGAAATGGATTTTCAAGGAGAATAAACTGAACCAGAATGCTTACGGAAGAAATGGTGGAGGATTAGAGATGTAAAGAAAGGTGAAAGAAGTGGTCAAAGTGATCATGGATGGAGGCCAGAGGCTGGAATGTCTTTCTGCCGGAGTGGTGTATGACTTGTCAGTGACTCATTGCGTGATCTCAGCAGAAGTGCCAAGGACAATCACATCAGAAAGTAGCAGCCCAGGGCTTCCCTGGTGGCGCAGTGGTTGAGAGTCCGCCTGCCAATGCAGGGGACACTGGTTCGAGCCCTGGTCTGGGAAGATCCCACATGCCGCGGAGCAACTGGGTCCGTGAGCCACAATTACTGAGCCTGCGCGTCTGGAGCCTGTGCTCCGCAACAAGAGAGGCCACAATAGTGAGAGGCCCGCGCACCGCGATGAAGAGTGGCCCCTGCTTGCCGCAACTGGAGAAAGCCCTCGCACAGAAACGAAGACCCAACACACCCAAAAAGAAATAAAGAAATAAATTAAAAAAAAATAAATTCTATCTGTTACAGTTTACAAAAAAAAAAAAAAAAAAGAAAGTAGCAGCCCAGGCTAAGTGCAGGGTCTGATTAGATCAGCTATTTCTAATACAGGAGCTCGGTTTCTAGTGTCCGCAGGCTGAGATGTCATTAAGATCACTCCCCAGGAGAATTTTCAACTCAGATGAGTCTTCCTCAGCACTTAAAAGACAAACTAACAGGAAACAAACAACAAACCCACCACCACATCACACCAAGTTGCCTGTACATTCTTCTAGAGTATACAGCATTCTAGACTATTATCTTTGGTTACAAGATGTAATTTATTGTGGAAATGAGAACTTGTCCTAGTTTGGAGCCGAGGTTAAGATGGAAGTTAAGGGATCCTAACAGATTGTCCAGGAGACAAGATCCTAAAAGGTGTACAGTGACAGAGGACCAGGTCGCAGGGGACAAGCAGAAGTTGAAGTTCGAGAGGAAGCAGATAGGAGGGAGGTGAATGTTGGCAGAGGTAAGACATCTCTGTGAAATACACTCAGTTTCCAGAGAAAAACTAGAGGAAGTGAAGAAGTAGGGGAGAACAGGCCACTGGGGTTCAGTCAAGTCTTCTGATGTCCTGGAACATCGGTCATTGCTGTTGAGATGCATCGATAGGTCAGGTGACACAGCGGCCACTCTACTGTCACTCCCTCAGGATTGGCCATCATTACCCCATTCCTGTGCCTTAGTCTGCCCCCTCCTTGTGTCCACTTCATCTTCACCACTGCCACAGAAAGACTTTGGGCCAGGCCAATTCATGGGCCACTGGCTACTCATAGAGTTCTGTCTTTGACTCAGGAAATCAACCCTAGTCCAATCGGTTGCGGCCAGAGTAGTAGGATTACAAAAGCAGGTGACTGGTATGCAAAGATCCACTTCTGACCACTTTTTTAAAAGGAGACCACAGGCATGGCAAACACTCAGTGTTTCGTCGATCTCTTTCTTGCATGGGATCTTATCAGTAGATGGGATTGACCCCCAGTCGTGCAGCCTTGAAGATCTCAAATTGGGATGTATTCTTTTAAAACTAAAATATCCATAAGAGTGTCACATAAACAGATGTTTTTTTCCCCCAAGATTCAGAATCTCTCCCTTGGACAAAACCAAAACAAACAAACAAACAGAAACATACTGTGCTTCTTTCAACTTGTCTTTTAAGTTGTATACTGGGCCCTATATATAGGACATCTCTTGGGCATCACCACATACTCTCAGCCTATTTTTTCACTCCAGCCATTGCTGCAGCAGCAACCAGATGTGCAAGTTACTGATAGCACCTTCTTCACTGGCCATTCTGATACATGGACAAAACTGGAAGGGAGTTAACAGTTCAAGGAAAACTTAAACCAGTGGGAGATACATACACCCTTCTTTGGTTCCCTCGGGTGATCTCTTCTAAGGTACATTCTGCATAGCTCCTCAGAGGGTCCCTGGCCGCACTGAGCCCCAGTAGCCCACAGCAGTGACCAGTTCAATAACTCACCCTTGGATTGGCTTTCCCTCCTGCCCGGTTTCACTCTTCCTAATCCCATTTCTGCTCCCTGAGATCACTTCCGAAAGTGAACTATCTGCATAAAAGCCCTTGTTTGAGGTTCTACTTTTTGGGGAGGACCCAGCCTAAGACAACCATGTCTTCCAATCAAGATAGATAGCCTTTCTCTGGTCAAGCAGTTTTTGTTTTTTGTTTTTGGCCATGCCGCGCTGCTTGTGGGATCTTAGGATCTTAGTTCCCCGACCAGGGATCGAACCCGTGTCCTCGGCAGTGAAAGCTTGGAGTCCTAACCACTGGACCGCCAGGGAATTCCCAGTCAGGCAGTTCTTATGATCCAGGGAACATGTCTCACTCTTTAACATGTCGAATTAATGCTTAACTTTCATAGAGGAACACTATTTCCTTTTTTATTTTTAATATTTATTATTTATGTATTTGGTTGCGCTGGGTCTTAGTTGCGGCAGGGAGGCTCCTTAGTTGTGGCAGACGGGCTCCAGGTTGTGGCTTGAGGGCTCCTTAGTTGTGGCATGTGAACTCTTAGTTGCAGCATGCATGTGGGATCTAGTTCTCTGAGCAGGGATTGAACCTGGGCCCCCTGCATTGGGAGCATGGAGTCTTAACCACTGCGCCACCAGGGAAGTCCCACCGTTTCCTTTTATTCCAAGTATCTTATAAGCATCTTCTTTTCACACTGATGTAACAGAGGATGGAGACAGAGCAGCAGGCCTTTGAGAAAGCTCAGCTCCATATGCCCAAGCCCTATTGTACCTTTGAACTTGTGATTCTTAGCCCTTGGCTAAGACCTTCACAGAGGAGATCTATGAAGACACTTGTCTTCTTCCCAACCTTCTAAATTAAACTCTCCATGTAAAGCTTAGACATGTGGGTCTTTCCAAAGCACCCCAGTAATTCTGATGTGTACCCTCAGCTGAGAATCACTGCTTGAGACTCATCACCTACCCAAGAGAAAACCAGACCCAACCAGTTATTAGAGCTACCTCAACTAAAATATAGTCAAGAAGGCAGTTGAAACTTTGAAAATGAGTATGAAGAAAAATGAAAATTAGCTCTCTGCAAACGAGGGCACAGATACATTGTTTTTTTTTTTTTAATTTATTATTTATTTATTATTTTTATTTTTGGCTGTGTTGGGTCTTCGTTTCTGTGCGAGGGCTTCCTCCAGTTGCGGCAAGTGGGGGCCACTCTTCATCGCGGCGCGCGGGCCTCTCACTATCGCGGCCTCTCTTGTTGCGGAGCACAGGCTCCAGACGCGCAGGCTCAGTAGTTGTGGCTCACGGGCCCAGTTGCTCCGCGGCATGTGGGATCTTCCTAGACCAGGGCTCGAACCCGTGTCCCCTGCATTGGCAGGCAGATTCTCAACCACTGCGCCACCAGGGAAGCCCCAGATACATTGTTTTTAAAAAGAGTAGGTAATATAGGATTGTCTGGTTAGTCAATTTTGATCTCCATTCAGCTTCTGTTTTCTGGCAGTCTTAGCATTCCTTCACTCTCAAGTCAGAAGCATCTTGAACAGAAGCCAAGGCTTTAGATTCTTCTGGGGTGTCTCAAGCTCTCGAAGGGGTCTCCTTGAAGCCCCTCCCTTAAGACTTCGGATGAGAAAGTAAAACCCTGGCCCTCCCTTTTGGGGCGGGTTGGACTCAAAGAATGGCAGGTCTCTCTAAAGAGACTTCTTCACGAATCTACCCCTTCAAAACCCCCTCCCTGTGCTATACAGTAAGTCCTTATTGGTTATCTACTTTATATATAGTAGTGTGTATATTTTAATCCCAAACTCCTAATTTATCCCTCCCCCCCTTTCCCCTTTAGTAACCATAAGTTTGTGTTCTACGTCTGTGAGTCTCTTTCTGTTTTGTAAAATAGTTCATTTGTATCATTTTTTAGATTTGACATATACTCAATATCTTGTAGTAACCTATAATGGAAGAGAATGTAAAAAAAGAATATATATATATATATATACACACACATGTATAACTGAATCACTTTGCTGTACGTCTGAAACTAACACAACATTGTAAATCAACTATATTTAAATAAAATTTTTTTTAAACCCTCCCCACTCTTTTCATACGCTCAAAACTGGTGAGGGGTTTCATCAGACAAGAAACTGGTTTTTAGGTCTTTCATTTAAAGTTTCCCATTTTTGTCTATCATCTCAGGATTTACCCTGGTAACTAATATCGAATGTAACTTGGCACCTCAAATCACGTAATTTAACAAGATGGCGCAATTGCAATATCATAGGGTAAGTGCAAGACAAGAGGTCTAGGCATGTAACACTGGGAGAACACTGAGCATTCTCCACTGGCCCAGCTGCAGGATGAGTGGTCCAGGAGATTCCTGGAGAAGGTAATTCCTTATTTGACTCTTTCTTAATGTATGTGCTGGAGTTAGTAGTATGACGACTCTCAGGGTGGGCGGGACTGTTTCCGAGGGGAGCATTCTCAAGAAGACACTCCTAGGCCAAATACATTGTATTTCTAGACAGATCCCCAAACCAAAATGATTACAGAAGTCTTAGTGGGTTCTTTAATCTCCTCATTTAGTCTCTAAAGTTCCTACAAATTCACGAGGCTAAATGTCACTGTAAAAATTGGAAACTATACTATTATTGATTAATCTTGGGAGATTTCTTAAATTTCATTTATGCTAAGAAAAACAACCTTCATTTTCTAAAGGAGCATGTGAGAATGGTCATTTATGGATTTAAAATATATCCTGATAAAGAAGATGTGGCACATATATACAATGGAATATTACTCAGCCAAAAAAAGAAACGAAACTCAGTTATTTGTAGTGAGGTGGATGGACCTAGAGACTGTCATACAGAGTGAAGTAAGTCAGAAAGAGAAAAACAAATACCATATGCTAACACATATATATGGAATCTAAAAAAAAAAAAAAGGTTCTGATGAACCTAGGGGCAGGACAGGAATAAAGACGCAGACGTAGAGAATGGACTTGAGGACACAGGGAGGGAGGGGGAAGGGTAAGCTGGGACGAAGTGAGAGAGTGGCATGGACATATATACACTACCAAATGTAAAATAGATAGCTAGTGGGAAGCAGCCACATAGCACAGGGAGATCAGCTCGGTGCTTTGTGACCACCTAGAGGGGTGGGATAGGGAGGGTGGGAGGGAGGGAGATGCAAGAGGGAAGAGATATGGGGATATATGTATATGTATAGCTGATTCACTTTGTTATAAAGCAGAAACTAACACAACAATGTAAAGCAATTATACTCCAATAAAGATGTTAAAAAATATATATATATCCTGATAAAAACTGATCTTGGGAGTTGAGAGGTATGAATACTTTGAAATGATGACCTCATTTAAAAAGTAGTTCAAATAGGATTTAATGGACTGTGGAAATATGGTTTTAAATTAATGAGTGTACCTAGTAAAAAGCTTTGCACTGATAAGGAATATGAAAGGTCAACTGAAATATTATAATTGTCTTCATAGTTAAAGCATCTTACTTATTAATATGTCAATTATTTTGACAGCCTTTTTTCGGGGGCGGAGGGGGTGAAAGCAAGGAGCTGTGTCTTTTAGCATCCTTATGATATCATTATAAACCATTTACCAAGTGCTCACATAGACACCACCCATGATGGATCACACAATCCAAATGCATGCATCATCTGAGCTTCAAGGAAATTTTGACTCAATGCTTTTAAGCCACAATTATATACCTAATACTGGATCTTGATTTGATTTGTCAAAACCCTGGAAAGTCATTACCCAAAAAGAAAAGGCAACAGACATCTGGTCAATCAACTTTATTTTTAATTACCCAAATGTGTACTAACCTTCATATCCAGATACAAGGGAGGATACAAGAGGAAGAAAAGACAAGACTTCTACCCTCAAAAAAATTAAAATGAGCTGAAGACACATGGCCCAAGACAGTAAGACTTAAGGAAATATACTGAGCAGCACAAAACAACTTAGTACAGAGTAAACCCACACAAGGGGACACAATCAGCGACCATGGCAGGGAGTAGAGAGGGTGATTGGGAAATTCATCCTGGGAAATGGGATAAAGCAATGGACCTGTGTTCTAGTCAACAAAATATCAGTGGCTTATTGTGGACCTTGGGCAATGAAGTCCCACCTCTCTTGGCTTCAGTTTGCTCAACTCTAAAATAGCAAGTAAGGACAAGGTGGTGTCTAAGTTCTTCCAGCTGTAACAATACAGGATTCTAAGGACAAATGCACAGATCTTGGAAGATGTGGACCTTACAGGTAAGAGGAAGGACAAGCACAAAGCCACAGAGGTAGGAAAAAGCTAGTTTTTTGTGCCTGGGCAATGTATACTGTAGGATAGCAAGGACCTTTAACAAGCCTGTTTAACTACTGTAAAGATTCTGAGATCAGTGAACTTGGAAATGGGTGAGACAGAGTGCTAAGCTAGGTACTAGACAATACACAGGGATCAAAATGGAGAAAGAGATATTGTTTTCCTGTGGTCGGAAGTCTGACTTATCGTCATGCTCCCCACTTCACTCTACATTCTTTGTGTCTTCATGGAACTTTGTTACAACTCCTTCCCCAAACCCACACACCAAATAGAAGCAGAAGAGGGTGTGCTTACAGATGCCCTCTCTTTAGACCCGCACAAGTAGCCCCCTTTTGTGGGCCAGGTAGCCAAGAGCAGTTGCTGACAAGATGGTGGTCAATCCAATCAGCCTCAGCAGGCCGGGCACGGAGGGCAAATGTCTCTCCAAGAAGGTGGTGGTAATGGGCTTCGCAGGGACATCCTGGGTTCAGAGAATATTTGGTGTCAGTACAGGGCTTATGCACTTTGCTCCAGAAAGTCTGTATTTCTTCCAGTTCTCCGAACGTGACTCACACTTGCCAACCTCTAGGCCATGAAACACCACATTCCCTTTGCTCAGAACATTCATTCCCCGTTCCCCACCGGGCCCTTTACTTAACTAATTCTGACCACTAACTTCAAGTCTCAGTTTCTACCTCACTTCCTTCGGGAGCCTTTCCAGTGTCCCCAAACTAAGATGACCCCCTCTTTTTACATTCTCAGCGTGTCATCTTCATGGCACGTGGGCTTTTTTGTTATCTTCTGTTCTCCCCACCACATGCTGAGCTCTGAAAGCGCTGCTGTACCATTATCCCAGCGGCTGATGCAAAGCAGGTGCACAATAAATATTTGCTGAGTGGATGCATCTGTGGTCCACTCAGTCCTCAATCCCATCTCTGACAGAAGCACTAAGAGAATGACTTTGGAGTGGCCAGGCTACTGTTTTTAACCTTACACTTGACAGACGAATAACTTTGACCCTTTGGACCCTTGTCCTCTATGATGTGTGTACTTCCTTCCAGGCAGGAAAATTTCCTGGGGTTTTATTACAAAATGATAGGTATATTGAAAATGCATTTTTAACCTAAATCTGCTCCATTTCATTCCACTCCTTTGTCCCCAGACAGGGGATACTGACATATCTTCCTTTCATTTCCTCCCCTCGATCACCAGGTTAGAGATTTATTCAACAGACATTCATTGAGTTCTTAATAAGTCTAGAACTCTCTGAGTAATATCTCATCCGACCAAAAAATAATTAATTTTTTCCTAATAATCTGCAAGGCATGTGGCAGCTGCAAATTTATCAAAGTTCTTCTAAATCCCTCACCTCTGCCCTAACCCGTGGCATCTCTTTAAACATTCATGGGTTGAATCACTTAGGGGAAGGTCTGTGAATATATACAAGTGTGTTCTATTCGCAAGTAATTATTTTTAGAGGAAAGAGATTGAAATTCATGATATAAAATATAACCTACCACAGACTCTGGTTCGGGCTGCCAGATTTCATCCTCTGGGATCTTTCCCATGGCATGCAGGATCTGAAAAGAAAGCGCATCTTGGTGAATAACAAAAATGACACCATCTTTCTCCTAATCTGCTCTTTAAATAAAGGACTAACAATGTCTTTTGGGATTATCCATTAAAAACACGAGGGCAAAAGCCAGTGTAGTCCACTGAACCTTTGAAAAGATCCAAAAGGTCTTCCATCTGTAGCATAAGAAGGTCCAACCATTAGACTCACCATAAATTTTAATAGCCGTGAACACGCCTTAATAGGGATGAGATCAGAGAAACTGTCGGAAAATATATAAATGAATTCTGAATCCTAGTGTAAACATGTTTGGTTCTATAATATTAGACCTAGGTTATCTCTCAAGTATAGCCATGGTGATCTTTTGCCCCATGGACTCTTTTTACCTTGGACTCATTGTTACTTTTGGGTTAAGGTGTTCATTTCACCTGAGACTACTGTTAAAAAGGTGTTTCATTGTCCTTCAGATGGGGGTTCATGGGGAATTGGCTCCCAGGATCTCAGACATATTTAACCTGTTTGTCAGGCCCATGAGTTGCTTCCTTCCCCACAGCCCGTGACCCCAGGCCTTACCTCTCGGGCTGCTCTCTCCCCGGCCTCCACAGCCCCCTCCATGTAGCCACTCCAGTGTGTAGCAGTCTCCGTGCCTGCGAAGTAAATCCTGCCCACGGGCTGGCGTAGAACCCTTGAAAGCAAAGCAAAGAGATAAAAGTGGTCAGTCTCAGAGAGCCAGAGGAGAGCCTTCCCACAAAGACCAAGGCTGGTCCGTTTCCTCAGACTCTAAATGTCAGGAAGTCCATTGGCAATTTTGGAATAATGTTCATGAGTTCCTCCAGTTCTTACATGATCTTTGTCACAGACAAAATGGAATAAAAGCCAAAGTTCACTCCTGCACCAAGAGCTTACAGGTAAAGGGACTGACATCAATGGAGGTAAAATAAGTATTTGCTTCACATATGTAAAGTGAGGGACTGTATATGCCCGGTCATGGATAGCTGGTTCACCAACTTTGAGCGAGGGGACACGTGCCCCCAGTTTCCCACCTGGTCGTTCCACCAATGAACTTGGCAAATCACTTCCTCTCACTGAGCTCTGGCTTCCCCATCTCCTAAGGGGCATGATCCAATAATTTTTAAAACCTTTTCTATTAGTAACATTTAACAAATCTGTGAGTATGACTATGACTCCAAAACCACCATTCCTTGAGCACTTAGCTCTACCAGTGTGAAGAGTTTCACTGCATTAAATTATAACAGTTAACATTTGGGGGGGGCGCCAAACACTCTTCTAAGTGCAGTAATCTTTACCACAACCATATGAGGTCAGTACGATTATAACCCCCATTTTGCAGGTGAGAATATGGAGGTACAGAGGCTGTGGTGGACACTGTGGTGCCCTGCCTAGACCTCCCTTCAAAAATGAAGGACCTTGCTGTTCCTCCCTGCTCTTGGCCCATTCCAGGCCCCCCTCCCCAGTCAACCACTGATCTGCTTTCTGTCTCTATAGATTAGTTTGCATTTTCGAGTATTTTATATAAATGGAATCATACAGTAAAAACAAAAAAACATGAAGGACTTATTCCCAGGTGCTGGGAGTGCTGCAGGAAGATGGCCTTCTGATGTCAGCCCTCTTTGGCAATTGCCTCCACTAAAGAAAATTGCCTGGTTCAAGGTCATGCCTCCTTCCAGCAGCAATTGCATCCAGTGACTGATCATCACAGGGCTATAAAAACCTGACCCCTCGCCCCAACTTGGGACATTTCTGAAGGGCCATCTTAGTCCTAGAGCTCCCTGAAGGGTCAGCTGAGGTCTTCACTAGAACTTCACTGGGAGAAACCCAACTTCTCTCTCTGCCCACTCCTGCTTCCTTCCTCTCCCTTCCACAGATGTTGATGCCTAGGCTCTCCCTAGTACATATCCTATATGCTCATCTTTGCTTCAGAGTCTGCTTTGCTGGGGAATCTAACCAGCAACAAAGACAAAGTAATTTACTCTAGGTCATAGCTAGTAAGTAGCAGAGCCGGTATTTGAATCCAGGTCATCTGACTCCAGAGCCCACAGTCTTAACCACTTGGTTATACATCCTCCCTCTATTGAATTATTTTTTAAATCTTTTTAAAGAACTCCATGGCATAGCTACAATTATCTATTATCCCATTTTACACATGAGGAAACTGAGGCTTAGAGAAATGTGTGCTGACTTGCCAAGACCCACTTGCTAGAAAATTGCAGAGCTAGGAGTTGAACTAGGTCGACCAGATGTCAAAGTCTCTGTCTTTATGCTATATATTTTTCCTAGTGTATCATCATCATCACTAGCTAACAAAGAGTGCCCATATGCTACACAAAAGGACAGAGTGTCACAGCACTTAGTTTCTACGAGGGGCCGTTTGTTGTTACCCTGACAAAAATACCATAAGGGAAGCGCCATCAACATGTCATTATTCATCCTATTCCAGGTTTCCATTATATTCCAGATAATGGATGCGGATGTCCAGAGCTAACATCCAGGCTCTGTCTTAGTCAACACTGTATACCACTGGGCCTTTTACAGAAAACCAAATGAGTTGGCTTGAATTGGTGGGTTTTCCTTCACCTACCCTTATTGTTGCCATCAAGCAAAAAAAGGGGAGGAGAATAGAAGATACTATAGAATACCAGAATGCCGATAATAATACATAGCATAATCTGGAATTATTCATAGCCAGCATGGGCTGGACAGCCTAAGCGTATTCAGGAAGGGTTCTCAGCAAGAGAAGGTAATTTTGCTTTTTCCATGTTCATTAAACAGTGCTGCTTCCACCACGTGAATCACTGTTTTCAAACAGACGGAACCCAAATTGGAAACCTCTGGGAGGTCTGGCCAAATCCTAGAATTAAATATTAGAAGAGAGAATAAAGGCTTAGAGAATTAATCATGCTGACTACTGGAATGTAAAAATGTGAAAACCAAGAATTTATTTCAAACAGGCAAAGATATCTTCCCTCCACTTGTCATGTGGAAATCTTCTTCCTTTGGGGAAAAAGAAAGCCCCAAAACTGGGGAAGAAAAATCCCTGCCGTTTCTCATGCAGGTGAGGGAATTGACACTATAGGATATTTCCATGTATACTTCTTGTGGCTGGGTGGAGTAAAATATTTCCTTATGTGTTTTACCACTTAATCACTAAAGTATTGGGTTGACCAAAAAGTTCATTCGGGTTTTCATAACATCTTACAGAAAAATCCAACCCAATATTTGTCTAAGAAATAAACACATTTCTTAAAGTAAAAAACCTTAAGAAATGTGAGTTTATTTTTTTACTAGAGTTGTACTGTCAATACTGTCCTCTGTCTTCCATTTGGAAGCAGAACATTTACTGTGTACTTTCTAGGCCATGAAGATAAAATTCCTTGCAGTATCCCAAACGTCATGGACCTGAAAGGTCAAGGGAATCCCTACGGGCCAGTTGTCCTTGCTTGGATTCAGAGGTACGTCACTAAGATATGCTCTGCCTCAGTTTCTATCCTCCAAATTGAAGCTAGTCACATGAAGCCTGAAACATGGCCCTGAGAAGGAATAAAGATGAAGGAGGGTGCTGCCATGTCACCACAAATGCCTGATATGATGGGGTTTATCTTGCTTCTTTCATGTGGTCAGGGTCAGGCTAGTGCAGGTGAGTGCCCTTCCCCCACCGCCCCGCCCCCCACTGACCCCATGGCTCCAAAGGCATTTTCCTGACACTCCTTATGGGGTTGAGCATGAAACTAGCTACCCCGTGGTCAGAAATCTAATCACATCACAAAACTGATGGTCTTTCTCTGTTGAGAGGTTAAGTTTTGTATTCCTAAATGTGTTTTATGAAGCAAAGGATCCTATCTGCCTTTCTTACTCTCTATTCTATCCTCAAAATCACCCATAGGGCCCAGCCGTGTAACTTTTCCCCAGACATTCCAAGAACTTGTTAGATTCCTGTAGGAAGCGTTTGCTCATATGGTTCCGTCTGCCTAGAATACATTCCCCAGTAGCCTTTCTCTGCCTTCTACAATTCTCAGGTGGTATGTGTATTATGAAGTCTTCTCAGCTTTCTCTAGGTAAGGCTAGCCCATCCCTCCCTGGGTCCCCATGGCATTTTCATGCCCCTCTATTCTTAGAGTACTTACCATAGTATGTTTGAGTCAATGTTTGATATTCTCTCCTCTCCCCATCCCTACCCTAGCTCCTAACACCGTCAGCTCCTTTACAGCAGGGAGGGCTTATCTTGGTACAGGCAAACTTTGTTTTGTTGTGCTTTGCTTTATTGCGCTTCGCAAATATTGCATTTTTTTTTTCACGAATTGAAGGTTTGTGGCAGCCCTGCCTTGTCAGATGATGCTTAGCGTTTCTTAGCAACAAAGTATTTTTTAACTAAGATATGTACATTTTTTTAGACATAATGCTCTTGCACACTCAATAGACTACAGTATAATGTAAACATAACTTTTATACGCACTGGGCAACCAAAAAGAAAATAATTTTGTGTGACTCGCTTTATTGCAGTAGTCTGGAACTGAACTCACAATATCTTCGAGGTCTGCCTATATATTGAAGTTTTCAGCAGAGTGCTTGGCAAATAGTTGGCACTTGGCCAATAAGTGCTGACTGAAACAATTACTATTGACATATTCTACAATCAGCATATCCAAAAATTAACTTAATGACCAGTAGCTAATCAGGTGGCACCCTCTGAATGATCTCATAGATGGTATTTTGCCATCTTCAGGAAGATGAGGAAAGTGATCACCAAAGCCATTATGTATCCTCTCACAAGCAGGTTTTAATCCTTCTTTGACTGGTTTTCACAAACAGATTGATTAGCCATTTACATTTACTAACACTCTTTTTTTGTTGCATACTCAGCCTTACTCATTACTCTACATTTCCTATTTTGTTTAGATTGAGCTCTTGGCATTAAATGATTGCTTCGTTTAGTATTACTTTCATGGTCATAATAATTACTACTACATTATTAATTCATACCTTGTTGTTGTCATCAAATACAATGAACTAAACACCAATGAGTCATACTTGGCTGCACAACACTGTAAATGCTAGAAACCATTGAATTATGCACTTCGAATGGGTGAATTGTATGGTATGTGAATTATATCTCAATGAAGATGTTAAAAATAACTTATGCTCTTATTAACATACTGATTCTTGTCTACTGTATGCCATCTTGTGCTTTCTCATACACCTGCTAAGGAAAGTGAGGTCCAGAGAGGAGAAGTGACCTGTCCAGGATGACAAAGTTGGTTATTGGTAGAATCAGGGGGTGGAACCCAAGTCCCTTTACCCCCAGTCTAGAACACGATTTGCTTTTATAATGCTGTACCCATGTTGGCACTTATACAGTGCCCATTGAGGAAGTTCCACCGAGCCCTAAACTCACTATAAAGACACTTCTTCTGACAATATAAGTGAACCCTCTATCTAAATTCCTGTTCTTATGCTGCCACCTTCTTTGGTTCTATTGATTGGGATTGCTCCTTCAGAGGAATTAAGAGTCAAGGCACCACCACGATGCAGAATTATAATGACTTCATTAGTGAGATTCACAAGATCCAAAGGAAATTGGGGATTTGGGGATTTTTTTTTCAGCATTTACAAGGAACAGGGGAGAAGAGCTACACGAACCTTCTTAGAGTTATGGACTCAGATTCAGGGAATTTCAGTTAGAACTGAGCCCACTTTTACTCTACCTTCCATATTGAGTCATGATCCCAGGGGGGAAGTAGGTCGTGTAGCAGCCCCCGGAGTACTGCTCCTCACACCAGTTCTTCTCTTCATAGTGCACCGGCTGCAAGGCAGAGTGACAAAAACTCAAAGGAGACTCAAAGGAAGCAATCTAGTCTCAAATCAATCAAACACAGTCCAGTAGACTTCATATTGGAGAATCAGTAATTGTCTGAAATAGAGCCTTATTATGCCGATGTTTTTAGAGATAGGACTTTGGGCAGGTAAATGTCCTTGGTAATAGACTTCTAAGAAATTCTGACTTAGAAAGTTTTCTCACTTGGTTCATTCATGTCCCAGGTACTGTTCATAAGCTGCAATTGTCTAGCTCTATGTTTAAATTGGCCTTACGTATTAAGAAGTTTTTAGTGCCTAATGGTTTCAAGACAAGTTTAAAAAGAGATTTATGCTTACTGGAGTAAGGAGGATGAAAAAAGTAGAAAAGCATGCCTGTTAAGGAAAAAGAATGACCAGATTCATGTTCTTCATGCAAGTCAACTTTGTTAAGAGAAGCTAGAACAGACGAATTAATGTTTTCATGGGACGTAGGCACTTCTGTTGACGGCGATGCAGGCAACTATTGGTCTGAAAAATATGTTTTTGCCATGAACAGGCAAAACATTAGCTGAGATTTTGCAAAGTTCAAGCTCTTTATTACAATCACTAAACAAAAGTGTTATCATTAGGTATTATTTTGAAAAGATAAATCAACATGGCAAGTCTTAAGAGAAAAATGTGAGCATAAAGATAGATTTGGAAAAGATGTTTTGTTTTAAAAATTTGCAGTCACACATGGGACTTCGGATAGTCATTTGTAACAAATCCTATCTACAAAGCACGAGGCCCTGTCTGAGGGGTGTAAGTTGCTCTGATGCCTCAGGCCCGGCCCTCTTCCCTCTCTGCATCTGAGGGTAACAACCATCTCGCGGGCATCCTTCTCTGGCTGTCTCCAGCCAGCCGATCAGATTTCATCTTTCACCTTTCCTTGCTCCCAGGACAAACACCAAAGCAAGTGCCCATCTCTATGCCAAGAGCAAACAACAGCAGGACCAACTCGTTTTTTTGGCCGTGCCTTGTGGCTTGTGGGATCTTAGTTCCCCTACCAGGGATTGGTCCCTCAGCAGTGAGAGCTCAGAGTCCTAACCACTGGACAGCCAGGAATTCCCAGGACCAACTCATTTTTATCACCAGCAATTAATCATCCACATTCTTCTTAGGAAAAGAGACTTTCCCATATTAAAAATGATCAACTTTTTGGGAACTTGAGCACAACTGCTTTCCCCTCCCACTGGGGTTCCCTGGACAACCATCTCACAGGTTGTCGGAGAATCCTCAATTCTGCACTGCCTCAGCCTGAGGGTGTCTCAGAACGTAACTTCAAAAAAGTTCGAGTATCTACCAGGGAGAAATATCTTGAACCGAATATTTAAACAGAAAGACCAGTCAATTTTAGCAGCTGTGGTAGGATTAATTTTTAATGTGTATATACTTTGGGTCTTGCTACCTCACTCATATTACGCTTGTGCCCAGAGGCTATGCTTATATTTAAACTTGTTAAATGGTATATGAAAGCAAAAAATGAAACAAAACACATTCTTCATTATTATTATGTTTCTCTCCAAACCAATCAATTCATCATTCTTGTTCATTTACTGAGGAGGAATCCCCCAAACCTTGAAGAGCATGTGTTTCACCTGTAACGAGTAACTCTTGCTTTAAAAGGATGAACAAAAATGACAAATTCAAAAGCCACAACAACTTGACTAGGAGGAAGCAAGCCACTGCAAAGCTGAGCAAAGTAAGTGTTTGGCGGATAAGATGAAGCCATGTTCAACTAGGTCATGGCGTGCACTGCAGAGATTTGGATTTAAGAGGCTTAACAAGTTAAACATTCTTAGCCCCTGTATTAGATTTTTCTCCTGCTTTAACTGCTCATTTGGACATCCTTTTCCGTTGTCTTCAAGTGCTGCACGGATAACTGGATTTAATAATAGCTTTCAAAAGGTGATGTAATCCGTGTCAAAACATTAAAACCCAGCAGTCTGGTGAATGGAATGAGAATGTCGGTTCATTGTTTTAAATATTGATGAAGGAGGTCGTTATGGCTACTGGTTATGGGCACTTTGGGCCCTTTGACTCTCACCAAATGCCCCTACCGCACTGCCTCCCTACCCATCCCATCCCACCTTTAACCACCCAGTGGGGAAGGGAACTACTTTGAATTTGAAGATCACAGCTTCCTCAGGCTACCTGCCAAGATGTCTAGGAAACTCAGCTGACAGGGCTCACCTTGAGCCAATCAGCATGTCTTCCCTGCTACAGGAAGAGCTCTGAACTCAGGGACAAGGGTAGCCCACCTAAAACACATCAGTGTTGCAGGGTCCCTAAGCTGCCACTAGCACAGCCAGGGCCTATACTCTCTGGGACAACTCATAAGTTTACCAACTCTGGTGCAGACTCCTCTGAGAATAGATCAGGGAAAACATGAGCTCTAGAGCCCTACTTGCACAAGCCCATCCCTGCTAGCCCCCTGACAACAAAGCAAGATCTCTCTCCCTTAGGGAAGGGTTGGGAAGCCTTACGTGCAAAGCTTCTTGTGAGCCCAGAACTTTTGCATAGAGGTCACAAAGTTTCTTCAACCTATGGGAAGAGAGGGGGAAAAATAAGTGAAAATGAAGAAGGCAGAAAAAGTCAAAGATGTACCTATGATTCCCATCATTCAAAAAGATTCTGAGCTATTGCTTCCACTTGACATTTCATTTCAATTTTTCAAAACAAGGCACCTTGTTCTAGTTCCAATATCTTAAATCTGTGAGGTCACAAATGGTTTTAAAGAAAAGGAAGTGACGCATTGCCTGCATCACTGGGGGCACACAGCAATTTGTTCATTCATTCAAGAAAACATTGTGTACCTGCTGTCAACTTCCTAAGCACTGGAGATTCTGGGAGGACTGAGACTTGATTCTTGCTCACCTTCCTTTCTCTCCCCATCCCACTAAGAGGAAATGGGCAAAGTGGAGCAGGAAAAGCTTCGAATTCTGCTTCTGCCTCTTCCATGCTATGAGGTCTTGAGCAGGTTACTTAAACTCTCTGACCTTTAGTTTTATCAACAAACTCACCTGATTTTTTTCACTAATGATGGTAAAACAATGTGGTCTCAGGACCAGCAACAGCGGCTGCATCACCCGGGAACTTGTTAGAAATGCAAATTCTCAGACCTCATCCCAGACCTTCTAACTCAGAAACAGCAGTGGTGGCAACTGTGTTTTCACAAACCTTCCAGGTGATTATGTTTGAGAACCACTGATATAGAGCATATAAAGTTCCCAGCTCAATAACTGGTACATACGTAATAAACGCTCAATAAATGGTAGCTCTTAAGAAATTTAGTCTTATGGGGGAATTGGATGTAAGCCAAAAGTTATAATTAGTCAGTTAAGGTATGAGATTAGACTTATTTCCATTCTGATTTTTATAGAATAGTATTGTTAAAGGGGATCTTACAGGTGATTTAGAGTTAGGCTAATGATTTCAAAAGTATTATTATTTTTTTTTATTTTTTATTTTTTTTAAGTGTATTTTTTTAAAATTACTTATTTACTTTTGGCTGCATTGGGTCTTTGTTGCTGTGCGCAGGCTTCTCATTGCGGTAGCTTCTCTTGTTGTGGAGCACGAGCTCTAGGCGCGCGGGCTTCAGTAGTTGCGGCGTGCGTGCTTCAGTAGTTGCGGCGCGCGGGCTTCAGTAGTTGTGGCTCACGGGCTTAGTTGCTCCGCGGCATGTGGGATCTTCCCGGACCAGGGCTCAAACCCGTGCCCCCTGCTTTGGCAGGCGGATTCTTAACCACTGCACCACCAGGGAAATCCCTATTATTATTTTAAACCCAGGAGCTCTTTCTACAAACAAAAGTATATGAAAATGCCTAATTTCCCCGCCCTTCTTCCCTCTCTTCCATCCCTCCTTCCTTCTTTCTCCCCCTCCACCATCTCTCTCTCTCTCTCATTTTTTTCCTTCTTTGTTTCTTTCTAATTTGTTTTTACATAAATGGACTAGTTTGGCACAAGCAGAGGAACAGTCAGACAGAGTAAAGAAAATTAAATTCAGGAATAGAATCAAATACATAAGGGAATTTAGAATCATAAAGGTGGGTATTCTAAAGCCATGACAAAAAGATTATTCAATAAAATGGCACTGGGACAAATGGCTACCCATGAAAGAAACAAAGTTGGACTCCTATGTGACTTCTTACACCAAAATATATTTCAGAAGGATCAAAGATTTACACATAATAGATGAAACCAGAAAAGTAATGGAAAATGGGTAATTTAAAACATAACCTTGGAATGGGAAAGTCTTTTCTATGCATGATAGACCATTTGGAAGCAATGATTTTAAAAACTGATCAACCTAACTTTATAAAAAGTTAAACTTTTATTATAGTATAAAATGGATAAGCCATAAATATGATCAAAAGACAAATTGGGAAAAGATCTGTCCCAGGCACTGTTCTAGGCACTGGAGATCCAGCAGTGAACCCACCAGACAAAACTTCCTACCTTCGTGGATGTTAATATTCTAGTGGGGACATTTTTTTAGTGAGTGGGTCAGTCAGACTTCCATAGCCCTGGCCAAGCACAGTGATGGCGATAGTCATAAAGCAGCATGCTAACGGTGGGGGGGAGGGTGCAGGGTTGTGAGGGTTAGGAATGTGCCATAACGTAATTCAGGGGCTCTTAGTTGGTAAATATGTTATCAGTGGTGGTGTGGGAATAAATAATTGGTAGTGGTGAATACTAATCGCTGAAAGAAATTGCCACCTCCAGAGAAACTAGTCCTTCTGTACCTATAATCTGTAATAGTTATGCATCATTCATGCAGGATATACTGCAGACTGCCCTGCAATGCGGTCATTTGTCTACCTGGTTATCTCCTCCCCAAGTAAAATTTCAGCTCCTGGGCTATATCCATTTTTGTATCCTCCATAGCTCCTTGCATGGTATCTTATGTACGATAAACTCAATAAATATTATTTCGAATGCTTGGTTCTTCAGTTATCAGCATTGTGCCTTTATACAAGACCCTCATAATGAACATAACAGACATGTTGTGTTGGGAATACACATAGTATTAAGCAGTCTTTAAGTTTAAAAGTTAAGCAAAGTTGAAAGTGGGTAGAAAGAAGGAAAGAAGGAGGAAAGAAAGGGAGATGGAGTACAGAGGGGGGCATGAAGGGAGAGAGGGGCAGAGGAAATAAGGGAGGAGTGAGGGAGGGAGAGAGAGAGGGAGAGAAGAAAGAAGAGGTACTTTTTTTCCCCTACCTTTCCTCTTTGGTAAGACGGGTCAGTTTTCTGGCTTTGTGGGCAAGAATAAATCTAAAACATACAAACAAGAAAAAGGAGGGGAAATCAATGGCTGCTTTCATCCTGGCCTCATTTCCATAGCTACACATGTGCCTAGTGTACAAGTTAAAAGTGAACCAGAAGAAACAAATCATACACTATATAATTTTATGTTCCATGTTTTAACTATTTCCCAGTTACATTCCTGACACTAAAAGGCACCTTCCAGTTTTAGGGATTCAAGGGATCAAAACAGATGACTGGCCATAATTTTTGCCTGGGATAATACCATGACTGACCCATCTCCCCCTGCAAGGCTGACGTTCAATAGGAATATGCCCTGGGTCTCAAAGGTCTATCTAAGATGTGTCTGAGACTTTCCATTTTCATCCAGCCCTTTCTCTTTGGTTCTGTCTTCGAGATGGTATCTCCCTAGTGCCCAGCCTTTTAGAATCCGCCTCCATTTCTAGCCCTACGATTGCCTTCAACTTACCAACTAGCTTTGATCTCCCTGTTTTGACCCTTGGCTCTCTGAAATAAACTCATACAGATCCTAAGACCCATCTCAATTTTGGCTGCTCCAGGTAACCACCACCCGTGACACCCCCATCTGTGCTGCTCTTCCCTGCCAAGCTGAGAACTGGGCTGGTCTTGGATCTTCTCTAGTGGCACCTGGAAAATCTCAGCATCCCATGTAAATACCATGGATGCCTACACAGCCTCCACAAGAAGCCCTCTTAGTGAAACACCTTAAGTCAAATCTTCCTATCATGTTTTCACAAAAGATAGGTTACCAGAATATATCAACCCCCAGTGTTAAACATGAAGCAGAAAACTAGTATAACAAATTTTCAAATGTTATTGGTATTCTAATTCCTTTCTAAATATTAATTTGTTTGGAGACATTATTTTTTAAAAAGCAATAAGATTTTTCCTACTGCTGAATTTGGAGAAGAGTGACGTTGGGAAAAAAATTATTGAACAAAGTTTGGGGCATATTTATTAACAGTATAGGAATACGTCGTCAACATGGGAGATCATCACACCACCATAAGCATGCCTTACCCTATTATGGCGGCATAGCTGCCATCAGGTTTGGTATCATCCAACGTGTAGGCAACTGGAGCCTCCTCTCCTTCGATAATCATGCTTCCACAGTAATCTTGGAGAAGAGCAAAATGGAAAAAGGCATTCATCACCCTATCAAGCTACCCTTAGCAGTTACAATGAAGCACACATTTTTCAACTTGAGAAGCCCAAAGGCTGAAAATAAGATATCATACCCTAAATATACAAAGTCAAACCAAGCTGATGTCAAAGGGAAGGCTAAGGAGCCAACATTTGGTGAAAAACTCAAACGGTAAGCCCCTCTCTGCAAAGAAGCAACGTGATATTATGAATTAATCCAGGCCAACATTTAATGAAATCTTGTCTTCCTTGCTGTTAATACGTGTGCCCCTCTTTCCTCTTTCACAGGAAATCAGATAAAACCAAAGATGTGTTAAAGAAACGCTAGTCTATTGCTGTAAAAGAGAAGGGACTGAACATTCACCTTTTACGAGGAGCCACTTATTCAATGCTAACTAGTTCTTGATTATCTAGAGACAGGGCAGAGAGGACACAGATGACTAAAATGCACAAAATCCCTCCACTTTTCCACCCTCCTCCTTAAAAGGGAGGGGATATATGTATACACATAGCTGATTCACTTTGTTGTACAGCAGAAACTAACACACCATTGTAAAGCAACTATACTCCAATAAAAATAAATAAATAAAAAGAAAAAAGATATCTTTGCTGGATATCGAAAAAATAATAATAAAATAAAACGCACAGAGTCCCAAACCCTCATTGCAAACAGGACCTCCGGAACAACTTGGAAAACAATTTCAGCTCATTCTGCACAAAAGTGCTTCTCTCGTTCCCCTCCTGAACAAAATATATGTAATTTCAACAAAAGAATACAACAGAGCAATGGTGAAAATGTCAGGGCAGAATCTGAAATGTTATAATAAGATCCTACTACAGTGTACCACTCCTCCTGCCCCATCATTTACTTGCAAATTGAGGTTGTTCGGACAAAATCATGGTGGAAGACCTGGGAACTAATGTTGTATAGAAAATCCAATGAGTGGGTTTCAAAATTTGGAAAAAAGAACAGAGAAATAACTTGGAGGGTATGCACTGTCCCGACCTGTGTGGGAGCAGACACACCTGTAGGCTTTTTGACCTGCACTTGCTTCTCTCTCTCTCTCTCTCCCCACGACTCTCCCCACTTTGCATCCATGAGAATCAATGTCCTAGTCAGCCACTGGATTGAGAGGGACTTGCATGCCCCTCAGGTGTACTGGGGCTAAGGAAAACATTGAGAAAAACTGAAATAGGGGGAGGAGAAATGCTTAAAGTTTGTCAAAGAATTTAAGAAGATTTAAGAATACAACAGAAATAGTTAAGGAATCACCTTGTTATAAGAAGACAAGAAAGAGGACAGGATGTGATAAGAGAAAAGAGCAAGGGCACACGGGTCACTTGGGGTTCTGCTGGACCGGACAGAGGGATCATGCAGGACACCAGGCTGGCTGGGGTAGAGGCCCTGCTTTCTGGGTGGAGGGGCTCCTTGGACACGTCCTTCAGAGCACAAAGTTGGCCTCTGCACCATGCATGTGCACTGGGCAGAAGTGAAGGAACAAGGGGGCAGAGGGAAGAGTCCTGTTCATGCCAGAACAAACCATGTGGCATCAGTAGCAGTTCTATCATTTGTAGGTAGAAAGCTCAAGAGCTCTGCCCATGCACATGGGACTTCCAGTTAGCTTGGTTCAGCCTCACTCTTAAAAAGGAAGGGCCATTCAAGGACATGTAGACATTGAACAAAATTCTTTAACAAAAGAAGCAAAGACAAAAGCAGAAACAAACTAACAAACAAAAAGGAACTCTCAGGAAAAAAAGACAAAGAGTAGAAGAAATTTCCCCCAAAGTGGCAAGTAACATTCTCAAGGAGAAAAGAGAAGATATTGTACCTACGGGAGGTAACAAAGAGGACTATTCAGAATAAAATAATTCAGGAGAAGCTTTTTGAGTGTGAAGTGTGGAAGGAGGAGTTCTGAAAAGACCATCACATTCATCTGGAAGAATAACTGACATTTACCAAGGACAAAATTACAGGAAAAATAATGAAGAGAGAATATCCTACCAGATATCAAACATATTATAAAGCCACGGGGATTAAGATAGTACAGTGCTGCCAAAGGATTAGAGAATATAAATCTGTGTTCTCCAAAGTGGGGTGTGCACACCTAGATTGCACATCTGGATAGTGGAGAAAGATATTAGAAATTCTTATTTTTCAATTCCAGGTTTTCAAAAATGACTACTCTTGTATATTTTATAATAAAAACAATACACTTTTTTCCAGTGGTCCATGTACATAATTTAGGAATAAATATATTCAGTGGTAGCTGATGTTTAATTTTTTATATATAGGGCTATAAAAAATATTTGGAACCCAGTGACAAAAATCAGTGGAAAAGAATTGTCGGTCCAGAAAAGCCGAATGTAGATATATTTCATAGGAGAATGAAACCATCATAAAAAAATTTTTAAAAACTGGTACACTGGGAGAAAATATTTGCAACACATACAGAAAAAAAATTAATAAGCACAGGATAAATAGATAATCTACAAAATGATTTCACACAGCCCTGAAGCCTTATTAATGATGAAACTTACAAATTATAGATAAATGGGACATTTTCCCCTACTGATTGGCAGAAAGTTAAAAATATTATTAGCTGGTCTACCCAAGTCAATTGACTTCGTAACTGCACTTTTACAAATTTATCAAAAGGAAATGCTCCTATTCAAATCTTCAGAGCAATATGAAGGAAGCTGTTTATTGTAGCATAACGTATAATAGCAAAACCTTGGAAGCAATCGAAATGCCTATCATCAGCATACCTATCGGGTACATTTTGATAGAGCCATACAATGAAATACTGTTTATTCAGCTGTTGAAATGAGGTAGATTTAAATGCACTGATGTGGAGAAATGTCTGTGGCATACCATTAATAGGAAAGAGCAAATTTCAGTATAATGTGTATTATGTTTTTTTTAAAAAAATGGTTTGGGGAAAGTATATAACATTTATTTAAAATTATATTTGCATATAAATGTTATGCATATTCTTTAATACACATTTAAAGTATACATACATTTCAATATATAGGTACAATATATTGAAAATATTACCTGTGCCTACAATAAATCTCTAAGGATAAACAACCTACATTTTTAACAGTGGTTCCCTAAGGGGAGGGGCAATTGGAGAGGGACATTTTTCATACACTTTTATTTTTTGAAAGTTTTATCGTGAATAAGTTCACTTCTGTAATTTTTTTTTTAAAGCAGGTACTGCTTCTGTTATTTTAAACTTCAGGTGAAATCATTTAGATTTAAGGGAAAATAGAAATGGTGCAGATGAGCAAAAGCGAGCAAAAGCCTTAGACTGAAAGATATAAGGCTTTGGCAAGAGCCTGCTCTCTCCAGGTAAGTGGGGATGGGAGGCAAAGCTAAGGTGGCTGTGATGCACCCCCCGCCCCTGCAGGGACCCCGGGAGGGCAGGGTGCTGATGGTGAGGGAGGCTGAGCTTAGGATGATTTGGTGGGAGACCAGCAAAGAAGAGGGGGCCCCTCCTTGTAAACTCACAAAGATATTACACACTTAAGAAACTGGAAAGCATTTCCTGGGACAATCATTCTACAAGCCAGCAAGAACTGGCTAGGGCTACCTGTATCAAAAGGCAAAAAGTTACCTTGTCTTTAATAGTCCAAACCACGCTGCACTTATAAAACAAACAAACAGTAATCTTGAACGATCGATTGATTGCTGAGTGCCTCATATGTGCCAGTCACTGTGCTAGGCTGTTTGGGGCTGCAAAAATCACCCCCTTTGAATCTGGTTAACTCATATTCCCTGTGCTTTTTTTTTTTTTTCCCTGTGCTTTTGTATTACTCATTAATCACAGTGCCTTTAGGGATGGCGTTGAAAGTCTGACGCAAAGCAAAGACCTTCTTACAAGAGTTAACTTCCTCAGATTTCATTCCCTTATAGAATCCTTCAAAGTATTATTATTGAATTGCTTATCGATGTAACAGGAATGATATTGGATGTGAGTCTTGGAGCCCTCCCCTGTGTTTCTATAATAGGCTAGGTAACACCAACAGTGAACTCAATACATTGTAATGCAATTATCAGTTTACAAGACTGGCTTCCTCCCAAGTCTGGATTTTCTGGGCAAGGAAACATGCCTTTGAATTCCCAATGCCTAGCACAGCGCTTGTCATACAATAGGTGCTCAGTAGTGGTTGGCTGAGGAAACACATTCAATTTCTCAAAAGAAACTGAAAATGCTTTGAAGAGGCTCTCATGTCTACAGTCATTTTTTAAAGTGTAACTCAAGGCTCATTACCAATAAGGACCGAGTCAGACCCAGCCTCTTCCTGAGGATGAAGAACTTGGGTTTTCTTTTTTTTTTTTAATTTATTTTATTGAAGTGTAGTTGATTTACAATGTTGGGTTAATTTCTGCCATACAGCACAGTGATTCAGTTATACATATATATCTATTCTTTTTCATATTCTTTTCCATTATGGTCTGTCACGGAATACTGAATATAGTTCCCTGTGCTATACAGTAGGACCTTGTTGTTTACTCATTCTATATATAATAGTTTGCATCTTGGGTTTTCTTTTTGATACTAGTACCTAACAATGAACTTGCCTGGCACACTGCAGACCTAAGATAAAGGTCTGCAGACAGGAATGGAAAGCTAGAGATTCTCTCCATAAATAAAGGCCTTCTGAGTCATTAAGAGGAAAAAAAAATCTCCATTCCACGGGCCTAAACCTTATCCACTTGCCAGCAACCAGCTGTCTAAAACGGGTGGCCTGGACCACAAGACGAAGCAGCTTAGCACCAGCAAGCTCTCCATGGTGGGTCACTGCACCGTCCTTTGTGATAGATTACTTGTTCAACTGATGCACCAATCCAATAACAGTCCTAAACAGAATTTCCTGCAAAGGGGGAGAATCAGGAGGCTGCAATGTGGTGGAAAGGGGTAGATACAGGAAGAACCGTCCTAAGGTAAGAATATGAAACTTTTCCCCCTTTGCCTCCAGCACATCCTTCCTCTCCCTTCTGCAATCTAGCTCCTCATTTCAGTCCATCCTTCCCTTTGCCCTCAGTCCCAGGTACGGACAGTTCTTACGTGGAGTCCTCTTGGAAGAAAAGGAGCTGTGATGAGAGTCGATGTGATAAGACTCTAGCATTGTGCTGTCCAATACAGTAGCCATGCGTGGCTTTTTTACATTGGAATGTAAAGCTATTAAAATGAAATAGCCATGTGTGGCTTTTTATATTTGACTTTAAAGCAATTAAAATGAAATAAAATTGAAAAATTCAGGTCCTCAGTCTCACTAGCTACATTTCAAGTGTTTGATACCCACACACGTGGCTATAGCGGCTGCTGTCCTGGACAGAGCCGCTCTGGAACATTTCCATCGTTGCAGAATCTAGTACTTTAGTGGGCATCCCTGTAATGTTCTATCCAGTAGAGCCACACACTTATGGAATATATATGAATGCATAAATGAATTTAATTTCATATAGTAGAATCTTGACACTAGTGAGAAATTGCCTGGAAATTTTCAGAATCCCCACCGTTGTGAACGGCTCTATAAACTCATACTTTAAAAACCTGTAGCAGAAAATGTTAATAACCGATTTTCACAAGATTTTGTGAAAGGATTAGTAAACTTTATACTGAATTATGAAAAGAGTTGATCATATTCTAAGGGAACTTAATTGCATGAGTGTGTGCCAATGTACTTTACTCGATGGAACTGACCTTAGAAACTGGATGAACGTTTTACGTCCGAATTCTAAGAAAAACAGTTACACGCAAATGCGTGACTTTGCACCAAGTTTCTTGGACCTTTGAAGCAAAGAAAAGTACTCACCCTTATTCCTCCAGAAGGGCTCTTTATAATAAACTATGCACTTGATGACTGAACCCAAAGGCACACGAGTGATCAGCTGGTTTCTCATCATTGGCAGAGGGGGATTGAAATGAATCTTCATGCCCAGAACAGGAGGAATAGCGCTAACCACATACTTAGCCTGGAAGAAAAACGGCATGGTTAAACATTGCTGGTGGGTTGTTTTTGCTCTTTTTCTAATGTTTCTCCCTCATTTACCCTCGTCCCCCACTCAATCTCTCCTTAAAAGAGAAACTAGAAGAATCAAACTTGTTAGAATCAAAATGAGCTCTTGTTGCTCCCTAGCTCAAAACCTCCAATGACTTCCCATCACACTTGGAGTCAAAGCTAAGTTCCTTACAGTCACTTTCAAGGTCATACATGAAAGGAACCCTTGTCACATCTCTGATCTCATCTTCTGTTACTCTTCCCTTCAATCCTCTTAATTCCACCATTTTGACTACCTTGCTGTTACTTTAACATGCCAGGCTTGCTCTTACCTCAGGGCCTTTGCACTGGCTGTTTCAGTCTACCTGAAAAACTATTCCCCAGAGAACCACCTGGCTCAATCCCTCATCTCCTTGGGTTCTGTGCTCAAACATCACCTTCTGAGTGAGGTCTTCTTTGATGACCTTATTGAAAATTGCATGACCAATCGTCCCACCTCACCTTCTGGCACACTCTCTCCCCCTTCCCTGCTTGGTTTTTTCCACAGTACTCATTACTATTTGGCATAGTCTATATTTTAACTATATACCTGATTACAACTTTTCTCCTTTACTAGAATGTAAGCCACATGAAGGCAGACAATTTTATCTGTTTTGTTCACCGCTATGTTCCCAACTCCTAGAATAATGCCTGGCACATACGAGGCACTTGATATTTATCAAATAAATATTTTCTTTGATTTTCTAATTATGTAGGAGCCCAATACAGAGGGTTGATAATACGTGTTTTGTAAATCTCCCCCCTCACCCCCAAATATTATGGTTCTGTTCTCCTTTCTTTCAGATAGAGGTAGCTTTTTCGCTTTTGGCAAAGGCATTGTCTACGAAGTCTAGAATATTCTTGGCTTTACTTAAGCTCTGGTTATCTATGGGACTCTGGTCTCTTCTCCCTGGTTTAAGGCTCTTGGTTACCTCGTACACCTCGTGGTTTAGGGTCTCCACAAGGACGTTTTCTCCTGTCTGGTCAACGTGGATCACAGGCCTCTCCAGCTTCACTCGGTCCCCAAGGAGGTCCATTATCCGCTCACTCACTTGACCAGATCCACCCACAAATTTCCTCTCCTGGAAAGAAAAAAGGACCCAAGAGGTGGGTAGGAAATATAGGAATGGATATAAATTGCTAAGTTGCTAGTTTTCCTCACATATCTTTACTGTGTGAGGTATACAATTTCACGCGGCCGTTGCGGGTAGTGTCTTTCACCATTGTTTTCTAACCAATGATTGCTGGCTTTCAACAAAATTACAAGTTTTCGAGCCTTCCAGGCTATGTTCTGATGGACTCCCAGGCTCCAAACTCAGCTGGACATCCTCAGCCTGACTCCCATGTCCCACCTGCCTGGCTGAGACCCCTGCCCTGTGTCCTACCTGCATCCTTTGGTTGAGTTGCTGGGCCACCACTTGCCTGAGCACACCTAGGCCTGTTTCCTGTCTCCTTGTTACTCAGTCTCAGAATCTTGCTGGCCCACCCATCCCCAGGCCAGCTTACTCTCTGTTGCAGTCTGTCTGTCTCACCCTGGGTCAGGTACCTGCTGTTTCTGTGGCCACTGAGGCCATTTCACCTCACTGCACCCACCTGCAAAAGCTTCCAAATGTTCTGCGTGATTGCGCACACAGTTGCGCTGACTGTCTTCTCCTAAATTTTCAGTTCAGTTAATTTTTAAAAAGACTATTTCAAATAGGTCTAGGAAGAAGGTCACAGAGAAGGGGAAAGAGAAGGGAGGGGGAGAAGGAGAAGAAAGAGGGTGACGAGGCGGAGGAGGGGGCAGGAAGAGGAAGGGAAGGAAAGGAAAATGACTGTCGAGGAGATTATCTAAGAACTCTAATCCATTTCCTACTGTGCCCAGCATAGCGCATTATACAAGGCTGGGGCTCAGGAAATAGGCACTGAATGAATGAATGAATGAATTCCATGTGGTGCGTGTGTTTTAAACTGAAAATACGTTTCTGACTTTTTTTGTTCAGCTTTCCAAGAAGTACTCAAGTGATGTTCATCAGCTGGTCTCTTACAAACTTATCAAATAATCATCGGATGTATATCCAAATGGAAAGTTGCAAAAGTACATAAAAAAGGAGACAAGCCTAATTTTAAAATGACATTGGCCACTGGGTTGTCACACTGGGTACCTAACAACAGACTGTCCCTTTCAAAAGTCACTTTGAGCTGCTATGATTAAGCTCTAAAAGCCACAAGCCTGCCTCCTGCTCCAACCTTTCATGATTGAAGGATGATGCCAATCTTTCATTTAGGCAGTGGTGGTTTTCTGTTTGAACGGTCGGGGTATGAATGGGTACCTGCCCTCCATTGGTTGTTGACATGATCCTGGCACTGCCCCCACACTGCTTCACATACCACAGGAACCAGAGAGCGGAGACCTCATGGGTCTCTGCGGTGACACACAGGTTCACAAAGAGAGTAGCAAGCTGCTTCGAAGACCTGCTCAGGAAGAAACAAGAGCAAAGCTGGCAAATGCAGGGGAGCATCTTCTTCAGTCTCTGGAAATTATTCAAGCAGTAAACTTACTTGGCTAAGTGGAGCACAATTTAGCAAGTTGCAGAAAATTGTCACTAGAATCTAATATTATAAAACATGACATCAGAGATTTGGGGAATAGGAGACATATTTTCCCCTTAATCAAAAGACCTAGCTCAGAATCAGCGTGTATTCCATATGCTATGCTGTCATCACTTGCTACTCTCCTAGGCATCCCCATCTCAGTAAAAGGCATCACCATTCACCCACTTGCTAAGGCCAACACTCCAGAAATCAACCTTAATTTCTCTCTTTCCATCACTCTCCCACCATCCAATCCATCAGGAAGTCCTGTTGTCTCTCACCACATCACTCCACCTTCATTACCACCAAATTGGCATCATCTCTTGCCGGGATGATTAGAATTATTTCCTCCAGACTGGTCTCTCTCGTTCCACTTGTCCTCACTGAATATCTATTTACCACACTTGAAGCCAAAAGCTTTTTATTGCCCTCCCCTCCGTGGTGCTCTTTCTATAGTGTAAATCAAGTCATGTCATTCCCTCGCTTAAAACTTTCCAGTGGCATCCTATCAAAACCAGAATAAGATTCAGATCTTTTACCATGGCCTCCAAAGTCCTAAGTGATCCAGCCCATGCTTACCTTTCCTATCTCATCCTGTACGTTCTCTACTTATTCTAATGTCCCCTCAGAAAGATGAACTCTTATACGTCTATAAAAATGAGCACCAGCTTCTATATTCCCAGCACCCTGGCATTCTCTATCATTTTACCATAGTGTGGTAGCTTTAAAACTATTTTCACTGTCTTAAATTATCTTAATTATTGGTTTATTATTTTTTATTGCTGTCTCCCCCACTAGAATATCAATCAGTGAAACAGGGATCTTAACTTTCTTGCTCACCATCGTGTCCTCTTTAATAAAATAGTGACTGGCACATAGTAAGTACTTAATAAATTACTTGTTAGATGACTGAATGAATACATGGTTGATGAGAAATGTCAATTAAACATTACTTTTCTTTTCTTTCTTTCTTTATTTTGGCCATGCCACACAGCTTGCGGGATCTCAGTTCCCCAACCGGATTAAACCCGGGCCACGGCAGTGAAAGCCTGGAATCCTAACCACTAGGCCACCAGGAAACTCCCTAAACATTATTTTTAAATGATCCATAATGCTCAAAGGATATGCTAGGTGCTGTACCAAGTACAGAATTAGTCACAGTTATCTATTCAGTTATTTTACTGTCTAATGGAAGACCAGCTCAAAGAATGGATGAGGGGAAAAAGTGATTAACAGAGTATAGATAGACGAACTTTTGCTTGAGGTTGGCAGGTAAATGATGAGAGGTTATGTCCTATCTGGAGCCACACCAGAAAGTGAATGATCTCCTGCAATTCCAACAGCTCAGTGAAATCTAACAGATCCTAAAATTCACCAGTAGTAATGTGTACTCTGGGATATCTTTAATTAGGACCAATCCCGCTTTTGACTTTGACATAAAGTTTGCATGCTGTTAATCTGGTTATACCTGAGGCAGAATTTTCCACCTGATAGTGCTGACAATGGGTGGAATAAATAATACTGTCTTCCATTTATTGAACTCTTTCACACTCCATGGTTTTTAAAACCCATTGTCTTATCGATTTGTCACAAAAATGACAGTCATTATTTTTCCCCAGTTCACAAACCCAAACACTGAGTCTCAGGGAAGTTAATAATATGTAGTGCACAGCTCACTAAATGGTACAACTGCAAACCACGTCATACCTGATTCAAACTTCATGCTTTTAATACCTCAAAATGCTTTAAAATTAGTCAGTCGACAACCTTGAAGGGACAAATATTGACCAAGGGACACCTCTCTACCCTAGTGTGCTTTGACTCTGGAAGTTTGTAGAATCACACTTAACACACATACCAGTTACTTGTGACAATGTGTGCAACCATAATCACCTGGTAGCACTTTTGTGACAGTCCCCATCATTAAGCCTGCAAATACTGTAATATATACGTTGAAGTGACTTCAAGTTAGTTTTGCAAGATTCCTCATGATAACTAAAGGGATGGAAATTGCTGACTCATGCTTTCTTTGCAGAGGCAACTTTTGGCTTCTATCTAAAACAAATATCCAAAGATTGGTTTAAAATATTACTTCAAAGTGAAAACATCCTTTGCTGCTTCCTGATGTCCCGTTTTCTTTGCTCTTTATTGTATAGGTGAATTCGGATGGTATAAGGGAGTCATAAATAACTAAAACCTAATGTTGCCCTAGCTAGATAACCGATATTAAATATAAAAATAGAGCTGTGATTCTAGTTGTTACTGTTGCCAGTTTGGTGAGAAAGAAATAACCCTGGTTTGAAATCAAGGGAGATCTAAAAGTAATTTGTCTCTGGAGGGCCAGGCCATTCTTAATCCTTTATTTGATTTACTCTAAGAGCTTTACTGAGAAAAGAAATGAGAAGAAAAATATCTGAGGGATGGAAGGCCAAGGAAGCTAGTGCAATAATATTTTCGTGTTCCTTGCCCTGTTGACTCTTTAAAAGATAAACGTTATTATGTTTTCTACATGAAAAATATACACATATTATATAAAATTTGGAAAATTCATAAAATAAAAAGATGAGAGAATGAGTATCTTCCACATTTCTGCCCCCCAAAAGATAATCTCTAGACTCATTTTGGTGCATTTCTTTTTCTAGTTATAGGTTTTAAAAAGTGTATTTACATAGCTGTGACTACATCATAAATTTAATCTGTTTCTGAAAACCACTTTATAAATGATAACAGAAAGAACGATCAACATTAGTCTTTGAATATATGATTATGCTTTAGTTTGAACCACGGTAGGTTGGATATTCTGGGGATTACTTCCTTTAAAACCAGGAAATTATATCATGCTTATCTTGCTTAGGAAAAATTTTAAAATTACTTTGTGTTCATATATTCCTTACATCTCAGAATGCTTTATTTTGTCAGCCAACAACCTAGAATATTCACTAAGGGGAGGGTTAGGCCAAGGACTATGGCAGAAAAACTCAGATCTCTGTGAGACCAAAGAAATATAATTAGTCCTATCTTCAATGAGCTTCAAAGCTCTCCGGAGAGAGAAGACCTAATGAATTTATTAAAAGCTTTTTATAACAGGAGTTATAAAACAAATGCAGGTAAAAAATACTCACTATATTTTGAAAATCTCATGTATAAAATTTAACAGTAAATACTGCAATTTTATTACAAACAAAATAAGTTGTATTACAAACTACATTCTAAAACAGAGTGGTAAATAGCATCAGATAAGTGTTAAAAAGGATGTAATTAATAATAGGCATTGATTTCATGACAATAAAAGGGTTTTACTCTTTCAAAATTGGTTACTTTCAAAGGCTGAAGACGTAGGAGAGGCACATGTTAATCATAGAGTATTATATAATAATAACGATAATGATTAAAAACTGGAAGTAACTAAAACGTCAAATGATAATAGATAAACACATTATGGTACTCACTTCCCATGGAATAGTCTGCAACCATGAAATACGATG
Source organism: Balaenoptera physalus (assembly GCF_965194825.1). Classification (NCBI taxonomy): domain Eukaryota; kingdom Metazoa; phylum Chordata; class Mammalia; order Artiodactyla; family Balaenopteridae; genus Balaenoptera; species Balaenoptera physalus. The sequence continues at coordinate 39,550,692 of NC_138903.1, forward strand.
TTTGATGAAGAATTTTAATGACGTGGATAACTGTTTGCATTGTAATATTAGATGTTAAAAAACATTCTGATGGATATCCGTTGCTTGCAGGGCATGTACAGTTTTCTTTTTAGAAACGAGATGATATATCACGCTGTACATACTTGACGACAGCCTGCTTTTCTATCTGTTTAATAGTATGATGTTTTTCAAGCCATTAAATATTCTTCTTCAACACGATTTTTAAAGATTTTAGAGTATTCCAGTTTTCGGACAAACCATAATTAAATTAACCAGTCTTCTATTATGGGACATTTAGATTTTCCTTTTAAAAATAATGCTTTGAATCTCCCTCCCTGCCTTTCTCTCTCCCTTTCTCCCTCTCTTCCTTTCTCTCTCCTTCTTTAAGCTAAATTCTAAGAAGTTGAATTTATGTATGAAGAAGTATGTCCATTTTATGTCTTTTGGTTATGTCCATATCTTAGATTCAGATATCCTTAAAAACTTTTTACTTTTAGTTGCCAGTGCTCCAACTTCCCCCCCCAATGCCTAGAGAATGAAGACATCAACCCCAGAGCCACATTCCCAACTAACGCTGTTTAGCATGGGCAAACAGTCTCACAGCAATGCCATTTTCTGACTTTGCTTACCACAAATTCACCATGTGCTTGAGATGGAACCCTTATCAACCTTTCCTTTCTCCCTGCTGTCCAAGAGCAGGGAGGCCTTTCCACGCTGTCTGTCTATACAGCTTCCACAGTTCATGTATAGTTTCCAACTCTGCCAACCGTAATTTAATACTTGACTCTTGAACACTTTCTTTCAACGCTACACGTTTCTCCCTAATGGGGAGCGGTCAGTCCAGTCATCCATGTTTCCTGGACAGTTGTGAATTATCCAGAGAACTTCTCTAGAAGTTCCTCTTCAAAGCTTTGAAGAGTTCCACTCCATCCCATAGGTGTTTGAAATGCATGTCCTGATGCACTCTCTCCATACTTGACCACCAGTGAGGAGTATACAAGTATCCCTACATCGACAGCTTGATAAGTGAGATCTTTAAGCTGTTCTAAATAAGGGAAGTGGCACAACGTGGTCTGTCCTAAGGACTTTAGGGGGTAATACCACCTTTGTGATGCAAAACTATTCCAAAGAAGTAGGTTTGATGTATAGACATCTTTAGGGCAGGACATGGTTCCAATATTTTTCAGCACTCCACCTGGCCAAATGGTGTGATTATAGACACAAAGCGGCTACTTGTTTCATAGCTGCTGAACCGAATTGCTAAATAAACCTGAAAGAGAGTCACAGTCAATGCCTGTGCCTAATGGCGAGTCTTACTCCGTCCAGCAGATCTTGTCCAGCAGCTCCTTCATCGTCATGTGGTCCCACTGTTCTGCAAGGGGCGCCTTCCATGGGGCATCACTGGGAATCTACATTCAGATGACGATTCAGAGGGGAAAAGCAAATGTAATTTTCCATTTTAAATAACTATTTCAATAGTATTCAAAACTCTAACTTAAAGAAGGAAAATGCAAGTTTTCCAAATTCCCCCAATAGTGGTTTTTTTACTGCACAATCCATGTTGTCTGTGTAGATTTCCTATTCGCTCAATCCATATTTAATTTTTGATAACCTTTCCTGTGCTATAAATGGAGGCTATGTTGTAATCAGGCTGTTTCCAAATATCAACTACTAAGTTACTATTATAATTTAGAGAGAACAATTCAGAAATTCAACTCCTTGGGACTTCCCTGCTGGTCCAATGGCTAAGACTCCACGCTCCCACTGCAGGGGGCCTGGGTTCGATCCCTGCTCAGGGAACTAGATCCCACATGCCGCAACTAAGAGTTCGCATGCCGCAACTAAAGATTTCTCATGCTGCGACTAAAAGATCCCAAATGTCATAACTGAAGATCCCACACGTGGCAACGTAGATCCCTTGTGCCACAACTAAGACCTGGCGCAGCCAAAAATAAATAAATAATAATTTAAAAAAATCAACTCCTTAACAAAGATCAGACAGATGTACCAGATCATGTCTAAACTGGAGTTCAGGTCAAGCTCAGGAGCTGCAGGTTTGGGCATGGTGGTGACTCAAAGACCCAGAAGTCTTACTTGCTATGTCCTGAGGATATTCTAAATTAAGAAACATCATCCCAGGAAAGCTGAATGATAGAAGATCTTCTCCCCCCGCATCAGCAGTATGCAAATTGCAGCCTGTTGGACATCTCATTCTTTTAGAGGTCAGAAACAAGTTCACTTACTCATCTCACAAATCTTTACTGCAAGTTACTGTGCTACACAACGTGCTAGGCACTGTTGACATGCTTCACCTTCTTTCTTTTAAGGACTAAACTTATTATGGAGAATACAAATGTCATCAAAGAAGCTTTAGGAAGCTTTACCTCTCGTCCCATGTCATCCATCGTCCTCCAAAGGTTGTTATGATCTAGGTAGGCAATTGGATTCCACATAGGTGGGAATGGGCCCCTGAAGGGGTAGGACTTGCCCTGTGAGATACAAGATAATTTTAAAAGGAAACATTTACTACAATGGAAAAGTAGTTAAATATGCCAAGTTGTTAAATATCTGTAAGCAAAATCACGTTACCAGTATGTGATATGCACTCAAGTGTTTTAGTTCCTACTGTTCTCAGAACCCAACTTAACTTTTTAGCATTAAGATTTCCAGCAAAATTCCCTGTTACCTAAAGAAATTTGGTGCCACACCAAACACAATAGAAAGGTTTCTCTCTGAAATTGGAACCCTTATCATGTAAAATGTAAATGCCAGTACAGAGGTGGGGTTACCTAATCTCATTTGCCAATGATACTTGCAAATATCTCAGAGCCAGGAGACTCTGCATGGTGGAGGGTCAGAAAATGACAACTATAAATATTACACAAGTTAGAAGGGGATGAAAAACCAATTGCAGGAATGCAAGTATCTGTAGGAAGAGCCACAAAACAGGGCCCAGCAAGCTTCTCCAAGGAATCAGATACGCTAGGTCAACACAGGAGTTCCCAGAGATCAAGGTCAAAGCAGAAAGAAGAGACAACTTAGGGAGTTCCCTGGTGGTCCAGTGGTTAGGACTTGGCGCTTTCACTTTCGTGGCCCGGGTTTGATCTCTGGTCAGGGACTAAGATCCCGCAAGCCGAGCAGGGCAGCCAAAAAAAAAAAAAAAAAAAAAAAAAGAGACACAACTTCAAGCTTCTCTTTGTGACATGTTTACACTGCCTGGTTCTCCCAGAAGAGCAGGGACGCCTCGACACAGAGACAAAGGGCATATATTTCTCCAAGGATTACTAACATGGCAGCTTGTATGTCATCTCTGGGAGGCTTAACTTAATGGCAGTTCAGGTACATCCACAAAAACCACTTTAGGTTCATTTGAAAACCTGAGTCAGAAGTCAGGCCATGCATTCTGGCATCATCTTGCAACCAAATTGGAGTAACTCAAGGTCCACAGTCAACCAAGATATCACAATAGCTCTCAGTCATTTGGCAAAGATTCATCTCACACTGATTTTGTAGTTACAGAAACTATTTTAATAATTAATTCTATGGTCATATTGTTCTTTGTTCTCCAACAAGGCCCTAAGATTCTCAGGGAAGAGTTATCATACAGGCTGACTTTTCTTCTTGTATTAGTCATGGTTCTCCAGAGAAACAGAACCGATAGGATGTATGCGTGTGTGTGTGGTGGGGGGTAGGGGGGCAGTGAGAGAGAGATTAATTTAGGGAATTGGCTCAGGCAATTGTGGAGGCTTGGCGACTCCAAAATCTACAGGGCAGGCTGGCTGGCTGGAAACCCAGGGAAGTGCTGCAGTTCAAGTCGGAAGGCCGTCTGCTAGCAGAATTCCGTCTTCCTTGGGGGACCTCAGTGTTTTTCTATTAAGGCCTTTAACTGATTGGATGAGGTCTACTCACATTATGGAGGGTAATCTGCTTTATTCAAAGTCTAATTTAAATGTTAAACTCATCTAAAAAAATACCTCTACAGAAGCATCTAGAATAGTGTTTGATCAAATATCTGGGTATGGTGGCCTAGCCAAGCAGACACATAAAATTAACTATCACGCTCCTTAGTCAACTTTACTGAGGTATAATTTACACCCAAAGAAACAATTTTAAATGCACGATTTGGGAAGTTTTTGACACACTGTAAGCACCTGTGTAACCATTGCCACAATCAAGATACAAAACATTCCCATCACCCCAGAAAGTTCTCTCTTGCCCCTCCCCAGGCAATTCCTGCCCACTTTCTGGCCCAAGACAACCACTGATCAGTTTTTTGTCACTATAGATTGTTCTAGAATTTTTTTAAAAATGGAATCATGCAGTATGTATGATTCCACCTTTATCTGGCTTCTTTTGCTTGGCATGACGTTCTTGAGGTTCATCCATGCTGCAGTCAGTCCCTTTTGATTGCTGAGTAGTATTCCATTGTATGGTTGTACCATGGTTTGTTTATCCATTCCTCTGTTGATGATTCTTTCCAGTTTTGATTCATTCATTGTGGATGTTTGCTATGAACACCCTTGTACAGGTCTTTTTGTATACATATTTTTTTTTCTCTTGGATAAATGCCTAGGAGCAGAATGGCTGAGCTGCATGGTGGGTGTATGTTTAACTTTTCAAGTTTAACAGTTTCTAAAGTGGTTCTACTGCTTTGTATTCTCACCAGAAATGTATGAGAGTTCTACTTGCTCCACATCCCAACCAACACTTGCTGACTTTTCTTTTATGCTTTAAGTACACTGTTGATTTTAGAATATTAGATTTACAGAGAAGTTGCAGAGATAGTACAGAAAGTGTCTATATCCCTCTCAACTAGTTTTCCCTAATGCTAGCATCCTGCATTGCCATCGTACATTTCTCAAAACCCGGAGATTGACACTGGTACATGACTATTTATAAAACTTAAGACTTTATTCGACTTCACCAGTTTGTAAACTAATGTACTTTTTCTGTTCCAGGATCCCACAGAAGATACCACATTACACTTAGTCATCAAGTCTCCTTGGTCTTTGGTCTGTGACAGTGTCTCAGTTTCTCCTTCTTTTTCATGACCTTGACAGTTTGGAAGGATACTGGTCAGGTATTTAGTAGAATGTCTCTCAATCTGGATCTGTGTGAATTTTTTTTCATTTTTAGATGGGGGCTGTGGGTTTGGGGGAAGAATACAACATAGGAAAGTGCCTTTCTCATCACATCACCTTGGGGGGCACCTGACTTATCCCTGCTGATATTAACTTGATTCCTTGGTTAAGGTGGTGCCTGCCAGCTTTCTCCACTGTAAAGTTATATTTCCCCCTTTCCCTGCTCTGTTCTTTGGAAGAGAGTCACTAAGCTCAGTCCATTCTCAAGAGGAGATGGTAGGGAGTAAACACTACTTCCTGGAGGGAGGTATCCACATAAATTTTAAAAATTCTTCTCTAAGGAATATTTGCCTCTTTCTCCCCTATTATTTATTTATTCTGTCTTTTCTTTATATCAGTATGGGCTTATATATATTCACTTTATGCTTTGGGTTATAATCCAATACTACATTATTTATTTTCTTACTCAAATTGTTCCATCTGTGGTCGTTGGGGGCTCCTGTGTCCTTTTGACATGCCTTCATCCTTCTGTTTCTTGAGCACTTTCTTCATTTCTGGCACTAGAAGATTCTCCAGGCTCATTGTCTATTGTCTCTGCCACAGCCCTAGGATCTGCCATTTCTCCAAGAAGCCTTCATTTCTTTTATTTTTAAAAAAGTTGAATTTAGTAGAATCAACTAGGTGTATGCTGGATTAAAAAAAAAAAGCAGCTTTATTGAGATACAATTCACATACCACACAATTTGCATGCTGACTTTTTTAAACCTGTACTTATGCCTCCATCAGAGCTCAGCACATAGAATTTATTCAGTAGAAACCTATGGAAGGATCCATAGGATCATTCCCCGCAAAGCACACGTGGGTCCCACCCCAGCACCGCCTCTCTGAAACTGACTGACACCGATCGAGTGAGTTGCTTAATCTCGTTGTTCCTACTCAACATCTCTTGGCCTCATGATCTTCCGCCAGGAATTATGCCCAGATTACCATAAACAACTGGGTTAGGTGGCCTTCTCAGTGTCCCAGAGCTCTCCGTTTACCTTTCACCTGCCACTAACTCCACTGTACCAGCTTCATGCATTTACCACTTTGTGTCACCCATCGGACTCTAAGCTGCAAGATCATGGACTCAAGCCAGCCTACCTGGATCAAGTCATGGCTCTGCCACTCACTAGCTGTGTTCAGTTACTTAAGCTCTCTGTCCTCAGTTTACTTGTGTATAAATGGGATGACAGTAACTATCTCACAGATGTACTGGAAAGATGAAGTGAGATGATTCACATAAGTTACTTTGAACAGTGGCTGGCATGTTGTCAGTTCTCAATAAATGTTGTTGCTGCTATTAGTGCGGCTGTTACTACTGTAATTATTATTTTTGCATGCCTAGGACCTGTTGGCATAGATTGCTGGCACATAGTAAGTTCACAATAAATGTTGGATATCATCTCAGCTGTGTGACGTTGAACTTGTTATTTATTTGGCACACAATGTCCTGAATTCTAAAAAGATCTTTTGTACTTAGATTTTGTCTTAGTCCATTTGGGCTGCTATAACAAAAAAAACCCACCAGAGACTGGGTGCTTTATAAACAACAGAAATTTATTTCTTGCAGTTCTAGAGGTTGGGAAGTCCAAGATCAAGATGCTGGCAGATTTGGTGTCTGGTGAGGACCAAGTTCCTGGTTCATAGATGGCCATTTCTTACTGTATCTTCACATGGTGGAAGAGATAAGGGAGCCCTCTGGGTCTGTTTATAAGAGCAACGACCTCATTCATGAGGACTCTGTCCTCATGACCTAATCATCTCCCAAAGACTCCATCATCTAATGCTATCACATTGGGGGTTAGGATTTCAATATATGAATTGGAGGGGGACACAAACATTCAGTTTATAGCAGGTTTCCTATGCTATTATTAACTTCTTTGTTTTCAAGTCACCTACTTTGGGCTCCACAGATCCTCACCAGCAACACCTGCCCTGCTTCCCACCACACACCAGAGATGCATTTATACAAAGGGGGTGAGAGATGGAACTCCCATTATGAACAACCAAGTCAGGCTACCTCGCAAGGGCAGAGTACATCCGAGACCGGCATACAGAGACCTCTCCCTGGACTCCTCGGTGTGGCATTGTGCCCACAGGTAAAGGGCATCAGAAAGAGATAAAACCACAAGCAGGTTGAAGAGCCACCCCTTAAATGGGAAGAACAGCCCATTTTTGTTGCAAAAATCTTTAGGACCAAGAATGGAGGGGAAGAAATTGGTAGTCAGCCAGACAATTTAGTTATTCAGGGCTCTGTGTTTGCTTGTTTTTACAAACACTTTGGTTCTGCCAGAAATCACCAGCAGATGACTTGAAGAAGCGTGTGAGCCCAGCAGATTTGGTTAATTGGTGTCTGCTCTGTCACTGCCAAGGTCTGCACCAACAGCCACGGCAACTCCTGGGAACATAAGGACAATTGCTTAAGAAACTGAGAACTCCAGTCTGACTCATGGATTGGCTCGGGAAAAGGTGAAGAACAGCTCTCGGGTGAGGGCAGAGCTACCCGGAAAACCATGACCTGCACAAGGAGCCCCATCAACAACAGTAACCTGTTTCTCCTTCCCCGTTAACCTTCAACTCAAGGACACATTGTGAGATGGGCCTCTCTCCACCATCCCTCCCTCCTTTCTCAAGGATAAGGTCTTTGTACAGCACATGTCTTATGGAAGGGATATGATGGAAGTGGGGTGGGGCTTCCAAGATTGTTCTTGATAGATGCCAGCTTAGTAGCCCAGTTGAAATGTCACCCCAGCTGAAGCCCAGGGATTCTCATTCAGTGGGGTCCTAAACACAGTGAGGGCTGCACCAACAGCAATCATTCCAGCAACTCAATGGTGTCAGAGACCAGCTGCCAAAGCCCTCCTAAATCAGGAACGCTCTTAGATAGGAGGTGTGTTCAGAACTCTAAAGCCAAAACCAGAGTGAGAAGTGACCACCACAGAGGGCTCTGTGTGAGTAAATGGAAGCCAAACAATATGTAAAGAGCACCGTGATGAAGAAGAATGAAACACTTCATCTTTTTTTAAAAAAATTTATTTATTTATTTATGGCTGTGTTGGGTCTTCGTTTCTGTGCGAGGGCTTTCTCTAGTTGTGGCAAGCGGGGGCCACTCTTCATCGCGGTGCGCAGGCCTCTCACTGTTGCGGTCTCTCTTGTTGCGGAGCACAGGCTCCAGATGCGCAGGCTCAGTAATTGTGGCTCACAGGCCCAGTTGCTCCGCGGCATGTGGGATCTTCCCAGACCAGGGCTCGAACCTGTGTCCCCTGCATTGGCAGGCAGATTCTCAACCACTGCGCCACCAGGGAAGCCCCACCCTTTTTACGTTCTCATTTACTGACAGTCTTTGGTGTCTTACGTCCAAGCAGGTAGCATCTTAGCTAAGTTTATAAAAACGATTAAAATTGTCCTTCAGTGTTCTTAGGGCACTGGTTCTAGGACCCACAGCAGATACCCAAATTCGCGAATTCTCAAGTCCCAGAGCCGGCCCTCTGTATCCACAGGTTCCGCATCCGCAGATTCAACCAACCACGATCATAAACATAATACACGATCTGTGGCTGGTTGAATCTGTAAATACGGAGAGCCAACTGTATTCTTTTATAAGATTAGAGAAAGCTTCTGATAAACCCAGGAAAGAACTATTGTTAGAGACATAAAAATCTCAAGTCTTCAAGCTTCAGGGAATAAGTAGGGGAGGGCGGGAATGTCTAAATTTATTTGACATGACCAAAGGTACCATGAGAGTTTTGTGTCTCAGATTTGGCTATTGTAGAAACAGTCCAGTGATTATTACTATTTAGAACATTGTCCAGGGAGGCCTGTCTTGTCTGAAGAAATCATGACAAGACATCAGAGTAAGTCCCCAGTTCAGGGACAAAACAACATATCACAACAGATTGAATGCCAACACAGATATGAGAAGCCAGCTGTCTTCTCTCAAGTCAGATGTGAAAGAGATATGCAAAAATGAAAGTCAATGCCACTCACTCATGTGTTTGCTTTAGAAACCACTTTTTTTCCATAAAAATGTTAACTTGTCATAGGGTTATTATTGTTATTTTAGGTGAATTAATAGATATTGTTAAAAATCCTCAGTTTCAATTCCTAATATGGAAAATACAAAGAGATGGAGTCAGTTGAGCCAAAGCTACTTGAGGTTCTCAGTAATTTTCAAGAATGTAAAAGTCTGAAAAGGGCTGGTATAGAACCACAGAAGAAGGGATGCAGGGTGGCTTTTTTTAAAAAATAAATTTATTTATTCATTTATTTATTTTTGGCTGCGTTGGGTCTTTGTTGCTGCACACGGGCTTTCTCTAGTTGCGGAGAGCGGGGGCTACTCTTCATTGCGGGCTTCTCATTGCAGTGGCTTCTCTTGTTGCGGAGCACAGGCTGTAGGCGCACAGGCTTCAGTAGTTGTGGCTCGCGGGCTCAGTAGTTGTGGCTCATGGGCTCTAGAGCACAGGCTCCGTAGTTGTGGCACACGGGCTTAGTTTCTCGGCAGCATGTAGGATGTTCCCGGACCAGGGCTCGAACCCCGTCCCCTGCATTGGCAGGCGGATTCTTAACCATTGCACCACCAGGGAAGTCCCCAGGGTGGCTCTTAAATGACCAAAGAACGGATTCAAAATGGTCTCGGAAACTTGATAGCTGTGTGACTACAGTCAAGTTGCTCAATATTTGTGTTCTCTTATCTTTAGATTTGGAATAATGGTACTCATCTCACAGGGGTATTGTAAGAATTAACCAAAATGATACATGGCAAACAGGATGCACTCAGTTAATGGATGTAGCTGAACAGTTCTGGGATCATGATGAGTGCCCCGTCACTTATACAACCACTTCTTACCCATAAATCCATGCCCTCATTTTTGATTAATCTCCTTTGGGTAAATTCCTAGAATCAGACACGCTGGCGTGAAGATTTATGTTTGACTTTTTAAAGCAGACTCGCTGAAAACCAGCAACCAACTCGATTATCACATGGCCTTATTTTGTAGCCTAAGAGCTTCGGCAGGCTCAGTAAAAACATCTGAAATCTGCCTTCTCAATTCTCCCCCTAACGAGTGGGCCAGGGCTCTCAGAGACGGGCTGGCTTGGCGGGAAGCACATCACTAATGTCAACTTTGATGCTCCAGATGTCTTGCTCTTCTCCTGACCCTTGTTCTCTGAGGCAAAGACCGCACACCCTGAAGTCTGTCCCATCTGGGAAGCCCTTTTGCCATCTTATTCCCCACATTGACCCCAGTCTCTGCAGTAAGAACAGGTGGCCTGGCCTTTCTTCGATCCCGCTTCTCGACAGTGACCTTTCCGTCTCAGTGTCTCCTCTGCGGTTCATGGGAATCTCGCCTTCCTCACTGTGGGGAGCTGGAGCAGGCCACCCGGCCCCTCTAGAACTCAATGACTTTTACAGCTCTTGGAAAGGACTATGCTTGGGCCACAAACAAAATAGGAGGACCAAGCTTAACTTTTGATCTGTATTTCCAGTTTGGAAGAAAAGAAATTTACCCTATGGGGGAGGAGGGAAGGAAGCTCTACTTAGGCAAATGGCTTTCTTCCTCTGTTTATCTGTTCTCATTTCTAAGCACTTGGAGCCTGGGGTCAACAGGGGTTCTTTTTTAAAAAAATATATTTATTTATTTATTTGTTTTATTTTCGGCTACGTTGGGTCTTCGTTGCTGTGCGCGGGCTTTCTCTGGTTGTGGCGAGCGGGGGCTACTCTTCGTTGTGGTGTGCGGGCTTCTCATTGCAGTGCCTTCTCTTGTTGCTGAGCACAGGCTCTAGGCGCGCAGGGTCTAGGCACGTGGGCTTCAGTAGTTGCGGCGCGTGGGCTCACTAGTTGTGGCGCACAGGCTTAGTTGCTCTGAGGCATGTGGGACCTTGCTGGACCAGGGCTCGAACCCATGTCCCCTGCATTGGCAGGCGGATTCTTAACCACTGCGCCACCAGGGAAGCCCCAGCACGGGGTTCTGATTGCATCATCACATGGGCGAAGCTGGAGGGAGGGGCAGACAACAGTGACAACGTTTTTGGAACAGGCCAGCAGCACTTAGCACGGGAAAGGCCTGGAGTTGTTAGGGAACTGTTGACTGAAACCACCTGCCTTGGCCAGACCCCGCTTGCCTGCGTTGTCTCACAACAGGAGGTCCTGATAAGGAACATGGTGGTCACTGAAAACTAACTAGGTGAATTCGGGAGGGGCCAAAAGAGGGAGGAGAGGACCAACTTCCCAGAGTCCTCTTGCTGGAATCCATCTTGGCTGAGAGATTCGCACGCCACCAGGCAGGACCCTGAGTCAGACTAGGGGCCAAGCAAGATGATTGGCCAGAGACTACCTGGAAACTAACCCCATTACCATAAAACCTGAGACTGTGAGCCACGTGGCAGAGCAGTTCTCCTGGGTTCCTTTACCCTCCTGCTCTCCGCCCAGGCGCCCCTTCCTAAAAAAGTCTCTTGCTTTGTCAGCACGTGTGTCTCCTTGGACAATTCATTTTGGAGCATTAGACAAGAGCCCACTCCGGGGCCCTGGAAAGGGTCCCCCTTCCTGCAACAGAGTCATCCATGTAGGGAGAAATAGGGAAGATGGGGATGGTACTGGCTGAGAAATTAGGCAAAGCCTTGCAGGAATAATAATAACAAACAATAACGACAACAGCTGACAGAGAGTGTTTACCCCGTTCAGGCTTTGTTCTGTGCACTTTACATGTATTGATTCATTAATCTTCACAGCCGCCCTTTCAGATGGAGAAGCTGAGACATAGAGAGGTGAAATAATTATCGTCTGCTCAAGGTCTCACAACTGCTAAGTGGCAGCAGGATTGCAATTCAGACATTCAAAGGCCAATACTCTTGATCATGAAACTTCCCAGCCTCTTAATTATAATTATTGAACACCATTTGTCAGACACTAGGCTGATGGTTTTAATTAAATAGTTTAATTTAATTCTCACAACAACTCAGTCAGTAAATTGCTAATTGTATGTTTCATTTTACAGATGAGTTCTGAAGCACAGAGAGGTTGAGAAGCTTGTTCAAAGGTCACACAGCTTTGCACGCCAGGGGAAACAGAATTTAACCTCGGGTTTGTGCATTCAGAGCTCAAGCTCTTACTTAGATCTCTCCTCCATGAGCCACTGCTCAGTTGGTGTAAAGAAGGTCTCTGGAAGACATTTTGACCCAGTAACCACTTGAGAGTCTTACAAACCAGGTAGAAGCTGATGATGGGTTCAATGACCAGCCAGATCTTTTCCGTGGCTCTCCCTCCTGATCCCAGGCAAGGACCAGTCCAGCCCATCCTCAAATGACTTCCATGCCAGTTCATTCACTCATTTATTCAACAAATATTTCTTTACACACAGTGTAAAACACACTGGAATTTGAAAACTTGGTATAAAAAAGATGTTAAACACCTCATTAACAATTTCATATTGAATACACGTAAAAATGACTATTTTTGATAAATTGGGTTAAACAAAATATACTATTAAACATATATAATTACAAAGGGGCACAAAGACCTTTGATTGTGGGGATGGTCTCACAGGTGTATACATATGTCAAATCTTAACCTCTATACCTTAAGTATGTGCAGTTTATTGTATGTCAATAATGCTGTAGCTCCCCCATTGCTACCCGAGAGGATTAACAAGAACTAATTTCACCTGTTTATTTATTTTTTCGATGCAGCTATTAGAAATTTTAAAATCACATAGGTCAACAAATACTTCTTGAGCACCTCCTATGTATCTGTCACCGTTCCAGGCTCTGGGGGCACAGTAGTGAGCGACAACAGACAAAAGTCTCTGCTCTCCTGAGAGCTTACATTCTAATAGGTGTAAACAATAAACAAACAAAACAGACACTAAAGAAAATAAAGAAGAAAATCATGTAGTATATTAGACAGTGATAAGTGCTATGAAGAAAAAGAGAGTAGGAAAGGCCAAGAGGGGGTGTTGGTGGTTTGGGGTTGATTATAATTTTAAATAAGGTGGACAGGGAAGGCCTCACTGAGAAGGTACCATTTGAGGGAAAAGATGAGAGGAGAGGGGGAAACCGTGTGACTCAGCAGGGTGGGGGGCAGAGCACTTCAGGCAGAGGCCCCAGCAAGCATCCTGAGACAGACTGCACAAGGAACTGAAAGGAGGCCAGATTCACCCTCTCTCTTCTTCCGCAGGGATGTACTCTTGCTCACTGGAACGAATCCAGGCTCCTGAGCCTGGTTCTCAAGGCTGCCAGAAGAAGATGGATGCCAAGGAGGTGGCCTCTGTGCTCTGGCCGGGGCCTCTGTGCCCTGATGTCAGCAGGCCATCCTCACCACTGCATTGTCGCTGCATCTGTCCTTCAAAGGCTCCTTTGCCTTCTAATCTCTGGCAGTGCAAAGCTTAAACTACTTTCTACGCCCAGCTCAAGACTCACTTTCTTCAAGAAGCCTTCCGAAATTCACCTCACCCCCCATCAGTGCTCGAAACATAAGGTTCACTCCATTTGGAGTCCTTACCATAGCAGCTTGTAATTGTTATCTTGGTATTATTCTCAAGGTGTTCCACGTGAGTATGCCTTTTTTCTCCAGCTGCTTCAGGAAAAGACACATTTGCCTCCTTCTATAATGCTTAAGAGTGATATATATTCAATTGGTGTTTGACGAGCATTGGATGATCGGATGGAGAGATGGAAGGATAGATGATTGATTGGATGAATAGTGCTATAGACTGAATGTCTGTGTGCCTCCCCAAATTCATATGCTGAAACCTAACCCCCAGTGTGATGGTATTTGGAGGTGGAGGCCTTTGGGAAGTGATAAGGTTATGAGGGCTGCATCCTCATGAATGAGATCAGTGCCCTTATAAAAGAAAGTCTGGAGAGCTTCTACCAAGCGAGGATACAGTGAGCAGACAGCATCACCAAATCTGCCAGCAACCTTGATCTTGGACTTCCCAGCCTCCAGAACTATGAGAAATAAATTTCTATTGTTTATAAGCCACCCAATCTACGGTATTTTAAAAAATTTTTATTTATTTATTTATTTATGTCTGTGTTGGGTCTTCGTTTCTGTGCGAGGGCTTTCTCTAGTTGCGGCAAGCGGGGGCCGCTCTTCATCGCGGTGCGCAGGCCTCTCACTATCGCGGCCTCTCTTGTTGCGGAGCACAGGCTCCAGACGCGCAGGCTCAGTAATTGTGGCTCACGGGCTTAGTTGCTCCGCGGCATGTGGGATCTTCCCAGACCAGGGCTCGAACCCGTGTCCCCTGCATTGGCAGGCAGATTCTCAACCACTGCCCCACCAGGGAAGCCCCCAATCTACGGTATTTTGTTATAGCAGCCTAAATTGACTAAGGCAAATAGTATTAAAATAAGAAGAGGAATTCTTCAGGATCTGAGACAGAAGTCTGACTGAATATTTCTAAATACAATGAAAGTTAATATCTTCTGAAAAAAATTAAAATGTTTCAACTAGGAAGCTGAAAATTGTAATTCTTCCCTCCCAAAACCTGATCAATATCTTTGTCCGCTTTACTTTCATAATCTGTTGTAAATACACCTGCTGATGGAGACAGAGGCCTCCACAGGGGAGAGTTTCCAAAATCAGCCCATACATTTACCTCAAAGAATAACAGTGTGTTGAGAAGGATGCAGGATTTTGTGCCCCTAATCCTCTGCGGCTTGTATTAGCCATTTCCAGCTGTATCACATGGCAAACCATCAGGACACACTATTGATGTCAAGAGGTTGTTTCCAAAGCAGAATAACGCCCACAGCTAAAATCTATTTTCCTGTTCCAATTTTTCACTCTTTCAATTTGTAGACACGTAAGTGTTTATTAGATCAAATTAGCACAGGCATCTAGAATATCCCAATAAATGTAATCTCTTTTTCTTAGGGCGTGTAATTTTGAACATTGCCAACACATTACCCAATATGCATCAGCACTAGCAAAATGCCAGAGTGCTCAGGCCTTCCATAATGTGCTTTTCAAAAATAGAGACAGCTACCCAGCAGTTTTAGCTTTCCCAAGAGAAATCTTGGCTCAAATAAACACTGTGTGTACCATTATAAGAAAGCCAAAAACCTGAAGCAGTGGTCCTTGCTCTTCTCTGGGACAAGGGTCCCTCTGAAACTCTGTAGAAAACCATGTAATCTCTCCAGTAAAGTGCACACATACAAACAATTCTGTATATAAAACTGGAGAGTGTAACTGAAACTTATCTTGGGCTCTTCCCCAAGAGGCACGGATTTGAGATTGAGAAGATTTGATTACAATACCGAGTGTTGGTGAGATTAAGAAGCAACCAGAACTGTCATGCCCTGTTAATGGGAATGTGACATAGTATAACCACTTTGGAAAACTCTTTGTCAGTATCTACTAAAGATGCTTATGCACACAGCTTGCGACCCACTTCTAGATAGATGCCCAAGAAAATGTTCTCCAAACACATACACAAGAATGTGAAATGTCCATTAACTGTATTATGGACCAACAAATTGAGTTCTATTCCCACAATGGAATACCCTACAGCAATGACAATGAATGATCTACAACTACCCATAAATAAAAATCTAGGGACTTCCCTGGCAGTCCAGTGGTTAAGACTCTGTGCTCCCAATGCAGGGGGCACAGGTTTGATCCCTGGTCGGGGAACTAAGATCCTGCATGCCGCAAGGCACAGCCAAAAAAAAAAAAAAATCTAATGCTGTGTTCATCTGAAACCATGTTTAGAGGCCAGAGGAGATTCAAAACAAATAGTAGCAATGCCAAGAGGGCAGTTATGCTTTAATCACGTATTTGGAAGGTGTTCACGATGAGCTCATCTGTGAAGTCAGGTCACTGTCCCATGGTGATTAACTGAAATACCACTGTGTCTGTCTTGACAACACTTACCATTGACCACAGGATGGCTCAGGCTGGTGGGAGGCAGTGACCAATGTCAAACAGATGCCTTCTGTTAAAATGGGTCAATGTACAGTGGAGAAGCACTCTGTTTTTCCTCTGGGAAAGGACAGCTCTCACCCAATTGTATACACACACACACACACACACACACATATATACGGATTATTATTAGAGAAGACTCCTGCACCCATCTCAAGGCCAGAGAAAGAGCTGCACACCTCAGTCCTTAAGCACCACTGCCTTTTAGAATTATGCGCTCTTTTGCATAAAACAAATGCTTATTTTCTAGGTCATGCTTAGTAACAACTACCTTTGGTGCTTGTGCATGGTACTTCTCATATATCATTTTTTCAAGTTTAAAAAAATTTTTTTTATTGAAGTATAGCTGATTTACAATATCATGTAAGTTTCAGGTGTGCAGCATAGCAATCCAGTTATATATATATATATATACACACATATACATATAAATTCTTTTTCAGATTCTTTTCCTTTATAGGTTATCACATAATATTGAGTATAGTTCCCTGTGCTATAGAATAGGTTCTTGTTGGTTATCTATTTTATACTTAGTAGTATGTATCATATATCATTTTTAATCCTCACAAGTATTTTATGGAATAGGTACTGTTATTTTTTGTAATTGGAGTACAGTTGCTTTACACTGCTGTGTCAGTTTCTGCTGTACAGCAAAGTGAACCATGCATACGTATACATATATCCCCTCTCTTTTGGATTTCCTTCCCATTTAGGTCACCACAGAGTAACCTTATTTTTTATTAACAGCTTTATTGAGATATAATTCACATCCATAAAATTAACAAATTTATCATTTTAACCATCTTTAAGTGTACAGTTTAGTGCCGTTAAGTACATTCACAATGTTGTACAGCCATCACTACTATCCTGTTTCAGAACTTTTTCATCATCTCAAATAGAAACTTCATATCCGTTAAACACTAACAAACACCTCATTTCCCCCTCCCACTAACCCCCTCATTCTACTTTCCGTCTCTATGAATTTGCCTATTCTAGGTACCGCATGCATATAAATGGATTTTGCATCTTATTTATTTCACTTAGCATAATGTTTTCCAGATTCATCGATGTAGTAACATGTTTCAGAATTTCATTTCTTTTTAAGGCTGAATGATATTCCACTGTATGGATAGACTTCATTTTATTTATCCATTCATCTGTTGATGGACATTTGGGTTGTTTTCGCTTTTTGGCTATTAGAATAATGCTGCATGAACATTTGTATATTGATCCATTTTACAGATTGAGGAGAGTGAGTCAGGATAAACAACTTCACCAGGATCACCCAGCTAATGACAGGGGTTCAAGCTTGTTCCCCAGCTCATACCACCTCTCATGCAGCAGGTGATCCAAGATCTGGATGGTCACCGGGGCACAGGAAACAGCAGGCACCAATAAGGGCCACCTCATCGCCATTCCACTGTCTGCTTAAATGTGTTTGTGACTTTAAAAGCCCTAAGCAAAATCCTAACCAAAATCTAACTATTAAATTAGAACTAACACTATATTTAGCTAAATGATGAAGAGAATTAAAATTGTTTGACTGATAGGCTTGTAAAGGCCCAGGAAAAATCTCTAGGCATCATCCTTTTAAGTGCTATGAACACTTGGACAATTTCTTTCATTCAGTAAAAACATCCTGACCACAGATATGAGACAGGTACCATGTGACACTCTGAAGACACAGAAATGA